>NW_028263385.1:17196048-17526048 GCF_051168715.1 Poecilia mexicana | reverse complement strand
CTTATAAAGGAGTAATATTTTATGTCACCAGTAGATCCCCTCAGGCTCCTCACTTGACTGACATGTCATGTTATTGCCACCATGCTCATTGCCCAGCAGTCCACATTGCTGGTCTCATAAATGGAGGATAATTGACCCGTATGTATTGTTGTTCAAGCGGCTTCCTGGTTTATGGTGAAAGGCTGGAATTTCTCTTGGCATCCAGCGATAATTTATTACAGAAAAACAAAACAGATACAGCTTCATATTTCTGCAAGGACATGAAATCAGGGCTGTTTTTGTTGCCCTTTTAGGGCCATTTTACAGGAATTTTTAAAGCAAGGCTGAACTAGGTTTTTGTGACTTGTCAGTTTTAATGCATGTCTCTCTAATTTCTCACATATCTTAAATATTATCCCTACATAATAACACTTGGCCTTGTGAATATTACAGATTGTGTCACTTCCCTCCAAGTGTGTCCTGGATTAAATCTCCCATTGCACTCAGAGCCTCTCTTTGTGAAAGTGTCAAACCTTCCTGTTTTTCAGCTGAGTTGCTGTCCCATTTTCAGGGCCACCATCATCAAATATTTACCAAAGCAAAGTTTAGGACCTAAAGAGGTTCACTAGTGTTTGGAGAAGAGCCTCATCTGTCACATAAAAGAGGACCAGCTGTGATGCTTTTTATTTGCTTTTTTTTTTTTTTTTTGGTTTGCTGCAAGTCCACTCTGTGTACGAAGTCCAGACTGGTTTATTCCTGCTGGGTCCAACCGCCCTGATACCATAATTCCTCTGATCTGGGCCCTGCGGCTGGTGTTCAGATATCATCGGCTCCACCGTAAAGCACCGCAGTCAGACTGACTGTTGATGGAACGACATGAGCCCAGTTTCAAAGCCGTAGTATCAGCATGGAACATTTTAGTGTTTTCTGACTGGGAGCATAGCACTCTGTGTGTGTGTGTGCGTGTGTGTGTGTGTGTGTGTGTGTGTGTGCGTGTGTGTGTGTGTGTGTGTGTGTGTGTGTGTGTGTGTGTGTGTGTGTGTGTGTGTGTGTGTGCGTTTGTTTGTAATACCTTGGGGGGACGATTTTCCTGACATATACTACATTGTGGGGACCAGTTGCTCCTTGTGGGGACCGCAACCTGGTCCCCACAAGGGGAAACCCTGTTTTTGGGTCAGGGGTCAGAGTTAGGGCTAAGGTATGAATTGAGTTTTGGTTAGGGTTAGGGTTAGGTATGTGATGGTTAGGGTTAGGAAAAGGGTAAAGGTAAGGTTTAGGCTGTAGAAATGAATGGAAGTCAATGGAAAGTCCCCACAAAGATAGCAACACAAACATGAGTGTGTGTGTGTGCGCGTGCGTGCGTGTGTGTGTGCGTGCGTGCGTGCGTGCGTGTGAGTGTGTGTGTGGCTGGTGGGGTTTTAATGGAGGCCCTACAGGTCCACACATGCTCCCTTAAGCTTCTTGGCAGACTTCAGGAGACAAAGAAAGAAATCATCATCGGGCTGTTTAGATGTTGCTTTTCCCCTTAGCAGGAGGTTAGTTGTTAGACATCTGTTTGCTCGGTTTGTTCTTGTCAGGCCCTCGGGCGGAGAAGGCCAGTCGCCCTGTGCATATTTAAGATGCCGTTGCATTGAGTCTGCAGAGGCGGCGGGGGGGGGGGAGGTTATTGGTGAAATACTGATCTTCACAGACACACCTGGAGGGCTTGGTGACTTCAAAGGTGTCTCTTCATCCGAACACTCTCACGCTGGGTGGCTTTGGTTAACTGACACCCTTGGCAAAGGCTGGACCCGTCTCATTACTCCCCCCCGCAGACCCAGTTTCACATGTGCAGGCTGTGAAAAGTGTTCTTCACTTTGGATTTGGATTGAGTGGAAACAGAATAGAAGCTCCTCTTGATTTGTTAGCTTCTATTACCTTCAGTGTCTTGCAAAGGTATTAATGCAATAGATTTTGCAAAGTTATGACCCCACACTACAATGTATGAAGACATAACTCACTACCCACTAATGGCCAGCACTGCAAATGCACAAAGTTCCACCAGGTATTTTGGTCTAGTTTCTGGGGCAAATATCTTAGTACACCTGAAATAAGACCAAAACTAACTTACAAGTAACTTTTCAGCAAGATACAGGAGCTTGTTTTAAGTCAAAAAAGTACTACTTCCACTGGCAGATAGTTTCACTTATGAAAAGACATGTTTTACAATTTACAAGTGAAATAATCTGCCAGTGGTACTAATACATTTTCATCAATATTAAGGAATTATTTGCTTTAAAAAAGGCTACTATGCTTTACTTGCAAGTTAGTTTTGTCTTTTCTAACTTACAAGTACAATAATTCAAGTGCACTAAGATATTTGCACTAGAAGTGGTTGGTAGGATTTTGTGTTTTTGTAGAAAAGCCTGAAGGATCATAACTATGGAGGAACCTGCAGAAATCCACAGCTCAGACTGCAATGACTGTCAATAAGAAATACCTTATTGAAAAGAAGCATTACGAAGTTCTGTTTAGTTTGTCACAAGCCATGCAGGGGACACGGCAAACGTGTGGAGGAAGGTGCCATGTCTACCATTTCTAGTATCCTACATGCAAAACAGTAGTTTTGAAGTGAATTGAATATCTGTGCCAGGAAAGAAAATCCTTATTCACAGATTTTCGCCATTCGAATTATCCAAAATTACCTCTTGGATAATTTGCAAGACGGTTTGTGACGTTTTCAGCTGTAATTGTAGATCAGTTTGGTTTGTCAAAGTACTGTCTCAGTCTGGCTGAATAGAAAATGTGTAACACGCTGTTCTGATTTTTGCTCACAAAACATTGTGAAAACCTTGTATCCATTTCCTTTAGTTTCACAATTTAGCTCTACTTTGCGCTGGTCTGTTCTGTAAAAACACTCAAATAAAACACTTTGAAGTTTGAGTTTATAACGAGACGAATCATTGAAATGTTTCAGTGTGCAAATACTTTAGCAGGGCACCATAATATCTCTGTTTGTCTCAGTTTTTTTTTTCTTCAGTAACGTAAAACCCAATAATCCTCTCAATCTCTTCTGTGAAAGCTGTGAAGAACACCTAAACTGTTGTGTCATATCTTAAGCCGGGCCTCTCCGGCACCCACTTTCAGATACGAAGTCAGAGCACTTGGAGAGTAAACCGAGTCAGATGGAAAGATTGCAAAAGAAAAAAAGGCTTGCCGTTTTCCATGTGTCTATGATCACAAAAGGGTGGGAAGTGTGGGATTTGCTTCCAAAAAGATTATGAAATTGTGTTTTGCTGTAAAGGGTGGACTTATGCAGGTTTTCTGTGATTTGATCAAAAGTAAATAGGCAAGATAAGCACTTTTTTTGTTATTTGTTGCTCTTTCCTAAAAAGCTGTGAGTTTATCTTGACGCCTCATGTTTACTCTAGGTTACTCTTGGAAAGAGTTGTGCCAGTGGGAAGTACACCGAGTCGGGACATTGTTGCAATTTGTGTCCAGTTGGATATGGATTGGAGGAAACGTGTGGGAAGGAGAATACCAAATGTCAACCATGTCCGCCAGGTAAGCACTGACAATGTTTCTTTTTACTTCTTTTTGCTTCTTATTTATTACCTGATATTGACATTTTTGTTTTCTAAAATTTCACATATTATTAATTTCCACCAGGCAGAGATATTTTTGAGATAGGTGCTGGAAACATAACAATTTTGGGAAAAGAAGCATTTTCATGTCTTTAAACAAAAAGTAGAAATTGATTAGAATCAGTAATTCTGTCCTGCTCGGATAATATCTCTCCCAAACATCTGAGAGAAGTCAAATTAACTTATTTTGTATCATATGGTAGCATTTCAGTATTTAAAATTGGAACGCACTAATTATTCGTTTAAACCTGTTTTCCCAGGAACATTTTCACCATCCGAAGGCCTCGACTTCTGCCTTCCATGTAGCACGTGTCCGCCGGGTGTCCCCATGCTGACGTCCTGTTCGGCAACCCAGGACACGCAATGCGAGTGCGACACTGGCTTCTACTTTCTGGGCGGCTTAGGCCTATGCGCACCCTGTTCCAGGTGCAGGACGGGTCACGGGGTCGTCCGGGAGTGCGGTCTTCTAGGAGACACGCTTTGCCAGAAGTGTGGCCCGGGAACCTTCTCAGAGGAGGATGTCAGCACCAAACCGTGCCAGGCTTGCAGTCAGTGCTCCGATGACGAAGTGGAGATCCAATCCTGTATGCACAACTTTGACACACTCTGCATGGGTGAGTGTTTCTACGCAAATAGACTCTTCTTATTGAAACACAAATGTAATTTATTTGGTATTTTTGCAAAGGCTCTCGAAGGATGAAGCTGGGTAAAATGTTATTCACTCAGTAAAATCACAGGTTGCATGTTTGAGAAATTATTGAATCTTCCCTGGTAGGCATTCGGGGGTGCCTAAACGCTTGGCCATGCAAAGCTATTTACATGCAGCTCCTCCACAGAGCGGCAGAGGGGATAGTTTTCCTTTGTGAAGCACCCCATCCCCCCCTCACACTTTTCCCAAACACCTGGTTGAACTGTGAGGCTGTTGAACTGTGATAGTCTCATTCTATCAACACTGCAGGATCCCACAAACTACCCTCTAGGTTTTGGTGGTACTGGCTAAAACCTGTGGCATTATCTTGTTTAGTTTACTTTGCATTACATCAACCTCTTTCAAAGATTTATGGTGCCGGGAAGTTCTGTAAAAGCCAATACCAGCACTACGAAAGAGTGCCAGCTTTCGTCTTTCAACATGTGACGCTGGAAGACACAACAATAGTAGATAAAAGACAAACAATGAGTGACATGTAGGAAGGACCGGGGTCTCTGAACACCCGATTCCACAGTTTCTGAACACAAAGAAACACGAGAAGTCCAAAAGCTCACTTTAGTGTTGTCGTCCAATTGATAAAAGGTTGACAGGTCTTTAGGTTAACTGCTGCTGAAGGCAAAGAGAGGCAGCTGACCCTGACAATGACTGATCTTGCCCTCAAATAGCTACACTTGCTCCCTAAGACAAGGGTCATCTGTACTCACTGAGAGTCCAGGTGTCATGACCCTTTCGACCCTGCACAGGTCGGTGCCGTGTCTTGTGCTGTTTGATCCCAAAAAGGCAAAACCGCAGGCGGCTAAAAAACAGGGGCAATGGGAGGTTAAAATCCCCGGGGGATCAGGGTGACAGACGTTATCTTCACATCTGGTCCAAATATGTTCTGATGAGCATGTGTGCAGCTCCTTCTTGACATGTCTTTGTGTCTAATAGATAAGAAGCTGCACATTGGCCCTGCTGGTGCCGACGGGACCTTGAACATTCCTAACGGGGCGGTGATGGAGGAAAACGAGGAGGAAGACGGCAGCCCCGCACCAGGACCGTCCAAGTTCACACCGCAGGATGAGGGTGGCAGCAACAACATTCTCGTCTACGTGTCTGTTCTGGCTGCTGTGGTGCTGGGCTTGTTGGTTTACGTGGCTTATAAATGGTGAGTTTGTACTGCGTCCATGTCCTGTAATAAGGTGAGCGTGATTGGGCATGTGCAAACTTAAACTGCTTTCACGGTCTCTTCTCAGTTGGAGGTCGTGCAAACAGAAGAAGGCCCTCTCCAAGGCACGTGTGGCAGAGCTGGCAACGTCTCCAGAAGGAGAAAAGCTCCAAAGTGACAGCGGTGTGTTTCTGGACTCTTACAGCCTGCAGGACAACCAGCCCAGTAAAGGCAAGGAAGACACACAGACTTTAATTCTACAATTGCAAATGCTTCATTTTGTTTTATACACTTCCTTCTGAGCTCTTACTAAAAAGTCGTAGTGGGATACACTTCAAAGCTCTCGCCTCTGACAATAGATCTTTCCTTAAAAACCTGCTGTATCAAATGCCACACGAGTCTTCTGCCCTCTGGTGGTTAATGGAGGTACGACAGGTGGCAAGTGCCAACGTGCCATATTTACTCCAAGTCCAAGGTAGCACCAAAGTTTTCATGGAGAACAAAAATGTATTGGAACAATGACAGACAGCAAAATATGTGTAAAAATTAGAAAATAATTCTTGACCAAAACATTATTTTTGATAAGTGAGTTTATGAAACTAACTTTTTAACCATATTGGTGCTCTGCTGAACAGCCTTTTGTGTTAAATCCAACGAAAGCTGTGCTGAATTTGTGTATGTCAGCTGTAATCCTTTAGGTTCATACAGGTTTATTTCATGGGTCACCATTTAAGTCGTTGTTTAGTGGAATTCCAGGTTTAATTTGCACTTTAAATACCAAATTCAAATATGCTACACATTTAAAACTTCATTTGAATCTGAATATCCCAGATATATTGTTGAACCATTATCTATTTAGATATTTTGTCTATGTAATAATGACTTTATAACATGATCTATTATGTTTTCCATTAGACTAAAGAGTTATGGCTTGGTTTCTCATTGATCAGAGCATATGCAACTTGAGGTCTTTTTTCGGCAAACTAAATAAAACTCTTCTACTCTCCATAAAGTTTGTCAGTTTTATGGATGGGTCTGGACTATAAACATCATTCCAGTAATGATCGCTGCAGTACTCAGTGGTTGACTGGGTCATGTGTTAAAGATGATTTACTGGTGAGGAAACGATTATCAGATTTCTCTTTACGCTGTTAGCATCACATTCCTCAGCTAAGTTGTCCCGTTGTCTCAGGCGTCCAACTCCCTCGGAGAGAAATGTGTCTCTGTTGTCCCATGTTGAACAGGGACAACCACACATCCTCTAATTACTGCTGTAAAGTAACACATTATTACTTTTTTTTTCATACCAGGGACAATTCTCATGTAACTGTTGAAAGAAACAAATGTAATAATAGTTTAGTAGAATTATAGTAAGATATGCTCTTATCCTACTATACAACTGCAGACATTTTTTAAGCCTAGACTGATTTGCAGTCAGAGACCATGATGAAATGTCACTTGCCCTTTTCCTGACCTAGACCTGTACGAGTCACGTTGTTCCTCTCTACATCAGAGCGTCTGACTTATTTAAGTGGCATGTTTTTGGGTATTTCCCATTTTGAACAGTGGTATGGAGAAACTGTGTATCTGTAGCCCAGATGAAAAATTTAGATCAGCTTAGTAAACTATTTAATTAAGCATAATAGTTTTTTCAAAAATTGTTATGGTACTTTATTAAAAGTAAAAAATAAAAAATAAAAATCTTTCTTTTTTATGTTTGTTTTACAAGGGCCACCAATAAATGCAGTCCTCAGGTCTGTCATGCTGCTGATTAAACAATGTGACCTCTCTCAAAACTCACTAAGGAGTAATGGGTCCTGGAACAAAATCCAACCAAAGTACAGCTAAACAACCAGAAATCATGGAAACATCAGCAGACAGACCGCCGTAAACAAGCAGGAATGACATTACTTTCTGCACAAGAATAAACACTGGTGGGCAGAAAAAGCATACAGCCGTGGGTTAAAGCACGGCTCTCAGCGATATACGTTTCAAAGTGAAATCTAAACATGAAACAAACATCGTGACATCAGCCGGCTCTGGAGTCCCACCAAGCCTTGAGCTCATTAAGCTTGTTTTCCAAACAGGTACCAAGAGAGACAGCAAGCTTGACAACCGCCTGTACGGCAACCTGCCGCCGCACAAACAGGAGGAGGTGGAGCGCCTCCTGCAGGAGGCAAGCGGCCGCGGATGGAGGCACCTCGGCGCGGCGCTGGGCTACGAACCCGAACAGCTGGACCTGTTCGGACGTGGCGAGGCCCCGGCGCACACGCTCCTGTCTAACTGGGCCCAGAGAGAGGGCTCCACCCTGGGACTGCTGAGCTCGGCGCTAAACCGCATCGAGAGACCCGATGCGGTGACGGCCATCAACAGCACGCAGCAGGGTGTTTCTGTGGTGTGACCAGCTCGCCGGACCCTCGAGCGACAATCACAGACTCAAGTTGGGGAGGGGATAAGCGAGGCACTCGGCTTTCAGCTCTTCTGTTATGGTTGAAGGAGTCATTCTTAAATTACTTTGTTTATAGACCTTTTTTTTTTTCACTAAAATACCATCGATACTCCAAAAATATATTACTTGTTGCTTATTTGAACTGTGTGAAAGATGATGATGCCGTATGGTAACCAATTTGTTATATACAGAGCCGAAAAAAATATTTCCCCCAAACAGATTTCTAGTGTTTTTGTTTTTACGTCACATTTACATGTTTCAGATCATAAAGAAAATGATTAGATCAGAGAATGGCAACCTAAGTAACTACAAGAAGCCCTTTAAAAAAAGGATGATTTTATTCATTAAAAGGAAATATTTTAATCTAAGGAAATGTAACTGCACAGCACCATAAACTCAAGTATATGCTGCAGCTTGAAGTTCTTTTTTTTTGCATCAATGTGGAGGAATTGTTTTTTATTCTTTTGCAGCATTCAGCTACACTGGAGTGTATTTGAGCACAAGTAGCCTGTTTAAGGTCAAGCAGCCTAATTTCACTCAGGTTTCTCGCCATTCCAACACCTTTTGTTCATAAGTGGGGCTACTTATTGGCTCTGTTCATTTCTGCAAGTCGTCTGGGGCAAAGCAGCCCCAGACTATCACACCACCACCTCCATGTCTAACGTCTATCAGAAATGCTGAGTTAGTTTACACCAGAAGTAGCAGGACACACAACTTGCGAAAATGTCCACTTTTTTTCCCTCGTAAGACCACAGAAAATGTTTCCATTTGGTGCTGAAACTCTTCCTTTGAGGTTAGAAAGTGAAGCCTGAAGTGCTTGAGAAACTGTTTAGAGGTTTTCAGTTGGATGAGTCAGAGATGTTTTCTCTGAAGAATTATGGCCGGTCAGCCGCTCCTGTGAAGGTTCATTACTATTCAGTTTGGTTCAATGCCTTAAAATGACTTTATGGTTTTACGACTGAAATATGTCACTCATTTGTTCCTCGTCTATTCTTAAATGTTCTTTCAAGCAACGGTTTGTGTGTTTTTATTTTCATTTTAGATCTTTCAGCCTACTTCGTGTTGTCAGATAGGTTCCTTTTTAGTCATTCTACAGGTCTGTCAGAAATCAGACCTTCATGTTTCTACTGAAATTGACCCAAAAATGTTTTTAATCATACTTAATTTTCATAGCCATGTTGTGTCAGACAGATTTGTTCCCATTGATAGCTGCTTCCACCCACAGTACGGAGTCAGAGGAATTCAATCCTTTCATATTTAAGAACAATGTCACCTCTAAATGTTACATGTTCAGTACAAAACCAGTTAGAATAGACGCTCAAATACCCTAAATATTCAGTTCACAAGCAAAATGATGTGCAGTATGTTGTATTATGAGCAGAAATGTGTATTTTTGAACAAAAATCAAATCTCACCTTTTACATAAAAAGGAATATTTCTATGTAAAGTTGTTTATATTGAACTCCGTAGCTCAACATGTTTCTTCTTTGGATACTTTTTTTAAAATAAAGTACATTTTAAAATAATCGTGTCTGTACTGCAGTTGACTGCCAAAAGGTTTTGTGACAATCGAAGGAAGACTCTCTTTACCCGGCCGGATCACGTCTGCGTTTTATACACTTTTTATGAGACAACAAACTCTTTTTTTGCTTTCTTCCTGCCACAGCTGCCTGTCTCCGAGTATTTTTATTTCTTTTTTTTCTTTTTTAGTTTATTTCAAGGATATTGTGCAGCAGTAATGTAGGTCTATCAAAGCCTTTTCTTTTCTACACTTTCCTAAGAGCGAGGTCACTTTATCCAACAATTTTACTGCCAGGCTAAACTTTTTCCACACACAACCCTCCCCCAAAAAAAACATAGGGAGCCTTTATAGTCTCTAATTTGCCTCCAAGAAACTTCTAAATGTTTATGTATTATGGGTAAATTTAGGTGTTTTTCATGGTTTTTCCAGTGTGCTGGATTTCCTGTGGCTGCTTACGTTAATCCTATGATAGACTTGCCATTTGGATTTTTACCTTATAAAAGCTTTAAGATGTGAAGGTTTCAGCACCACCGAGCACCAATAAAACCGGCGTAGAAAACAAATAAATGAAGTGTAACAAAAATCTGCTGCTAACATTGAAATTTTAATAATTAAGTGATTAAAAAAACTAATTGGTTTGTTGAAGTTTTTAGCAGATGGGTCATTTTTTTATATATATTTTGTCCATTTAGAAGCAAAGACTTCAGTGTATTTTATTTGGATTTGATCTAATTATAAATTGGGGGGGGAAAGAACAATATTGATTTAAAAAAAAAAAAAAAAAACTTTTGGCAAATAAAGATTGGAAATATGCTGCATGTATAAAGTATTTAATTTATACGTATACAACTGCATTTCACAGTTCTAATGTTACACATTGCCCTGAACACATCATCTTCACTTTGAAACATGGTTGTGGAAGCAAATATGTAGCGTCCAAGCTGCCTTAGCAGACAGTTTTTCTGGTATGCTTATTAATATTCATAGCAGTTTATTTAAAAACCCACATTAAAATCAAGAAAACTAGTTCTTAAACCTCTCCTGAGTTACAACAATTTGCCCATGTAATGTTATCTTAGGTACTTTGTCAAAGCCTTAATTACACAGGCTCAGTTTGGCAGGTTTACCGATGACATCAACCTGCTGTTGTTTGGCACCAAATACAGTATTACTTTCTGTAACTTTATTTTGAACTCATTGTCCTCCCTTCTGCATTGAACTGCGATTGTTTACCAATTCCTGTTTCCCACTTGTTGGATTTGGGTGAGGATGTTTGGACCTGCTTGGAATGCAATACGTCTTTTATCAAGGGATTTACAATATTAAGACGTTTCCTGTCCAAAAACCCTGAGGGATCTTTTTTAAATCATTTGTGTGTGAACTCAAAATAACAGCTCAGGTCAAATCCTCATCGAGGAGAGTCTCAGTCTCACTGAACTCAGATCTGTTAATGATCTCTCTGCCTTCAGTTCTAAGCGGGAGCAGGCATCTCGCATGGCCCGAGGCTGCGTTACATGCCATCACACACTCCAGAAGGGACTGCTTAACTGCGGTCTGGAGCACACAGGCATTGGGGTGTGCGGAATGTGCACACACTTAAAAAAAGAGGGGGATGGGTTTGAGGAAGAGAAGTAAAGCACTGCACGCGGCTCTCTCCGCTTATCAGCAGGTCTCCTCCGTGTTTAGACCAAGCAGATATCTCTAATGAAGGCACTTGATCACTTTTTGTTTCCCTCTTTTGCAGGGGCCAAACATCTGGATAAAGACTGTGCAAAATGTGCCAGAGTTGTGTTCATGCCATGTGCACCACAGGCCTCGAGGCGATTTAAAGCAGGACTGGGTGAGCACCGAGATGTTAATCATGCAGCAAGTTACGGTACTTTAAAAGAAAAAAGTAAAAACTTTTAAGTAACTTGATACTTAGCGGAAATGCCTTGCAAAAATATTCATAGCTGCTGAAACTTGTCACAAAAGTTTACTGGGATTTTGTGCAACAGAGCAACACAAAATAGCAGTAGATTGCGTCGACATCCAGGACAAACAGATGACTTCGGGACTCACCTAGAGCTACCACCCTGCAACTTTTAGACACATCCTTACGCCGACAGACTGGGATCAAACGGCAGTCATTCAGCTCCGAACAGGCCTGGTAACCAGCCATCCAGGTGTTTTGGAGAATCTTCTCAAAGTTGCAAGATGGTAGCGGACTTGACTTCAGCACTCCTGCTCTCCACGGTGCGCAGCAAACCATGTAAGGCGGCAGGGGGGCGATGGCGGTAGGAGTTCGCCGGTTCGATTCTCGGTCCGCCTGCCATCGGTCCGTTTGTGTCCTTGGGCAAGTCACTTCACCTGGCCTGCTGGTGTTGGTCAAAAGGACTGATAATGCAAAACTGCAGTCTCACTGTAGCTACAATCCAGTAGCTTGCCATCATGGGTGTGCGAATGTACAATTTGATATTTAAATGTCATATTTAAATGGCATTATGAATAAAATTATTTGTTCCCAACCCTGGTCCCTGCCCTGCATATTTTCGATTTGTCTCCACTATTACTGAACTATTTTTACCTCTGCATGTGGAGATCTGGTAGAAAGGCTTTAATAAAAAAAACAACAACAACAAACGCACACAGGCAGTTCTACCTCCAGCAAAGAATGCTCTGTGCATTCCGAATACAATTGCATGCCACACTTTTCAGATTTTTAATTGTAAAAACTAAAGATTTTACCATTTGCAAGCTACAAATTTTTTTTTACAACACAAAAAAATAGGCCTCAACTTACAAAAAAAAAGAGGTTTATTATCTTTTAAAATGTTTGTACACTCGGTATGACAATGTGCTTACACAATACTTACAGTAGAGTAGGGTGGAACTTACTTTTGTACATAGAAAAATAACAATAAAAAAAACCAAAACAAACGCCACCAACAATAAACAGAAACAAACATGTTTACCTCCCTGGCCAGTGAAAATAAAATAAAGAAAAACTGAGTTAGACAGGCTGAAGTGGGAACTGCATCAGGAGGACTGAGCTGGTGAGGATGGGTGGGCTCACTGTGACCGTGGGCCCTTCACTCCTGCTTACAGCTTTGGTAATTTTTTTTTTTTTTTTTTTTTTTTTACACATTATTTACACTTTATTCAAGAAATGATAGTCCTTTTACAAAGTGTTTGCTCATTTAAACATTCCCAAAAACTATTATTCAATATATTCACATATAAAGCAATGTACATGTGTTGGAACTTTGTTTAATGCAATTTAATGGGCTGTGAGGAAGTCGTGATCTAATGCTAAGAGAACAAACCTTTACTGTCAACAGTAAAAAAAAAATAAAAATAAAAATATGGGAAATTAATGAATTCATGGAGCAAAGTCGACCAAACCAAAGGTCTTCAGTATGAGAACTATCTATTAAAAAATACCCAAAGCACACAACATTTTTCAGCAAATGTTAAAACTGCAATGCTACAAACTTCATTTTTTTTATTTTATTTTTTTAGTATTCCTGTAAGAAGATGGTTGGGGAAGGGGCTGGATGAAATAAAAACTGTTCCTCAGTTTAAACAGCACACCAATCAATGACTTTTCAACCCTGTTTCAGGTTGTAAATTGATAAAAGATCAAGTAACGCCCGAGCTCCAACCCCTTCCCCAACCTGCTCATCCTTGGCTGATCCCTCAGTGGACTGCAAGTAAAAGTTCATTTCCCAGTGAGGGCACATTGCTAGGAATTTCCGTTAGGTTGCCACTCGGACCTCGGCCTGTCGGCGGCATTCTTAACACACACACACACACACAAAAAGGAGGCTGCAGGCTTTTCTGGTGAAGTGAGTGGGGTTCGGACAGTGAGAGAGTTTGGACCTCGGCAGCCCAGATAAAAGCAGCACCAGATATATTTAGTCAGTGGAAGTGGGGCTGGCAAGAAAGAGTCAGCGGAAAGCTCTGCTGACTCTTTTGTTTTATCTCACCAAATACTTCAGATCGAGGGCCTGAAAGATTTTAAAAAGAGAGGGATCATCTCAGGAATATCCAATAGTGGAGGGGGGAAACAAACAAAGAAACAAACAAAAAAAAAAACCCAACAACAAAAAGCTAAAAGTGAGGCAGGCAGTGAACACATTAGTCTCTGTAGCACCCCTCTGTGTCATTGCGCTCAAGCGAGCCACCTGAAAAGTCTTGAATCGTGGAGCCTTCTGTGCGTTTCACGAAGCCAGGAGAGATTCTTGGGCAGCAGTGCAAATTCCTTGACATAAATACATTAAAAAAAAAAAGAAAATAAACTACTTCACTGTCCAGGACATACACGAAGGAGTGAAAGGGAAGGCAAAACTGTGCTTCTCCAGTGTGAGCGAGCGCAGAGGCAAACGGGAAGATCCGCGGCTCGGTCCGGTCAGTACACGTCCGTGTCCTCTTTGGGCCTGTACACGGAGCCGAACCGCTGCATGTACTTTTTGATGTACTCCTTAGTCTTGTGCTTCACATTCTCATTGCACTCGAGGTCCTCGGGGTTCTTGCAGGCTTTCAGCTCCTTGTTCATGACGCCGTGAGTTAGCTGGCGACGCAAAGCAGAGACAGAACCGTTAGCGGATGCCGTCCGAAACCGGGAATGCAGTAAATCACGCAATTACGACACGTAATTACAACGCGGCGTGGTGAAGCGGTTCGATCGTTAATCTCCTCGTAGATGGTTTGCCCTTTATAATTTGGGAAGACCGAATTCCTTTTGGATAAGCCAAACTTATCCATGCACTGCAGCGGCCGATCCACGCGACCGCAAGGAGCCACGCAACTATTTGAGGAAATGAGTGATAAGAGCCCTTAAAGAGAGTTCAAAGATACGGGACGGAAACATGTTTTGCGTGTGGAACGGCTTCTCTCAGCTGTTAAACTGTGAATCAGGGAAGACTTGGGAAATGTTACTAGAGGCTTAACTTTAGTCAAGTTGTGACTAAACAGAGGCTAATGAAAGGAAGATACTGAAACACTAACAGCACAGAAACATATTTCTTTTCAGGATTAAACCATTCTTAAGCGTTCTGAGGCAGCTTAAGTAAGTATAAATTATTGTTGGGTGATATGGAAAATAACAGATGATTTTTTTTTGCCAAATTTTTATCTTTTTTTTTTTTTGCTAATTTCTTTTCTAAGAAAAATAATCAAAAAGTGGCTTATTTCAGTCATCCATCCCTTCTTTGAGTTGTATCAGGGAGTATTAGGGTCAGGCTGTGAGAATTTTTGTTTAATTCTATAATATACAGTCACATTAGCACAAAAAGACACAATTTTACCAGGAAAAAATGTCTTAAAATTAGACGAGAAAAAAATTGTTTTAATGAGGGAAAAAAAAAAAAGATTAGGGGAGCTGATATGACCGGCTCAGGTCGTGTGAAATACAAACAGCTGTTTGGAGGACCGTTTCAAAATCCTGCTACTGATAATAATTTGATGCTGATGTAATTATATATAAAACTTAGTTGCTCAATATTCCTCATTTGAACATCTTGCATTGGATTTCTCATAACATAATTACTTCATTCTCCTAATATTATGACTTTATTTTCATAAAAAAAAAAAAAAAATGTCTTGGCCAGACCTAATACTTCATCTGATGACCTGATACGCTTGTCAAACAAGATGGCGGCCCTGGGCGTGCTGACATCACCCTGAGTGATGAAAATCCAACGAATGCGTTGGTGGGGGGGGGAAAAAAAAAGAAAAATCCAGATTTCCCAAAAATTAAATCTTCAAAAACCAAAACTTTATCATCCAGCCCTAGTATAAAACCCATAAAACCCCCTAATGGATGGATGCAAGTTTTAAACAGCAGATCTGGGTTTTATTACTGTATTTTTTCCGTCCCAATCCAGACCTAGGAAACATTTCAAACTTTTCCAGACTGCGCTAGAACCCTGCCAAAACCCTGCTTTGCTCCTGCTCACCTTTCTAGCCAGGTGTTTGAAATCCTCCGTGTTGCTGATGCGTCCAGATTTGCAGTCCGGCTTCCGGTACGGATTCAGGCATTGCACAATGAACTGGGACATCTGGTCAACAACACAAAAGGAACATAAGAACATCCGACGGAACCTCTGTAGAGGTCATGGCGAGAACTGGACTCACCTCTTTGCGAAACGTCTCTTTGCTTTTTTTAGCCAATTCACTGGAAGTGTCTGCTTCGGCCGTCTTTGTGGAGAACTGCGACAATCACAATCAGGGAGGTTGGTGAAGTAACAAAACTGGAGTTTTTTTTGTCACATTTCATTGCTAGAAGATATTTTCTGTGTTTGATGAGCCAAACCAAACAGCTGTTTAGCGCCGTTTATAATTCAAGGTTCTTCCATCAGCTATTTTAGATCAGGGATATCCTTTCACAATGAACCATCCTGTGGCTCCAGCCTTTAAAAACAATAGCTAATTGAAATCAGTCTGAACAAAACGCAATCTACCAGGAGGAGACTGAAACGGGTTCAATCCACAGTAGATCCTATTTATATCGTATAAACAAGAGTCACTGATGAAGCTTAGCTCTTACAGGAGCCATGCTTTATTTACAGAATCGGCAAAATAAAAAAATCAAAGGAGATAAACAGCAGGACAAAATGATAAATAGAAAGATGGACGGACGATTAAGGAAAGAGACAGAGAGAATAAATCCAAAAATGAAGACATCACATTTTCCCCACATGGGTTCAGATCCAAAAACATATTTAAATAAATTTCGAGACTGCGTGGGAGCCCTGGCAGCCTTCGAGTCCTGAATCTGCACCGACTGTATCATGAGACGCCGTTTATGTTTTCGTTATGCTCCGCTGTTTTCCCTCAATTTCTTACTGTGCCATTTCAAATGAGACAAAAAGGACACGGCGGCAGCGTGCTTCCTCCAAACCATAAAGGAAGAGGCCGCAAATAAATGACAGCGAGACTTTCCAGATGGTTTCCACTACTGCCGGAGACGGGATGGAAACAAAGAGGGAAAACAAACGGTGTAGTGGAAGAGGAGATAAGCTCGGCCGCCCCCACCCCCTCTCTTCCCCGGTCGACCTTCGGGCTAAGTGGGGAGTGGAGTGAGTGGGAACACTTGGAATTTTGGTGTTGGTTCTGATGTGAGGGGAATCTCATCAGCAAGTTTATAACAGTCAACTGGGAATGATGTGGTGCAGAAGGATTCCCGCCCCCCCACCCCACCCCGCCTCTTCCTGGAGAGAAACAGCTGAAAGTAATCATTGGTGCTGCATCTTTAATCACAAACACTATAATCACGCTCTGCGGCACTTGCGCAGAAAGTTCCTGGGACCCAAAAGGAAAAGCGAAGCGGCGGCGTCACGGGAAACACGGCGGGTTTTCCGTTTTACTCCGACGCTCAACGAGATACCTTAGAGGGGTTCTCGTCGTAGGTCGGTGTTCCCAGGTCCATCTCAGATTCATGGTCCACGCTTGTGTTGTCGCTGCTGCCTTCCCAGGTGGGGGGGTCCCACTGCGTTTGCCTGGAGGCAAAGTGACATCGAGATCAAGACGTGTGATGGGACACACACACACACACACACACACACACACACACACACACTGCTACACCTACCTTGTGACAACGTGGTAGTAGTAGATCTTGCCTTCAGGGTCCCGGGCTGCTTTCCAGTTGGGAGGTAGGACGATCGTTTTGGGTTTCGGGGGAGAAGGGGGAGGCAGGTCTATCACATTGTTGGGTACAATCATCTCCTGGTGAACAGAAAAAAAAATACACGTGAGGAGGAAAATCTCGTTAAAGGCTCAACAAATGGATGCGGTTTCAATTTAAAGATACAGGAAGTGGGACAATTTTTTGCCTGCATCTAATAATGAACTAAAAAGAGCAGCTTTGTCCTTTCTAATATATATATATATATATATATATATATATATATATATATATATATATATATATATATATATATATATATATATATGTGTGTATGTAAAGATCAACCCATCGGTTTAGTGGGATTTCTATGTAAGGTTCAGAACGTGAGAATGTTTCTCATATGGACAAGATTTAAAACCTTATTTACATTGTTGAGGGTCTTTCAACCTGCAGGCATTGACAAGCAAATGGCTGCCTAGAGGTGGTCTGGTGGTCTCTCCTCGTTTTTACAAAGCAGACAACTGTTTTCATTCTCTTCTCCTCACACAGCTCTTTGTCTTTCTCCTTCTTCTGTTTACTGAAAGGCCATGACAACAGCCGAATCGGAATAACGTTTTATTTAAACAACTAAATGACCGGGGGTCAGATCTCGGCCACAGATCTGGTCTCACAGCTGTATTTCTAACAATAATATTCCAACGTGTTTTTTTTTTTTTTAATTATTATTATTTGTTTGTGATTAATGTCAAGCACAGTTTAATAATACACCATAGCCATGCAAAGGAAACATGAAAAATATACAGCAGATATTAGAATAATTCAAACGAAATAAAAAGCTGAATATTCCCATGATCTATTTGAAAAGGAATGCTTGGGTATATACTGCCCCCATGTGGTTATACTAGATATTGGACTTTTAGATATTTAATACCAAAATCAATTTAATTCAAAGAAATAAGTAATTTGTTTTACTTTTACACTTGAGAATGTAACATTAATTTATTTATTACATTCATTCTATGGGAATGAAACAAACAAAAGGACACATTTGGTAATAATTTTTAGATTAAATGGGTCATGAAGTCAGTTGGCCTAAAATATAAACTATAAACACTTGCTCTTAAAAGCTACAATTATCTTCAAATGGTCTTATTATTACGGCATAACACACTGAAAGTATGAAAAATGTAAATTTCTTAAAAAAAAAAAAAAAAAATGTGAATGTTTAGTTTTGTAATAAAACTTGCTAAGCCTGGCGGTAGCGTCTACAAATTCAAAACTAAGCAGAGTTGTCGTGGTTACCTGCTGCACAGTTTGGGATGTGACGATGGTGGTGACTGTGCCTCCTTGCTGCACCACCACGCCCTGCTGATGACCCGGATACACCGGCTGGCCGTGCAGGTAGCCGGCTGTGGGCTCAGCGTACGCCTGGAAACACACAGCAGGACTGACTCGGCTGACACTCGCGACGTATTAAACTAGGCGGACTGAGCTGGTGCATTCGACCAAAACTGAAACGGAGCTGTGACGTGCGACATATTCAGGGCTTGAAACGATTATTCAAATTAACTGTGAGGAACTGATCGTTGAGAAGCTTCACCTGGTTCCAATTGTGTAACATAAAATCTCCCAAGTAACTTTTGCTTTCCAATTAGTTGGTTAATCTAAAAAAATTATTCAACGGATTAGGCTGATCGTCTCGATGCCAAGTCAAGCACAAAGGGGTTACAAAGCTGTTAACATGTTGATGTTAGAAGTTTGTTCTATCAGCAGAATGCGTCATTTCCTAATGATCAAGCGTTCAGTAAATGAATGTTGTTCTGTTGCATTTTAGGCAATAAAATGTTTATTATTTGAAAAAGGAATTGAATTGTTTACTTATTTTTAGTTTTTCCTGATATCGTATAAATAGGCTGAAGTCGTTCAATAAAAACGTGCAAAATGTGCCAATTTTTTTATCCAATTAAACCCCAGAATGGTAAACTAAGATAATTGTTAGTTAAATAAATATATTAGCATCTCAACAAACAAAACGATTACAAAACTAAGCTAACAAGCTTAGAATATTTTCAAGCTCCAGATCTAGAAAAAAAAAAACACCTTGTAACACATCTGTTGCAGATTTACACATGTTGGAATAAGAAAATATGACTTCATTAAGGCAAATCAGAAAATCTCAGTGAAGTCCTGATCAGAACAGGCTCGGCGTTGGGAGCCGTACCTGTATGACCGGAGCGTTGGCCTGAGGGTAGGCGGTGGGGATGCTGTAGATGGTCTGGCACGGCTGGCCCTGGTAATAGATGGCCGTCTGCGTCTGCGGCGGCCCCGGAGCCGCAGCGTACTGCTGTGCCGGCTGCGTCTGCACCGTCACTGCCTGCTGGGTGGCGGGGTCCCACAGAGTGGCGTAGCTCTGCTGACCCTGCGCCTGAGGGGCCTGGGGCGCCGGGACCGAAAGCACGGCCACCCCCCCTCCCTCCTGGGCTGCCACGGCTGGCTGCGTGTACTGCTGTGGGTTCGCTGCGGTGAGGCTGGTGGTGGTGATGTGCTGGGAGACGTTGGAGACCGGAGCGGCCTGGGATGTGGAGGACGGAGAGGGGAGGCTGAGGTCTGAGGCAGGGGTCTGTTCGTAGCTGAGGCCCGGGTCAACGGCAGGGGTGGGCAGGAGGACTTTGCCAGCATTGGGGTTGGTGGGATCCACGAAGGTCTGAATGGGATACCCGGGGGGGTAGGTGATGAAGCCGGGGCTGGAGGCATAAACTAGAGGGTCATAAGTCAGAGTCTGGAGCTGCTGCTGCTGCTGTTGCTGCTGCTGCTGCTGCTGTTGTTGTTGAAGTTGCTGTTGCTTCTGAGCTTCCTGCTGAGCAACTTCCTGTTCAAACAGCTTTCTGCGCTCCTCTGTGGACAGTTTGTTGCGCTCCTTTCCTCCAGCTCCTCTCTGTGTCTTGCTGCTTGGCGTGTCAAACCTTAAAAATTCGAGGAAAACAGACCGTGTTTTTCTCTAGAAGATGCTGTAAAGGTGCGTCTCAATAAAACAGTTATTTTATGTAAAGTGGAATTTCTATAGTAAAGAAACTTATTACACACAAAGTGATATAGTTCAAGCAATTATTTCTTGAAGTCTTGATGACTCTGCCTCACATCTAATGAAAACCCCACATTCTGTCTCTCATACTTGAGAGTAGTACCAAGTATTAATTGAGGAAGATCTTTAATCTTTTTAGCAGAACACTGCTAAGTCACCGGCCCGTTGAGGACAAAATGAAAATTAATTTGACAGCTATTTTCTCTGGTTATAGTGTAGTTGTTGTGCTATATTGTGAAATGCACGTTATTTGATAATAAATAGGAAGGTAGACTTCATTTCCATATTCAAAATAATTAAAAAAAGAAAAATGTGCATAATGCTTTACCGCTCTTCATTGCGCCGGCTGCTCCTCTCATACGGCAAGGGGGGCGGAGACGGCGAGCGTCTTCTCCGTCGCTCAGAGTTACGAGGGGTTTTGTCTGCGGTTCGGTCCCGGTCCCGGTCTCGGTCCCGATCTCGGTCTCGGCTCCGCTCTCGGTCCCGGTCTCGATCCCTGTCTCGGTCTCGGTCTCGGTCGTAGTCTCTCTCTCTGTCGCGCTCCCTTTCCTTCTCTCGCTCCCTCTCCCGTTCTCGACTGCCAGAGGCGGCGCGTGGCGTCAAAGCCAAGTCACGATCACGGCTGCGATCTGCAAGGAAATTTTTATGTATTAAATCAAACTCAAAAATTCAGTGCCAACAAACCAGAAACGTATTGCAATGTCTCCTACCTCTTGCTTCCTTTTCCACTTGGGTCTTCTTCGGTATCCTGTAGACCTCCTGAACAGACAAGTTCATTTGAGCTCTCGGGACGCAACATTTAAAACATTTACACAAAGTTGACAGGCTTGATTTCACTGACCTTCAGGTCCTTCCAGCTCTCCAGAAGTCTGGCTGCCATGCCACTGATGTCCAAAACACTGAGGTGGGGCTCCTGACTCCTCTCGCTCTCCACGTCCGACACGCCTTCCTCTTCGTCCTGAGACGGCGTTCCTATCACCGACGGTTCCACTTGTGCTGCCGTCCCCTCGGCGGGGACAGGAGCCTCTGGGGTCTCGGAGTTCGGTGGAGCTTCTGCGGCAGGTTCGCCGAGCTGGGGCTCGGTGCTCGCCTCCTCCTCGTCCTCCGCCTCCTTTCGCGTCTCCTTCGTCTCTGGCGGCTGTTCGGTTGGAACATCTGCAGGAACCGTTTGGTTGGACTGGCTCTCTGGCTCCTCCACTTTAACAGAGGACAGGTCTCCTTCTGACTCCACCTTTTCTGGCACTTTTTCGCCTTCTGGGTTTTCTGCACTCGCCTGCGCCTCCTCGCATGGCACGTTTGGAGTCTCAGCTTCATTTGTCGGACCCTCGTTTGTCTCCTTAATCTGCGAATCTAACTCGGCTTCATCTTTCATGTCCACATCCTGGGGCTGCTGCTGCTGCTGACTGCTTGAGCTCGTTTCCGACTCGTCCTGTCTTGGCAGCTCTTTCCCAAACCCCTCCACGGATTCTTTTGTCGGCTCCACAGCTTCGCTCAGGTGCTCTTCCTTCAAGCTCGCTCCATCGGGAGGGTCGGCGTTGAGGTTTTCAGCTTCCTCCTCCTCCTCTTCGTCCTCCTTCCCGTCGGATCCCTTGCTGGCGTCAGACAGAGCGCTGTCCAGGCTGTTCTCGCTGATGATCTTGAGGCGCCTGTAAACGGCAGGTTTGGACGCGTCGCCGTCCAGGTCCGGAGCCATTTTGGTGGAGGAGCCATCAGGAGTGTTGAGAGGGGTTTGGGCCCGGGACGTGTTCTCGCTGGAGTAGCCATCCATCTCAGCCTGCTGAGGGAGGGTTTTGATCTGAGCCCACCGCTGGATGAGGGTCAGGACTTTGCTCTCTTCAAGCATGTTCTTGGTCGAGATGGGGAGCACAGCCAGGGTCTTCATGATCTGTAAGAAGAGATTAAATGGTATGCAGATTAGATACAGCAAAGGCTTCATGAATAGCATGAATTGCAAAAGAATTTATGCCATTTTGTGACAACATAAAGCTTTCATGTGTCTTAGTGAGATTTTTTTTATTTTTATTTTTTTCGTAGAAAATCAAACGTAGCGCTTAGTCCGGTACAAAAAAGATGTGATGGGTGGTCTCAATCTGTCTGAGTCCATACTATGAAGAAAATCTTGTTGCAGTTCCAGCAAGAAGCTTTGTACACCTAGGGATTTAAATTTTTGCCCAATCTTCAATAAAAAGTAGCTCAAGTTCCGTCAGGCTGGACGGGCAGCATCTGTGAATTTTTGTGTTCAGTTTCTGATTTTCAATTGGACGTAAATCTACATTATTATGTTTTGATCTAACCATGTGGGTCAAACTTAGGCCAAATTGGGGCTGGTGTGTAGTTGAATATATGCAAAATATTCCAAATGTTCACTAGAGCTGGCCTGAAGGCACGCAAAAAATGCAAATACTACAAATCCCAGAATGCAACTGGCACATTGCTGCCGTCATCATTCATTAGGAATATTATGCAACTGCTAGTCACAGTGGGTCCTTTACACCAACGTGGTCTCTGTTTACCAACTTGGAGACTAGCAGAAGTTGGTTGCAGTGGGGCTGAATAAAAACGTACGCCACCCTTCCAGGGTTTTTTTTTTTTTTTTTTTTTTGTAAAACATTTTAAGGACCATTTATTCCTTTTTACTAGGGATGTGCCGATCAGGTTTTTTCCTCCCGATACCGATACCGATCACCCATGAGGGCCGATACACCGATACCGATCACCGATACCGATCACATAATTATTATTATCATAAACACTACTGGTTACATTATGTGGAAAAAGGAACCATGAATTCACCTTAATTTAGACAAAAACTTGTTTTTAATAACTTTTTCCAAGAAGAAAACTAAACAAAACAGGCATTGTGCAAATTGTACTGCTATTGATAAAACTATCTTTAACAGACCGAAAACATATGAAGGCTCTGAAGAGGCTAAATAATACAAAGAGCCAAAATAAAACCTCTCAACATTGCCAAGAAGTTCAAGTATAAAACTTAACATTCAAAGGCAAAAACAGGATCCATTACAATAAACAATCCAGAGTTACTGAATGAAAACTTCCTGATAGCATGGCGGCTAGCTGATTACTGCTAGCTCTGATTGGCTGTTTCTGACTGAGCGGAGTAATTATGCAGAACAGGGAGGAGATCGATTATTTTTTTAGAGATTATCTGTCTCATGTTAGGACAGCGAAAGTTTTAATACGCATGTAAAATTTATTTTTTTAGTTAGATGCTGCAGCTTTAAGCAGAGGTTCGGTGTGAGCCTGTAGCGTAGCAGCGGATTAACAGCGAGAGCAGAACCAGCATCTTACATCGCAGCTCGAAGACTTAAATAATTTTGCGGGTTATTTGTTTAGCTTTCTGACCGTCATGCTAATCCAGGTGAGTGTTTGTAGCTGTGTGCTGCTTTACCTGCTGTCTGATCCTCCGTATGTCTTTTTTACTGCAGTGAGCCTCGATGTAGCCAATCTCCGTCAAGTATGGCATTGTTTTTATTCCATACTAGATTCGTCGTGTTGATGCGTTTTGACGTGCTTCAATTTTTCGCCGCAACACGCAAACTTCCCCATTCACTCAGTGCGTTATAGTTCCACACCGCTTAGGATTTGTTGCTGCGCGTTTGCGCAGTGTGAATGAAAGAGGAGACCAGCTGCACGGGCAGGCTGGGAAATGAGATGATCGGTATCGGCAACAAGAGCCAATGATCGCCGATCACCGATCATGCACTTTTTCACGAAAATCGGCCCGATTGTGATCGGTGACCGATCGATCGGCACACCTCTACTTTTTACTTTCACTTCAAAAATATTCACTATTCCACAATAAAACACATTAAAGTTTATGGTTATAATATGAGAAAATCAGTAAAAGTTTTGGTGTACAAACACTTCTGTAGGTTACAAACGCCTTAACAAAAACGTATAATAAATCTCACCTCCAGCTGCAGTTTGTTGTTATTAGCGCTGTTGCCTTTAGCTTCAGAGAGCTCCACCATAAAGATCCACAGCAAGGACAAGCCGTGATGATCCAAGAACTGCTTCAGGCACGACGGGTTCTGGGTGTCCTGTGCAGCAACAAAAACACATGAAACACACCGGGAGGATTTCAGGGACGGGCACAAACGGCGCAGACGAAGCCGCATTGAGGGTTCGTACTTGTATGAGCTTAAGGCAGAGGAGCTTCTGCTCCATGGTTTCCACTCGGACCATCAGTCTGCACAGAGACACCACCTGCTTCTCGTCATACAGGCCTTCACCATTCTCCAGCAACGCCTCCAGCTCCTCATCCACCTGTGGAAAAATAAAAAAAGAAAGCATGTGGTTCCGCTGAACTGTTGCTTAAAATATTTCTTTCTTGGAGTGAACACGTGTATCTCCAAAAGGTACTAATAAAGTATAACTGGAGAAATGCCGCCATGGTGGCGCTGCTAAGACTGACCGTGGTGAGAGCGTTCTTTCGGCTGCGGTCTTTCTTCATCTTCCCTCCAGCCGCTCGAACGCTGACTCTGTTCTCGCCACCGAGGAAGCCTCTGCAGCTGGGGGCCCCACAGAAGCATTTCTGCGCTTCTTTCCTGCACAGAAAGACGAAAAAGCAAAGGTGAAGTCCTCTTAAACGTTCTCTCTATGATGATGACTTAAAATCTGCCACAAACGCAATTCAGGGATGAAAGACAACTGGAGGAAAATCTCACCCGTATCTCTGAAACTGGTAATCGAACGTCAGTTCAGTTCCCGCAGCGACGGCCGTGGTTGTGAAGAACCCGACTCTGAGCTGGCCGTTGACCGTCCACTAGAGAAGCGTTTTGGAAATGAATACATTTCAGACGACAGAACTTTTAGAAATAAATTGCTTAAAAGGCGTTTTTGCTTCAGTACCTTTTGGGTCTCACAGTTCGGCTCACAGCTGTGGTTCATGAATCGCGAGCAGTTACCCTTCAATGTCGCATCGATGATCTACAGAGACGCAACGCGGCAACAGGAAGGTTACCGTTTCATTCATTCGTTCATTCAGGTGGTCATTTACAGTCTATCACAGCCTCGCTCACCTCGTTATTCTTTAGTGCCATGAAGTAGTAGTGGATGTTCTTGTTGCGAGCATATTCTTTCACCCTCGATTTGAACCCTTTGTGGTCCAACACCTCGCCACAGTACTCCAGGACAAATGTGTTTCTGAGATTACAAAAAAAACAACCCAGAACCAGTTATAGTTCTGATCTCAAACTACGACCTTAACAACCAGCAGCAAAGCGTCTCATTAAATTATGACTCAACAACAAAATTATATATTTTTTGATACTATGTAAAATGAGACAGAGCTAAAAAAAAAAATAAATAATAAAAATAAATAAAAAATCTTGCAGAGAATAATAATATCCAACAAAGACAACAGCTAAAACTCTTACGGAGCCAAGTCTCTAGCGGCACGCAGTCCCCAGCCTTTGTCTTCGGTGAGGATGACCTCGAAGTCCGCGTGCTGCTTCATCTGGAAGCGACGGTTAGAGCAATATGCTCCATTCAAGCACCGTGACGAGCTGTGAAGAAAGACAACAATGAAAGCGATGTGAAAATATGCACGTTATATACTTTGGCTTGTTGCTTGTGCGTTAGGCAGCCGCTTTGAATTCAAGACGACGTACAAATGCAAATTTGACTACAATTCGGTGCAAAGGCCTTCAGACACCAGATTCACTTTTTCTTATCAAGGAAGATAAAAACATATTTAATAAAAGAATAATCTGATTTAGTGTGATTTCCACTAGCTTAGCAGTAGTAGCATCCACGGCACTATGCAGCTTAACAATTACAATAAAAACAAATTATCTAAACATATTGAGGCAACAAAATTCAATGCACCAAAACTGAAAGATTTCCGGAAATCCTTAAAATCTTTTCCGCAAGATATATAAAACAATATATATGGAACTCATTTTGACTCACTGGACGCAAAACAGGGATTTTTAATGGTTTAAGGATGTTAAATACGAGACCTCCTGTGCTTAAACAGTATTGCATATTTCCTCAGCAACTCGCTTCTTTCGAGGTTTACAAAATGTTCACTTCTAAAGCAAAGTTCTTTTAAGCTGCAAAACAGTTTCTTTGTGACCAACCATTCAATCATAAGGAGCCGGTTTAAACAGTCTTCTCCACACGCCATCACTCCTTTTGCGCGGTCCTCTCGCGACAACACTGGACACTCGCATTGCATCCTCTTGATATCTCGATGAGATTTGCTTTTCTTTCTACAAGAGATGTTAAAAAAAGTTCATCAGTCAAACTCTAAAGAATCAAATAAAAATAAAAAATTGTTACTCTGACAATATAAAAGCTGGTCAACTGTTTACCTCTCAGTTAGGTACTTGTTCTCCTCAATTAAGTCAAAGTAAGGAGGCATCTTTTTAATCTTGGCCAAGTCTTTCCATCTGCTGCTATCTTGAAAGTTGCGTAGAGTGAGTGATGGTCGTTCCACCTCGGCTTTTACTTCCTTAGAAAGTGCAACATCTTCCTGACGCTCCCTTTTTCCAGATGGTCCAGCTTCTGCCTCGTTGTCCGAGTCCGACTCAATCTCCGGACGCCTTTTCTTGGGCGGTCCTCTGCTTCTGTGGGGTCTATGATTGTCCTCTCTGGGTGGCTCAGGTAAAGCAGGGCCCCGGCTGTTGCTGCTAATTTCAGGACCTTGCACTGAGCTCGCTGACCCTGGAGTGTTTAGTGCTTTATTATGACTCGATGACTTTTCCGCTCTGTAGTCATCGTGGTCATTCGTGAGCGAGTCCGGGTGGATTTCACTCGAAGGTTCCTGATAATGTTCGTGCGTATGGAGGTAAGGTCTTTTGATGGGTTGCATGCTTGACGACTGGTGCGTACCGGAGTGAATACTTTGCTCTGGCTCCTTGGAATCTGTTGCGGTTGCTTTAGTGTTTAACTGTGGTCCGTGGCTGCTGTCAGGCTGCTGGCATGTGCTGGTAGGCTGCTCTGGTTGAGATAAATCCCAACCCAAGCTGAAACTCATCTTGCTGTTGATATCGTCAGAGAGGGTGTTGGGTTGGTACTGCAAGTGCACCTGCTCGCCTTGACTGCTTATCTCAAGTTGCTTCAAACTTTGCTCACATTGTCTGGAATGATCAAGCAAAGGGGTTGAATCCATCGCACTTCGTTGGGCACCGGGATGATTGGCTCCGAAAAGCTGACCGCCGATGGCGTTGGAACCTTCTGAGTGACTGGTGCTATCAATCATGTTGCTTTGGGACTGACAGAGCACGCCGATATGAGGCGACTCAACAAAGCTAGTCGTCGTGGTTTGCGTTTGCTGTGCGTTAACTTGGTTTGTGTCCCCCGTTTGGGTGCTGGGCTGTTCTGAAATACGTAAAGGGGTGCATGAAGAGGCTTGTCCATCCTCCAAACGTTTTGTCAGGGAGGAATGCTTGGGGACTACAACCACAGAGTGAAACTGCTTTATGGCATTGTCGCAATCCGAGTCGTACGCGGAGTTGTCACTGTCACTGGCGTCACTGGGCGTTGCTAGCATATCCTGGTTGATGGCTGTTCTTTTACTGGATTTATTCCTGTGTGTGCTCTCCTTTAATTTACTCTCACAGGCATCAATACTCTGGATGTCTCCTAACGTGGCTAAGTAAATCTGGGATAACTGATCGTTCGTGTGTGAAGGCTCATCAGTGTACGGTTTATGAGTAGTATGACTGAAATCACAGCGGTCAATGCTGGTGCTTGCTTGCGAAGGCTCACTTTGGTCTTCATGTTTAAAGGTCACTAAAGAGACGTCCTGTTCCACGTTGGAATGTTTAGCATCTCTGGACTGAATGCTACCTTTACTGTCCAGGTCATGTTGAGTACCGTCATTAGAGAATTCAATTCTTTTGACGGATACCACTTTTTCAGGGCTGAGATTGCTTTCTGCACAAACAGCCCTGTTTGAATGATCATTTTCACACGAGTCTTGCCCGACAATATCCCAGCGAGACTTTCTAGTAGTGCAGGTACTCTTTTTGGCGGCATCTTTACTTTGTTGTCCTTCTGAAAGCTGACTTTCAGCTTGTAGACAGGACAAATCAGATTTTTGTGGGTCATATTGATTTTCGGCTGCCAAAACGTCATTTGGTTCAACAATCTCCATATTAGTGTTTTGCTGGATCTCATCTGTGACGTTTGTTTCTGTAGCATCGAGAAAGGGTCTTGGCACTTTGCCGTCTTTTTCAACGATAACACTATCTTCGCTCTCACATGAATTTAAAACAGCTGGAGTTAAGCTCAACTCCGACTCGCCGGCCTTCACATTGCACACGTTTTCCAGAGTGACGTCGACAAGCTTTAGGTTCTCGATCGAGGTTGTAGCTGAGGCATTTTCAGGTTCTAGTTCAAGTACTGGTTTTACTTGCTCCGTCTTTCCTAAACATTCTTGCAAAGTCTTTTCAGTAGATAAACCCATCTCCGCATCACCCTGACCGCCCTGTGCATCCTCACCTGGTTCTGAATCTGACTTTTCTCTTTCCATCTGAGGACTACATTCTGCTGTGGTTTCACATGATGGCGCTTTGGCAGGACTATGAAACATGTCATCTGACTGTCTGTGATGTCTAGGGGATTTTATGGAGGACCTAGAGGGAGTTACATGCTTTGAATCTGGTCTACTGGTTTTCTCTTGAGAGTCTTTACTGTTCTCCAACAAACTTGTATTTACTTCAGAAGACTGAGGTTTGGTTTTGTGTTCTCCCTCGGAATCACCGGAGCTGTTTTTTCTGTTCTTGTCATGCGATTGGGGCTTGCTATGTGTACTGGAAGAAGATGATTTGGTACTGGTGTCAGACCTGTGATGACTGCTGGATTTGCGGGAACTGGAGTCCAAATCAGGAGAGCACCTATGTTGAGAATCAGAGTCTGAGGAACGCTTTGAAGTCCTTTCAGACTTTGATGACTGTGTCCTTTTGTCAGTCTCTGAGGAGTGAGGAGACTCTAAAGATTTTGAAGATTTCTCAGACTTCGAGTAGGAAGATGACTGTGATGCCTTATGCGAGCTCGAATAGTTAGATGACCTGCTGGACCCGGACGTCCTCGTCCTCGTTTTCCTGTGGTCGTCCTCAGAGTCAGAACTGTACCGAGTTCTTTCAGTCCGAGAGCGGGAGCGTCTTTTCTCCCTGCGTGGAGAACTCCTGTGGGACCGCCGATCAGATTCGTGATAGTACGATCTCTCCGAGCGAGAACCTCTGTCACACCTGGACCTCTCGGACCTGGAGTGAGACGAACTTGTCCGAGAGCCTCTTGATCTAGAACGTGATCTAGTCCTGGATCTCCTGCGGTCCTTGTCCGAGCGGGACGAGCGAGAGGAAGGCATCCTAGAATCACGATCAGACTTCGAGTAACTAGAAGACCGTTCTTGAGTCTCTGTGCGCTTGGAGGAATTTTTCTCCTTTTCCCCCGCATGTGAATTAGAGGAAGACCTTTTTGCCTCTTTGACCCGGCTGTCAGAGCTTGTTTTGCTTTTTGAATCTTCTGATTTGCGGCTGGAAGACGCGTGCGTCAAGTCTCCGTCAGATTCAGAGCAAGGAGGAGCACTGTCTGACTGTGACCTGGTTTTCCTTTTGTATACATTAGAATCCCGATCAGTACAACTGGAACTATCGCCATCTTTTCCGGACAAGGAAGCTGATTTCTTGAGGTTAGAATCTTCTTTTGTCTCAGAGGATTCAGTGGTTACATTTTTAGGGGAGACGTCGTTAATGACATTCTCAGGCGGGGGAGCTGGAGCTTCAGTGTCACTCTGAGAGTTGACCTCTGATTCAGAGACGTGCACCTCCTCAGACGTAACAGCCTTCGGACTCTCTTCAGTAACAGAAACGCTAATAATTTGCTTCTTAAAATGCATCTTTCCTAAGTTTTTTTGGAGTCGAGTTGAGGGTGACGTTTGGGAACGTTTCTCCGGTGTAGATGACGGCGCCAAGGCTGTCTGCTTTTGCTCCGTTTTGCTTTCCGCATTCTTTCCCACTTTGTCCAAGATAGACTGAGATGAGGCATTGTGAGGTTCAGTGACAGTCGTATCAGGATTGGCAGATATGAAGAACGAACTCTGCAGCGGTTTTTTAGTCTGCGAGAAGCTGAAGGACACTTTCTGACGACCCTGATCTTCCAGGTTGACCCTCATCTTGGTCCCTTTTGGTAAAAGATGATTGGACAGCATGACTCGGGGAGACAAGCTTTTAATCAGAGCTGACGTGGATAGACCCTCCACCTTCACCTATAGGGAAAAGAATGCACAACAAAAAATAAAAATCAATAATCAAGTCGCTGAAATTCTCAAAACTGTAGAGTATTACCAGATTAACTTACAGAAGCAGCACTCCCTTCCTGTCTGTGTTTCATTGAGAACATAAAGAAACAAGAGAAAAAGGCAAAAGTGGTTTTACAGATTCCTTGTTAAACCTTATGAATAAAAATGTTATCCGGTCCACAGTGATTGTACCATTTTACAAGATAACCCAACTAACGGCGATGTGCATCTGAACAAATCTTAGCATAAACTGCTTTTTTTTGCTAAAAACATTTTAAATTTCAAACATTATACCTCTTCCTTAACTATGAGTATATTACCTTAATAATTAGTTTTGGAGATCAGGTTTCAAAAATATACATAAAAATCCATTTTTGAACCCGATCTCTACTACATTTCCATTCACAAAGAAAAGGAGAAGTGACAGCCAACCAGCACATATAGAGCAGCTTTTCAGCCCAGTGCAGCCACATAGTTTGGGCTTCATGCTTTAGTTAACTTCAAGTCAACACATTTAATTCCTCTTTCAACACTGGAGTAAGGACTTCAGACCAGAAGAGAAACTGAAGCACTTTCATAGTGAAAGATTAACAGCAACTTCAGGGTTCCGATACATTTTTAATCACAAAAGTCCACGTTTCCAGACACATTTTTCTAAGTTCATTTAAGTCAATTTTTACAGAATTAAAGTTGTAAAATTATCAGGCTTTAGACATGAAAATTGGATGGATGGACGGCTTTGAAATAAAGTCTGGAAGAGCAAATACTGTTCTCTGCTTTCCCAGGGCTGCATGGCACATAAATTCCAGATTGCGAAGGAACGCTGAAATTTGCTTTGCAAGCTTCCACCGACGTCGACAGCCTTTAATAAAGTGTTAGTGCGTCTTTCTGTGTGCAATCGTTGCCTTCAGAAAGTCAATTTCCACTTGGTCAGATCTGATTAATAAGAAAGCCAACGCAGAACATCTCAGCTCTTTACCTTCGAAAACTCCAAGACTGCTTTTTCAGTTAGGCCATTGTTCATCTGCAGTGAAGCACTGTCTTCAATTTTGCTGAATTTGGATTAATCTGAGCAGACAGTATATAATAATACACTTTAAAATTTATTCACGAAGAACAAAGACCTAATAACGAAACAAAACCAGGAGCTCCCAGGTTAATTGTTGAAATTAATTGTCCAAATCCTTTCCCACCAAATTGGCTGAAAGAATGTAAATCCTGAACTTCTTTTCATTTATATGCTAATAAGCCCCAGTTTGAAGCTTGGGGCTGTGACTCGATGCATTTTTAAGGTTTCTATGTAAATAAAAACACCAATCTTAACATATTACCACAGCTAACTGTGAAATGCTGAGACCAGCAACTTATATTCCTAAGCAGCCAGTGTGACTATATGATTTTTGTGCTATTAAGTGCGTGCTTTTCTTAGACCGGGCTTATGAAAACTGAATAATATTTGGGTCGTTTATTCCCTTGAGTTTTCTTTTTCCTTTCTGTTTCCCCCTCTCTCTGACCTTTAAAATGAGATGTTTCTGCAGGGACAATAAAAAGAGTTATAACAAGAAGCCTTCAGTCAAACTAACAGCAGATTAACTCTTATGCAGTTACAACATTGTCTTTGACATAAACTAGCTTTTGCTTCAAGTAAACAAATAGCTAAAACTGTTTTGCTGGCGGTTTTCAACTGCCACTGATTGAGGATAGAAGACCCGTAGTATGTGCTTCCTTCAAGAGCAAACAGTAGCCCAAGGGCTTTATTTATGACTTGCAAACTCCTTTGTTGTTCCGTTTACAGGGAGAGAAATGTTTTTGACCAATCAGTGGCTTGCAGTGCTTTCTTCACATCGCCTCAGCTTATTTGAGAGCCAAACCGAAATACAGAGAACCACCTACAATGCAAAATATTGCACATAATAAACTGCCCACAGTATTAGAAAAAAAACAAAGCCTAGAAATTATAGCAAAATCTTGCACCTTCACAGACTTTAAGGTGAACATTTTACCAGAACAGAGTGCGACAGGGAACGTGCGTAAATTATAGCACAAATATACACCGAAATAACAGTTGCTCCCGTGTAGTACCTGAGCTCTGACTTCAGAAGAGTGTCCATGGAGAAACACGCCTATGGCTAGTAGGCCTGAAGAGGCTGCTGGCTGACAATAATCCAAATCAGAGAACCTCCAAAATGACGCCACATCTGACAAGAAGAAACAGAATTTTGAAATGAAATAAGCTTCACTGGTCAAAACAGCCAGAAGTAATTTTCTGCAAAAAGAAAAAAATAAAATAAAATTCTGTTTAAATGACATCAGATTAACTTTTTGTGCAAAGCATAAATGAAATGTCCTTACTTTTGGTAATAATAAGAAACACAAAATGACATACATTTGTAAATCTCAGAAAAATAGTCAGCAATTCAAGCTGCTCTTCTCACTAATTACCATAAGATTTCTATCTGATGGGTCTGTTGACATTACAAAAGTCAAATAGCTCCAGAGTAAAAATGCATACCAAATAAAAAAATAAAAAAAAAACGCTGACGAATTAGGCCAACCTCTAACTGACCTGACCTATAACCTAATACTGCAGCAGCTGGAAACATTCTACAAAATACTCCACACTCATTGTGTTGTTCGCCATTCTTGTTTTCTTGTTGCGTCATTTACCAATCTCATGTGGAAGGTTTTTTGCACGTCTAATATTTTATCCCTTACAGGTCTAGGAGAGTAAACAACAGAGCTTTGGCCAGTTCTGTGTACAGATATAATTATTTTTGAAAACGGTTCAGTGGGATCCAGGTGTTTTCGAAAATGACAACCAGCTATAGAGGGGAAAAAAAGTTCCCTTAGAGGCGGAACTTAATCTTTTTCAGATCTGCAGATATATCCTGCTAGACATAAAAAAACAAAACAAAAAAAAAACAGGAAGAAACAGACTGTTCCTGCAATGGAACATCCCTTTAAAATGAAATCCTTCTTTGATGATATGTTGGCCATCAATTAATGTTATTCAGAGGTAGTAATGTCTTTGAGCAACAAATCATACTATGCAGTTTTGGAAGATAAAAGTCTCTTCTTTATAATATGAATGTTAGATAACTTTTTGACCCACCTGTTAGAAAAATAAATCTTACTTGAAAATTTTGCAATGCAAGAATATTTAATTATGTGCAATGAAAATTTTACAGTATGCACTCCACTTTCTGCCATCTCTCTACAAAGGTGGAAGCATGTGTTAAGATTTATCAGCAAGTCTTCCCTTTTTCAGCATGCTGGGCCAATAGTCTCCAGAGCTGTAGGAGTACACAACACGAATCAGATAAGGGGTTGCATTCACGTTTATCTTTAAAAAATAGTGACGATACACAAAAACGTTGGTTGATAAACGTGCATTTTATTACCAGAACTCTCGAAAGCAAGCAGGTGGCTTTACACGGTTAAACTTAGTCCTTAGAAAATGTATATCAACATTAATATCCTACTCGACAAAAATTGTTTTAAAACAAAACTTGAAATCTAATGGCAGCATGGCCTGGATAGGAAGAGTGGATCCAGCCAAAACATGGCCTTTAAAAGGAGCGACGTTTCCGATGTGATAACGAGCTGCTAAATGACTAGTTGTGTCAGAAGCAAGTTTCTAGCCGTTCTAAATGCTATACTTGGTAGTTATAGTACAGACAGATAATTAAGTTAGCTATTAACTTCTGACTGCATTTAAATAAATTAATCTAAACAAGCTTGGCTAGCTTAAGTAAAATAGCATAGCAACCTCACGGGAGCCATGTTTGAAGAATTTGTTAGCTCATGTTGTGACCCCTTTATTATCTTGCCTCGTGATATCGTGATAATACTTCCATGTAATTAGATTGTGTAGTTGTAAACAAATTGTGTGGGACGTTCACTTACTCAAATCTGCTGAATCAATACACATTCATCAAAAGCTCAGCTCGACGATATCTCCTCGCATCAGAGGCTAACACTAGCAATGCTGGCTAGATCTAGCACTGCAAATAGCATTAGCACTCAGTGTGCTAACAGACCGTTTTGTGTCGTTTTCGTCAATATTTGAAATTAAATTGTCATATTATGAACAAGCAGACGTGTTTTTTTCTCACCCACTGCAAATCATAGAATACACAGTGTAAAGTTGCATTTGGACATTTTAATATAAAGGTATAACCGACCCTTATATGAATGTTCACCCGGCTTAGCTCACATGCTAGCCTCGGATGTTTTGTTGTGTTACCCACAGTTTGGTCAAAATGAACCTAACTAAACTTAACATGGTTCATAAGATACTCACTTCTCGAAGTTTGTACGGTCACAAGGTTCCCCCATCCTCAAAATAATTGGTGATCATCCCCTTGTGAAGCATCAAGCAGCAACGCATGCAGGCGTTAAATCCTTACGGAGTTGTCGGAAATGATCGTCGGATCAGAGGCTCCTACGCTGCTGCTGCTGCGCCCCAGCTTCAGCAGAGCAGAATGTTGGTTCAATCGAGCTAGCATGTGCTCGGATCGCTACACAGTTGTCTAAGTTGAATGAGGAAACACATAAGCACGGATTGTTTTATTTGGTTATTCGTGTTTTCATACAGATTCGTTAGGGTGACCTTAAATCCGTTTCTGTCGCTTTTATTAAGAAAACCGTTCCTCGCAGATGTTAGCAGACTCTGGCTGATGCCTTTAATGTCACATGATTAGAAGCGGGGCGCGAATCCAGGAGAAAAACAGAGACCGAAGAGGGTTACCAAACATTTTTAGTCTTTTCTGAAACCAACCATAGTAACGTCCTTTTGACAGATGGCAAGTTAGTGGGCATCTTCCTCGCTTTTACTCTCTTCATTGCACAGAAAAGCAGCTAAAAAGAGGCGGGTTTTTTAAACCACAAACTAGATGAATAAGATTTGCTATTAGGTCGGCACTATTTACACACTGACGAACTCCAGCGACGAACCGAATGGGTGGAGTTTATTCATCAAATAAAGACAGGTGTCTGAATAAAAATGCTAAATGGACCCGCCATAATAGCGCACAGATAAAAAGCTTGTTTTGATTAAATGATGATACATCATTGATATTCAGTCAGTAAGAGTATAATTTGCCTAAAATAATTTACCCTAATTAAAAATTCTTCTGTTGGTCAGGTGAATAGATAATCAGTCCAGTGGGTCATAGTTAGGACACTCCTGACTGAGAATAAGATAATATCTTAGAATAGGGCCACCAGTCTATATCATTCAAATGAGGTAAGGTGATTTAGGCAACTGGCCAAAAGTTTCCATGGCAGTTTCAAATGATTGCTATGGCTGATTGGTTGGAAAACACACTTGAAATAAAGAGAGAATATAATCCCACAGAGAATCTGGTATGAGGTACTTTTAAGAACAGGGTGAGAGACCACCTTGCTTTAATGGAGGCCCATTGCACAACCTCATTGCTGCCATGCCACAGGGATGCATTAACTAATGCTGAAGGAGTATTAGTGAATATATTTGGCATTACATAGACATAGTTTTCAATGAGAATGGATTTTCTCTATTAGAAGCTATTTCTATTGGTTTGATTTAATGTTCAAATTTTTTGAGAGACTGAATTTGGAGTTTTTGTTAGCAGGAAATCTCATGTATCAATAAAAAGCAGAAATAAACTTTTGAAATATATCACTGCATTTGTGGAGGATCATTGTAACTTATGAGTTTTACGTTTTCATGCAAATTACTGAAATAAATTACCTTTGTAACGCAAAACAATTAGATGTGTTTAGAAGTAAAATGAAGCCAATAACGTTCACTAGTCATAAGTCTGTAAGAAATGTGAAGTGTTTTCAAACCAAATTTTAATCCATTTATGAGACATTCCTTAAAACATATGATCTCTTATGCTTAGATTAAATTTGGAAAATAATTATCCAGTATCAGAATCTTCTGATAAAATCTGCCCAGCTGGCCCTCATGACATGGATTAAAGCCATCAAGCAAAACAAGCCTCCAAAATCTAAAGAGCTCTAAAGTTCAGTGTTGGAACATTGTGTACCGTAAGGTTGCAAAGATGTATTAATGGTAAATTAATCATTCTACAGCCAATTCAAACATTTCCTGTTTTTAAACAATTTGCTCAGAGGCATGTTCGAACAACTCCATATAAAATCCTGTTTATTTATTTTCATGTTAAATTAAGGTGAGCTGAGCAAAAATTATGAAATGGTGAGTAAAGGTTCTATAAATCAGTGCTTTGTTAGGAGTAAAAAATATGTGATTTTTATTAAATCCTTAAAGGTCAAAAGAAGGGGAAAAATCATAAAAATTAGCCTTTAAAGAATGATCATAGACAACAACGTTAATTGTTTTCTACTGTCCAGATTTTTTTGTTGTTGTAATTTTGCTTTTATTTAACCAGGTGAATTAATAAAACCTAATTCTCATTTACAATACCAACCTGTCCGAGAGGAAGATCAAGCAGCACAAACATTAATAAACACAAACATTAGCAACACAAATGAAATCATAAAACAAAACAAGACAGAGACAAGGGCATGTGATAAAATTAACTATATATTTTTTAGATGGAGCATGTGCATGTTTCAGACAGCATCTTCTTTAAAGTACCTTTAAAAGTTCCTAATTATGTGAATGTGCTCAGCTTTAATAATTTAACTGACCTCCACATAAGGTCGTGACACTTTGCATGCCGGTACAGCAGGTGGCGGTGTGTCATTTTCAATGCTGTTACATTCGCCTGCCTCTTTGTCCACGACAAAAGAGGAAGCTTCCACATTTCTCGGAGCAAGGCGAGCGACTTGAGGCCGACGATCCATCTTAATATATCTACCATATTCCTCTTGACTCTCGGTTTTGTGAGAGCTGTGGTTGTCATTTGTGTAAGTTTAACCGCTGTTTAAGCTGGTTTTGTGGCATGTTTTCGTCATTGGTATGGCGCAGTCATGACAGTCAGAGGAGCTGAAGCTGCAGGCGGTCAGGCCTACCTGACAAGCGAGCTAACGTTAGCGTACTTTCATATTTTCCTCAACTTTAAGAACCTCTTCGGGCTTTTTAGAGTGTGAAACTGTTCTCGGGTTGTTTTATTGTCGTCTTGTTCTGACATGTGTTGCTACGGCGTGCATTTCCATCTTGTTCTGCGGCCTTTCTTCCGTACAGCTTTGACTTTATGACGGATAGCCAACATATGGAGATGTAACATTATCTGGTTTCGTGTGTTGGTATTGGTTGATGAGTGCGGTGCATTTTTTTTTCACACTACAGGGTGAAATGTGCCATTCTCAAATTTTCCTGTAAAATTGGACCATGAAGTGGCCACATATGTCCATCCGCACGGCGCAAACCGAATGTGCCCATTGTTAGATAAATGATGACGCGGTGGCTCGCTAACTGTAGCTTCTGTGTTGATGTGGGTTTTCTAATATTTGGGTTTTGAATCATAAACCTGATTCTTTCTTATTTACGACTTTATTGAATAACCATTTTCAGACGATACACCTACTCTTCTAAATAAAATTGATGTAACTTGCTTTAATTTGATACACGCACAATGTTTCAGTTAGTGGCGAGGATACAAGGAATATTCTGGGAATCCAGCAAAGTTTCTTGTTGGTGAATGGAGAACTTTGATACCACTGGTGACAAATCTAAAGGAAGGGAATGGAGGTGCTTGGAAAATGGATAGATTGTCCTTTTACTGACTTGAAAGAAATCTCTGGTAAATGAAATTGGAAACGGAGGGAGCGGAATGTACACCATGGAAATAATACCAGAAATGACACCTGCAAAACTTTAACTACCTGCTTATAAACCAGCAATTATCTGATTAAAGAAGAATTGGATGGCTGAGTTATTTAGCCTCTGGCATGGGATATTACTTGATAAGCTATGCAATAATGTAACTTACTGGAAATCCACTAAGTTGTATAAACATGCACCAATTATTTGACTACTGCTAGAATTGCCATGTCTCAGATGGATGCAAATTTTTTATTTTTAGTAACTGCAACTTTGTTTAAAATTACTCAGTTAAATTTTTGTTTTCCATTGTCCTAATTTTTTTTCCACCAATATGTGATCTTGTGTCACCAGGTTTATATTTTTTGTGGCACAGTTTCAATTGATCTCTATCAAGCTATCCATAAATTATAGAGGTTTAATGATGATGAAATTTGTCATTTAGCTAAATGACAACTTTGTGTGCTACATGTAAATGTGAATCAAACGGACATTTCAGATGGTTAATCTCACCACAATACGTTATTGATCCAGTAATTTAATGAGTTATCAATTTAATTTTGAGCTGAACTTAACTTTCAATTAATGATTTACTTGGTTCTCACAAGGGGAATTGGTAAAGATCCACTTGCAACCTGGTGTAGTTTAATCAGTCAATAAATGCCTTATAATTCTGCGTTGTCTAAAATTTGTTAAAGGACTTGTGCTTAATTTTCTCCCTAATTGTAAATTTTGTCCATGATTAGATCTGAGGCAGTATTAAAAATGATTTAATGAGTGATGAGGTTATCAGCTTTTTAATATAGCATGCATAATATTTTCTGGATGCTATGTGCATTTTGTGTGAAAGAACCAGGATGCCTTAGACACCCTGTTTTTATGCCCATTTAGATCCTGAACATAAAAGCCTGACATAATGACCTTCCTAATCACTGTAATAGCACGTGTTCTCTCTGAATGGACCTTTTTTGTTGTGTCAAACCTGCTGAGACAAAGAGAGCCTGGCCTGTTGAACTTGCATTGTACTACTCCTCTCTAGCGATCTGTGAGATGAGAGCTCACATGGAACCTATAAAGTAAATGTCTCTGCAGTCTGTGAGATAAAGTAGGTAAAGCTAAAAATACATTTTCAGAGTCATTGCGATTGTAGTCATTTTAAGACATGAAGCAACAAAGTTCTGTCATTTCTATAGATTTGTTTTAGAAAGCAAGGATTTAGTCAACTTTTAGGATTTTATATATTTGTAAGAGGTAATTCTGTCATGATGCAGTTTAAAATGTGGAAGAAAAAAGTATTGTGTTAAATGTCGCTTTACCAAAAACAATTGGTTTGGGGAAAAAAGGCCTGGTCGACCAAATTGGTGCATGTTTAGTGTTTTGCTTTGGAGTTTTGGGTATGTTTTTGTTAACCTGAATGAAGAGAGGCTAGTTTTCAGATTGACCAGTGTTACAAAAGCCTTTTTTATGAGCTACAATGGGATTGTGAGAGACTGGCATAGCGCATTTGTTTGGTTTGGTGGAGATGGAGTCTTTGAGTGCCTAAAGGACTAGATGAAGCATTTCCTCTGGAGCTCTTATGGACAACGAACTAGTCTAATAACTGATGATTTAAAAATAAAATACAATGTATTTGAAACCCATGCAGAATTTTGGGATTGGACCTATAATGGAACAAATAGTCTCATTGTGGAAGTCCCCTCTGTTGAGCCAATTTTTTTGGTCATGTAAGGAAAAGTACTCTGTGACATATGTCAAATATTTCATGTGGATTACTTCAACCCTTCACTTTTCAGCCGTGTTTGTTTTTCAGGTGGCTTTTGTGGGCATAAGGAAAAATGTTTTTTCAACTCGTGCATTTCTTTCCATATTTATTTAGCCTTTGTGATCAACTGAATGTGGGAATATTTTTACAGAGCTGGTGAGGCTCTGAAGGCAGTAATGATATTCTGTACCCCTTTGTCTACAGGTGCCGTTGTTTGTGCTTCATCATGGCGGTCGTCATCCGTTTACAGGGACTGAGTGTCACGGCAGGTTCTGCGGATATTCGCAGGTTCTTCACGGGCCTTCATATTCCAGATGGAGGGGTGCATATAATTGGTGGAGAACTAGATGAAGCTTTCATTATCTTTGCTTCAGATGAAGATGCCAGAAGAGCCATGGCACGGTCAGGGGGATTCATAAATGGGTCACCTGTAAGATTGCTACTGAGCAGCAAGCAAGAGATGCAGAATGTACTTGAAAGAACAACGCAAAAGGTGGAGCTGGATGAGATTAGGCGGTCTGAGGGCAATGGAAGAACCGCTCAAAGATCCATGGAGCGTGAGGTGGGCAGAAGATCAAGTAGCCGATCTGGTTATAGCCCTCCTCCCCATCACCAACGACCGGCAGACACCGATGACCCCTATGTTGTGTTTCTCAATGGTTTGCCTTTCTCTGTGACTGAAAGAGAAATACGTGAATTTTTTCATGGTTTACTCATTGATGAAATTGTCGTGTGTAAGAAAGATACAGGGCAAAACAATGGAAAAGGCTTTGCCAGATTTGCAACAAAGGAGGATGCATTGGAAGCCTTAAAGAGAGATGGGAAATATATTGGGTCAAGGTATATCGATGTTCGCACAACAACAGCTGACTATTGGATACGAGCTGGTGGTAGCATGCCAGCAACTGTCAAGACGATTGAGAACTTTGAAAGGGGAAGAGCACCTGTTCGCAGTCAGAGAAACCCCCAGTATGAAGCAAGGTCTCGATCACCTCTGCCCCAGAGACCTGTTGCTCCTACAGATGAAGAATACTGTGTGCTGTTGGACAATCTGTCTTTTGCAGTGGAAAAAGGTGACTTGAAGTACCTTTTTCAGAACTCGAAGCTTGAGAATGACCAGATTCTGTTTCTAACTGATGATTATGGCAGAAGAACCAGGTCGGCCTTTGTACTCTTTAAGAACATAGGTGACTATTGTGATGCTATAAGTCAGGAGAAAAGACATTTCCTCAACAGATGGATTCATATACGACCTGTCTCAAGAGAGAACATGCTCAGGCTTCTGGAATCTCAGAATGACCCTACTACGCCTCCAGGAAACTCTGAAAGGCATCAGGAAAAACCCTCGTCTTTCTCAACAGATCCTTACGACTCTGAGAAAATCTGTGCGTTTGTGAGGAATCTCCCATTTGATGTGAGAAAGGTTGAGATAATTGACTTTTTTCATGGGTTTAATGTCACTGAGGACAGGGTACGGATCCTGCATGATCATAAAGGTAATGGGGTCGGACAGGCTCTGGTTCTCTTTGGGTCTGAGGCAGAGGCCATGGAGGCGCTTTCTCTCAATGGACGGCGGTTTCTGGGGTCTGAAGTTGGAGTGAAGTGTGTTACACGTGCTCAGATGGATCAGTTGACTGCTGAGCCACCATCAATGCAAGATGTCTTGCCAAAAGAGGGGCACTTCTCGGGCAGGAACAATGAGCCTTTCTATGGCACTAGTGGTGACACTTCCTTTTTTGATACAAGGAAACCCAGGGATGGTAATTTGCCTATTAAAGAGGACCGCATCCATGGAAGTCAGGACTATGGATATCGTGGGGTAAGACCTCGTTCTCCGCGGGATAGGGGCAGTGGAGGACATGGGAGGTTTGGTCCACCTGGTCAACGCTATGATGGTCCCACCTGTGTGCAGTTGATTAACTTACCATTCCAAATTAGAAGTGAGGAAGTCTATGATTTCTGTTATGGATATCGCATCATACCTGGATCTGTCTCACTTCAGTATGAGCCCAGCGGAAAACCGAAAGGCTCTGCCACTTTGGTGTTTGAGTCTCGTCAGGAAGCTTTAACTGCAATTGAGGAACTGAACGGGAGGCCTATTGGTCCAAGAAAAATACAGCTTTTACTTGTTTGAAATACATTTGTGGGTTCACATTTAAGACAAAGTAACAGGCAAAACTTTTAGTTTATTTGAAAAGCTGGCAATGTGGCATATAGCTCTTGTATGATTTTTTTTTTCTTAAGTGCATTTTTATGTTTACAAGGAAGTATTTGTTGAGTTTATTTTGGGTTTTCTATTAAACGGTTGGTGTTTTTTGTTTTCAAAAAGTACTTTAGTAAGTTTTGGAACACAATTTATAACCTGTACATGTCATACATTGTTTTTAAAATAAAAAACGATTGATTCAGTTTTGTCATTTTCTTCCAAATCTGTTTCCTTGAAGTTAAGAATCTAAATAAATGTTACTAAGAGGGTAGCTCAATGACAAATTTAAGATTGCTTTTGTCTAGTGTGCTAGTAGACCAATTAGATCAGGTTGATATCTCTTTTGGTGTTAGTTGAATGAGGGCATTGTCTTCTGCAGTCTCCATTACATCATTTTAATGTATCCTTTTGGATAAGGATATTTATTTATTTATTTAGATTTTTAACTTAAAGGATTTAATGTATCCTTTTGGATAAGGATACATTAAAGTTCTAAGAGATGAGTTCTAAGAGACACTTATTTCTGGCCAAGTTGGTCTAAAACTGCCTGCATTTTTCTCAAGGTAAAACAAAGGATGGATAAATAGAAAAACTATTACGGTTGCAATTGCATGGCTAGAAAAGTGTAATATGAAAATATCATTAATGATACAAAGAAAAATTAAAGGAGTTGGACATACATTTTTTTAACAAAAGAATTCAATAAACGATTTTTTCCAAAATCTGAATTTTCTTTCATTCTTTTAAGCAGCCTGTAGGGGCCCAAATGTTTAAAATATCTGAAATGGGTCTAAGGAATTCTTGGAGCGGCTGCTTGGTTTTCACTTTTAAAAATATGCTCTTAATCTTAAACTGGGAAATGTTATGTTCTGAAGGTAAATGTTTACTTTCTATGAACACATACAGACACGTTTGTTGTAATGTTTGCTCTTTAGAGTTTAATTCAGTACATTTAAGTATACGTGGGATTATCACCAAAACATACACTGTATGTGCTAATTATTTAGTGACACTAAAAACCTCAGAAAAACAAATTTATTTTTCCTACTTTCACGACTTGAACTAAAATACCAGTGACTATTTTTTAACTCGGAATCCAGCTCAGGGCGTTCTGTCAACTTTTTCTTCTCGGCTGTATGAAATTTCGATTTTAAAAGACACCTCGAACGCACCGGACGTTAAGCTTTTATTGCGAAAGTCAGAAGCCGGAAGTGCAATTTGTCCCTGAGTAGCATGGAGGCATGACGCCGGTGAGCTGAGTAGGCACTTTAAGCAGAAGAGGGAAAAAGAGGAAAGCCACGCCAGGAAAAGTCCACAACGTTAGAGGTAAATGTTTGAAATTAGTTATCTTGTTCATAATACAAAATAACCAGTTCTTATTTTAGGTCTTCCAGTGCAGTCCGGTTTCTCAATTTTTAAAACAATTCCACGAAACTAATCCGAAATCCTGAAATTATTTAACAATAACTGAGTTACAAACTTTTCAGGATATGAAGCAATTTGATTTTCTCCATTTGAAACAATCCCGAGTTTGACCGTTAAATTCGCACCGATGCCTAAACGTTGAAGTCAACTGCTAGCAGGGACGTTTTGCCGTTATTTTGCCGTCGCTGATTCAGTTTTTTAAGCGTGTTTCTGTCATGCAAAAACTGTGATAATAGTTGTTTTTAGAAATTATTTTACTTCGATATCCACTGTTTTGCCCTTATCTCCGAAACATGGTTTTATCGTTTGGCCCTATATGCAGAAATTTGCAGTAACTTTATGTTGCATTCAAGTACACGTTGCAAACTGCATAATATATACTCAAATAGCTGGAAAAATGCACATTACTCATGATGACCCTCACAATAGCCTTCTTCAGCAGAGGATTCATGTGACAAATTACAACAGACTATAGATATTTTAAAACACATCTATGTTCTCTCCTTGCCAATGTTAAAATGTTTTAAAATAATGACAAAATTGTTACAACAATTTTAATTCACAAATCTTATGTGTGTTTTGACAGTTTTCAAGTGCTTATGCAACAAAAAAAATCTAAAATAATACTAGATATTTGGATTGTTTCGATTATTTTATTATAGCCATTAGAATGCACCATGCAGTGAAAAAAAATAAAAGACCAATGTCTTTTGTTTTTGCCTTTGTGATATTTGCATATTTCAGATCAGCAGATAATTAGAAAAATAAGTTAATAGGGGGCAAATTGCTATTCAAACCTGTGTGGAAAAACCAACTGACCCCCTGTAAAATCATGAATTGGCTGTTATTAACTTCATTTTTTGTGAGGCCAAAGTAAAATTCACTAGTCACTACCTATTCATGTAAAATGAAGAAAACTGAAAAAGCAGCACATCATGCTGTGATTTAAAGTTATTAAAGAAAAAAAAAAGAAACCAGTAAACACAAATGTCCATCTCACAGCTGCCACAAAAAACATTTTTTATGACCCCTAAAATGTTTAAGAAACGTTTCTAGCCAACTTGGCTTGGATAGCTTTTCTCTTATTTGAATGGTCTTCAAAGGTAGCATACATTTGTTAACCTATTTTTCCACTTCTCAGTGCAGTAACTGTAAACAAGTTGTTTTTAACATAGAAAGTTTTAAACATCTGAAACTTACTGACACCAGAATGGAGGTATCAAGTCGAAGAGTCCTACTGAGGCACCTGGAGCCAGCGAGGCCCCTGCGCCGCTGCGTCCATGTTAATGTTGGTGAGTTTCAAGGTGTCAACCTGAAAATCAGAGTGTTTGCCTTAATTTACCAGGTTGTCACTTTATTTATAGAGCCACAAATAAATGCTGCAGCAGGTGAACAGCCCTTGATGGAGCAGGAGGTGAGACAGACATTGTGTAATGTTGCAACATATGTCAGGATTGATATAAAACTAGAATGTGTTAAAATGCATATAAAAGTTCCTTTTTTTTAATTTTTTTTTTTTTTGCTATTTTTGTCACTTACCTATGGTCTACTTGACGTTTCAAAGGTATTCCTAATAGAGACCCTGTTTTGTCATTAAAATGAAAAATTCTCTTGACTCCTTAACCTTTGCACTCGACAGAGTACTGTTGGCATAGAGCAGTTCTTGAAGATTTTCAACCTTCATAAACAGAAAAAAGGTAAGAAACAAAGCGTTAATGCATCTCAGCTCTCACACTGTGCTCCCTCCTCCTGTGACATTGAATTTGGTTCAAAGAGAAGATGTCTGAATATTAGATTTTGTTTTCATTTGTCTTAGTAGAAAGAATATGTTATACGAGAGACTTTTTAATTGGTTTGGCCAGCTGCCCTGAAGCCAAGAAGAGGCCAGAATACCTACCGGACCACCCCATTGTGTTGCCCGAGGCAGTAAGTCGACGAGCTCGAGTTTAAAGCTTGATGCTTGTCGTCGTTAATCGCAGGTTTTAGATCTTTAATACGTTATTTTGACAGAGGGATCCAGGCCAGCAAGAGCTGGGAGTAACACAGTGGAATGGTGTAAAAGAAGATGTATGAGTAAGTAAGAGTTGGAGGATTTAGAATATGGCTAATGTTTAGATTAATTTTGACGGAAAACTTTCACTTAATGTAAATTGGTCTGACCAAAGCAGCCAAGACGGTTGTGGAGACATGTAAAGAAAAGCTAGGTTGTAAATCAACATTGCAAGTTTCACACATCTAACAAAGCAATGTTAAATCCACTCATTATCTGTACTTCTAAAGAGGATGGCACAACTCTAACCCTACGAGGACATGACTGTTCTTGTAATAACCACTTTGGCAAGGAGAGCACTAATCAGAGAACAAGCAAAAAACAAAACAAAATCTCCCTCCAATCCGGTCATTTTCTCAATTATGTGCTGCGTTGTGCAGCTATGTCACATCAAATGCGATTCAGGCTACCAATGCATTGATATGTCATTGTTATAAAATCAGTATGGGTAACACCAGTATTGGAATGTTTGTTGGCTGTTATTTATTGAATTTATTGCAATGCCTGTCATTTTCCAAATCGCATGGTCTTCTAAAAATAGTGCAATATTCTGGGCACAGTCTGGAATATTGTCAACATGCTGTGTGCCTGATTATGACTTGAGGCATTTCTGTTTTGATTCCAGTGTAGAAATGTTAGAAGATTCTCATCCAGAAAAGCACATAGTTTCTCATTCAGATAAGAAGCTAAAGCCCTAATCAAACTTGAATTATGTGGTCAGTCAGTTATCAGCATTATATATGCCTTTGGAATAGAGTAGAGATGTAGTTCTTATCAACTCCAGAAGGGGCGCTATTTGCGTTCATCTGGAAGGGCAGCAAGATCACTGCTCCATTAGTTTTATATGATAAGCTACACCACACTCGAATCTCTGAGTCCTTCTAGAATTAGTTTTTTTTTTTTTTCTTTTTCATGACACTATTGTAGTGTCTGCATTAGGCTTAGATTCTGACCAACTGAGTTTGCAGATAATTATTGTAACACTGTTTTAGAGTTTGGCCAGCACTTTTTTTACATTATCATCTTGCTGTGCAATGACTTAAAAAAAACTTTTCACATTTCTCTTTTGTTAGGATGGCAGCAAGGCCTCCCCCATCTTGAGAAACTTGCACAAGTGATGTTTACAGCAAATAGGTTTTGCACCGTGTTGATTGCTTCTCTGCTTTAATTTATTTTAACCTATAACATTACTGTTGGCATGTTACTTTCACGTTTTTTTTTTTTGTTGTTGTTTTTTTTTTTTTGATGCCGTTTTGCTGTGTGAAATGTTTGTTTTATCTTGTCTGTTTCAAAAAAGGCTCGAAACAGCAAGGCAAATTTGCCAATATTTCTTTCTGACCTGATGTAAAGTGTAGCTTTTGAACTTCATGTAATTCAGCAGAAAATATTGGATTAAGTAATTCGTTGATATTGTCTATATGTACGACACATGCAAAAATACTGTTGTTTCCATTAAAGAACACAAAAAAATCCACTAAAATGTGCAGCATCAATTATTTGTGTTGTCTTTGTTGTGTACACTTGTATCACTTTTTAAGTTGTCTGTGCACGTCAATGATTGTGCATGCATGAAAGCTTTTCCCTTTTGCCTTTGAAATTATAATAGACTGTTCTCTGAAGTCTTTGTCTATAACATCACCTCTGAAGCAAAACAACCCTAAGACAAGTTGAATAACTGATCCTTCAAGGATGGCTGTTAGTGAATATGAGGAGTATTTTGTTTATGGACATTATTACAAAGTCTCATCGGAATATATTGGAATCCCTTTGATTGTGGGATGTTTATTCAGCCATTTCCTCTTGGAGCAAAATACTTTCTGAACTGAAAAAAATCTAAAGCTGAACCATCTGGTTTAGCTAAATAACTCCTATGTTTGTATTTCCAACATATTTGACCACCTTTTATTATTCAATGTCATCATTTCTCATAGAAATAATTTCTCCATAACAGAAAAGACGTTTTTCAGTGTTTTATTCAGTTTTATTTCTCAAAAACAGAATTAACTTGCACCACGAATTACTCATTAGAAGTCTTACAGTCCTGTTTGGGGCTTTTCCACTTTGCACATTCCTGTAATACAGGGTTATTGCGCATCTGTAGTTTGTCACTTCTGTACGTGACACAGAGCAAGTACCTCCCAGCCAATGAGGACTAATGTTTAAGGTGACGCATCTCGTACGTCATCACCGGTATTTCATGTCAACTGCGGCGGCGTCAGATGTTGAGGCAGAAATTAATTTCTACATATCGGAGGAAACAGCTGTGAAGATAAACCGTTCAAGGTGCAATACCTATTTGCTGATTATTTGGTACTTGTCGTCGTCCAACCGTTCAGTTAGTTCATCCTGAAGGTAAATATGAAGTTTATTCATTCTTTTCACCCTCCGCGATGAATTGCTGTGTGTGCGGGATGTCTAATCTTTACTACAAGGACGGTTAGTGTTATTAAAAAATACAACCAATATATGACTTCCGCCGCCCCCGGCGATTTTTTAAAATTTTAAAACAAGCAGCTGGTTCGAACTTATAACACGTTCCTGACAGGTGTTGTTAAAACAAGGTGTCTTCTGTTTTTTTTTTCTCTCTCTCTCTATGTCTACCGGTAGCTGAGCATTACTGTATGAACTCAGCTTTTTTCCCCCATGGACATGGACCAGAAGGAAAAGCAAAAGGAGCAGTGCAGCAGGTGAGGATTTACCCTTAACATTTGCTGACAGTTATTTTTTTGGTTTTGGCTTAAGCAGAAGCTCTCTGTAACAAATCATAATGTAAGTTAGGAAACTGTTGGGTGTGGCAGGATATAAGGACTATGACCTTTCCCAACAGAGTAAGGACAGATTTTTTTTTTTAAGTGAATGCTACAGTAATAAACAGTAGCTTATCTACACTGTTAGCACATTCACACAGATTAACTCCTCTGTGTATTTTGATTCTAATGAAGCTTTTCTAACAACAAAGTTGGACTATTTTACAGTGTCAACGTCATGGTCCTTTGCTTAGGATTTACAATTTACTATTGTGTAACATTAGTTCTGAAGCTGTGGTACATTCATTTCCTTTTGTTCTATAAGTAATTTTGATCTGAACTCTAAATGTTTGAGCACATTTACCTTTCCTTCAGATACTACTCAAAAGAGAAGTGCAGTGGTGAACATTTAAGATTACCACCTGCAGATCCCAAAGCAGAAGGTTTTGAATCAAGAACAAGTACTACTTAAAGACTAACCCTTATCAGGCATGGTGTTAAAATATGATACTGTGTTGGTGTTGTGACTGCCATTGTGTCTAACAGCAAAGTGTTAGCCACAGATCTTCTTAAGTAACAATAAATGGAAAAGGACAAACTGCTGTGCCCTGTTAAGATGCTTTGACGGCTTTAAGTCTTTATACACATATTTAATTCAGAGTTAAACCCACTGAGCTTTTAAGAATAGATTTAATTTATGAATATATAACAGTGATATCGATTTAGCCTGGTTTGAATAACCTGCATGTTTAATATCTGCCCTCTGTCCCTCTCTTAGCCCCATTTATGTACACAATCCACATCTGGATGCTCTGAAAGATGACATCCTCTATCACTTCAGTCTAGGAACTGGAAGTCATAACCTACCAGCCATGTTTGGTGATGTCAAAGTAAGGAATTTTAATACCTTTTTTATAGTTGCAGTGATTTAAACTTTTCCTCTACACTGTATAAAATTGGTTTCACTGACATGATCAGTGTTGCAATTATTCACTGTGATCCTTGACGTGTAACTCAATGTTTTGTTTTTGGTAAATGAGCTTATTTTTAAATCATAGTACCATGTCATGTCCCAACATTATCTGATGGTAACGTTTGATTTTTGTCAAAACTCTTCTGTGTGTAAATGCATCTTTTAGTTTGTGTGTGTCGGAGGGAGTCCATGGAGGATGAAGTCATTCACCGAGTTCATTGCAGCTGAGCTCGCAATGGAAGACCCCAAATCTGAGTATCCCAACATCTGCGCTGGGACGGATCGTTACGCCATGTACAAAGTCGGCCCTGTTCTCTCTGTCAGTGTATGTACGAACACGGCTCGGCTCGACTTGTTTCCTTTAAGGTTTCCATCATCTGTCTAGTTTATATTTAACTAACTTTTGTGTGACATGTTTGTGCTTGTCCTTCACAGCATGGCATGGGCATTCCATCTATTGCAATAATGTTACACGAACTCATAAAGCTTCTTCATCATGCCCGTTGCACCGATGTTACAATCATACGCATAGGGACATCAGGAGGAATAGGTACATTAGTGTTTTTTTTGTGTGAAATCTTTTTCTTTTGATAAGTGATGCAACTGGGTAGAATGTGGAGCTGCTGGGAGTGGCTTGTTTAAAATAAGACGGTGATAAGAAAAACAGGAAATGGAAAAAAAATAGAAGAGAAAAACTATTTTCATTTTTAAACTTCAGTCTCACCATTTCAGCCTTTTTCATGTTCTGATTGTTTTCAGAGCTGACAATAAGAAAAACGTTTTGTAATAATTACCTACAATGTTGAATAGAAGATAATTAGGTATGGACACATTTGCTGACAAATTGCTTTAAGGGTTTGATAAGTATTTAAAAAGGGAGATCTTTGTTTTCAGGAAGATCAACACGTTTGATAAAGGAGGTCAGGATGAGTTCAACTTTAGTGCAGAGTCGGGCTGCTCAATTCACTGCTTGTAATTTTGTAGTTAGGGGATTATGGATTTTTAATTATTTAAAAATTAAACAAGGTATTACTAATTTTTTGCATTTCTGTTCTTAATTATTTTTATGACACAGTCGGCATGGAAACGTAAAGATTTAAAAGTAGCACTTTTCTCTAGATATTTAGAAAAAAACACTAAATGGGATTGTCAAATCAGGGTTTTGTGTAGTTTAGACCGGAATCCCGGAATCAAAACCGTAAAATCACTCAAAATATATTTTATATTTTAGATCATTGGATGTTAAAGTCAGCAGTGTTTGTTTTTTTTTTTTGACAGATTATGCAACAGTTTATTTTTCTCACTTGCAAATTTGTTTTGTTTTTAAGGACTTGAGCCTGGCACGGTTGTTGTTACCAAACAGTCAGTGGATGCCACTTTCCAGCCTAAGTTTGAGCAGGTGATCCTGGGAAAGACGGTGGTGCGCAGCACTGATCTGGACCAAAGCCTGGCCCAGGAGCTGTTGCAGTGCAGCAAAAGGCTTAACCAGTTTGAGACGGTCATCGGTAACACCATGTGCACGCTGGATTTTTATGAAGGTGTGTACTCTAACGTGCTGATGGTTTAACATATTCTTTCCCTTGCAGTACACTTACAGTGTTTCCATTTCTTTTCTTTCCCTTGTCTCTGTCACATAAAATCCAAAGGTCAAGCCCGCCTGGATGGCGCCTTCTGCTCCTACACAGAGACAGACAAACAGGAATACCTCCTAAAAGCCAAAGAGGCGGAAGTCTGCAACATCGAGATGGAATCATCCGTTTTTGCTGCTATGTGCAAACTTAGTGGTCTACGAGGTAAAAAAAAAAAAAAAAAGCATGACAACACTATCATAACATAACTGCCAAAAGTGTCACCGACTCAAAGGAACATTTTATGTGATCCTCTGTTAACTGTCTTGCATGTTTCTCGTATTTGTTTTGTGCAGCGGCTGTTGTCTGCGTCACACTGTTGGATCGGCTGAAAGGAGATCAGCTCAGCAGCTCTCATGAAGTTCTTAACAGTTATCAGCTTCGTCCTCAAATACTGGTTGGCTCCTACATTAAGCAGCAGCTGAAGGCCAAAGCGGAGAACAGATGAATGTTAAGAGTGAACATTTTGTCTGAGTATCATATAGGTTATAAATGACCAAGCACTGAAAATGATCTACAACAGTAGATTTAAGCTGCTGTTGTAGTTGATATGTCTTCACATAAATCCGTTTTTGAAGGGGCAATGTTATGTACTTTCCGCTATGTGCCATTTTATATCACATGCAACCTTTAGTCATAAATGATGTATATGTCAAGCAAGGCTTAAAAGAAATTTGAAATTCCCCAAATTAACACCTTGAAATTGTCTCTTTTAAGAGAAGTTTCTACTCTCTCCGGCATTCTGCTTTCAGCAAGTCATGACAACAACTTTTCCCCATTAAGCCTTTAACAATGTTTTTTACGAGAAGTAGTTTTTTTTCCAGAGACCCGTCGTTTAGGCAACCCCACATGGCTGCCATTCAAGGATTTATCAAACGTGTGAAAGAATCAAAGCAACACTCATGGTTTACTTTGGATGTCATTTGAAATAAAGCTCAAAGTCAATTTATACATAATACATCCCCTTTTACATTATGCCTTGTATTCATACATTGTTGGTGGTTTGGTATTAAGGGGACACACATGCACTATTTTACTATTTAGCCTTTGTCTTAGTTTTGAATTTGATTTAACTGAATACTGAATGGATTTAGATGCTAAAGTTTTTAATTATCTTTGATTTAAGGCACTTTTATATATTTAAGTTCTGGATCCTTAAAACTTGAACTCCACCTGTGCTTTAACATAATATATAATATCTGTTAATGGTTTTACCTAAATACTTAAGTGTCAAAGTAATGATACAGATATCAAATATTTTGTCCCATGTTGTTTAATTTAAATTAACCAAAATGCTTGTATCTTGTCTGGACTGTTTATTGTTCATAATCTCTGGCTGTGTTATTTTCTATATATAACTCAACATATTACACAGATGTAACTTTTCATGACTTGAAATAACTACTGGTGCTAAAAAAACTGCATGTAGTATATAGATTTATGTATATATATATATATATATATATATATATATATATATATATATATATATATATATATATATATATATATATATATATATATATATATATATATATATATATATTTGTGTGTATATAAATTAAAACAGTTGTCCTTGCAGTGTGGCAGTACTTGTGTGTTCTTTATATGTGTCACGATATGTTTGTTGCTACATCAGTTAAAAGTATTGGCAGGTAATGAAAGATCAGTGCTCCAGAGCATGATTTTATCAGATCATCGGCATTTTTCCTTTAGACCACTCAAAATACATCTTATTTTTGAAGATCACCCACTCTATGTAAATTATTCCCATGGCTTCCCCTTTTTTTTTTTTACCTGTGTTATAATAATTATACATATATCAAGCTTGACTCAAAACAAAAGTGTATTTAAAGTGCTGTGGAAACATAATCTTCATCTTTTTATTTCTTTTTCTCATGTTATAAAACTCAAATTTCATTGCATCTTGATTTTTTTGTGATAAATCAGTATTAAGAGAGCTGATCAATCCATCATCTGAAAATGAAGATACTTTCACATCTGCAAACTTGGCAAGACATGTTTAAGCTACGCTTGTAGGTCAAACAAGGAGCAACCAATGAGGTAACCCATGGCACCCATTGTTACTTTGGAAGAGGGACACAGATTCACAGGTCAGGTGGGACAACATGGTGGCAGAATCATGCAAGTCTTTGTAAACAATTCCTATTTGGGTCAGGTTTTGAATCACCTCATTCCTGATTCACTGACTCAAGCTTGTTAGGCTGAAGGCTGCAGCTCATGGTGGATGCTGGTACCCGCCGTGCGCGTCATAGGCAAGAGGAGGGTCTGAATGCGCGTTCCTGTGCGCGTTCCTCTTGCTCTCCGCTTCCCAGTCCAAGCCCGGTCTATTCGCTGACTCAGTGCCTTAAGCAGCATCACGGTTCATCGGAACAGAGCTTCAGCATCCTCTGCGGAGAAATACATCAGTCATGGCTAAAACTGTAACCGGTAAGTGTGTTAAGACTGGTGGTCCTTACTGAAAAGATGGGAGGATGGATGGATGGATGGATGGATGGATGGATGGATGGACTCATGACAGGTGCATCCTTTCCGTTACCAGAAAGGCGCAGCATACCGTCTGGCGTTATATTGTAAAGGATTAAAAAAAAAAAAAAAAAAAAAAAAAAAAAAACATTTTTAAGCACGGATCTCTTCTACTGAACTCGAGTGTGTTGTCTCAGTTGAAATCTGCAAAATGCAAGAATGGGCTTACAAGGCCAGAATCCTTCTTCATTGTCTCAAACGTTTGTTGGATTGTTGCATTGATAATATTTTCATTTCACATAATGCAGCACATAGCGGAAATAATCTGATCGGAACTGTTAAAACAGCTTTATTCGCAGTGCTGCACCTGCGCCGCTTCATGCCACAGCGGCCCCCCAACATGCAGCATAATGCAGACGGACCCCACCCAAGATGCTAAGCGGCCGATCATTGAGCCGACAGCAAAACAGTCATATTTATCCCGCACTGGCTTCTTTCTACATGACTTTTATTATAACCAAGCTTGCATAGAGATGTAATTCTTCAAGTTTATGTAGTTTTATATATATTTTAAATAACGTGATGAGAACTGAGCCTTTTCATTCTTTAGCTTGTCTTATTTCCTCAAAGTCCAGGATGGATCTCCAGCTGGTGGCATGTATGGAATGTGAGAAAAGAACTATTTATATATTCATCAATGATGATAATAGTTGGGGATTTAAACTAAAACACTACAGCTTTTGTTATTGGGTGTATATTCCCACATTAGTTTGCCATAGAGACAAATTGCTCAGCAGTTTTTGTTTTAATTAGAGTGTTTTATAAAGCAATATCCTGATCTAATCATTCCATTTTGATTGTTTTGTGTGTGTTTGCATGCCTTGTTATGGAGAGCATCCTAAAGCAGATAAGTGTATTGTAAGGTGGGAGGCAGGCCTGCCCTGCAGCAAAAGAGCTGCTTCACTCGCCGGCCTTTGGAACAGAAGGCTCAGCAGCCCTGTTGTCCTCTCTGAGGACCTAGGTGGGCACTTTCACAAAGATGTAAAGAAGGAAAACAAATGGAGTGCAGATCATTAATCAGGCGGTTCTTGCTGTCTCGATAACAAAATAAGCTTGCGGGAGGCTTTGGAACAAAGATTTAACAAGGAAACTGGACGAACTTACATGCAGGCCCAGTTTGCTAGATTCAAATGGGATTTTGTGTTTATGGCTGGCTTCTTTTAAGAAATGTATGGTGACCACATCAGACTGGATACATCAATTATTCTTCAATTATTAATGGAGGAACACAATGCTTCCATACCTTTAAGACTTGAAATACGTTATTGATTCTGTAATAGTGAAATGATAAAATACCTCGCAAAATTATTCATACCCTTTGAACTTTCACCTATTCTCTTACATTCTTACATTCTTATTCCAGTTTTACATTATAGAGGAACATGAAATATTGTTAAGTAGAAGGAAAAGAATACACTCATTTAAAGACAAATAAAAATTTTAAGAGTGAGTTGTGAAATTGTGTCCAATGCCTTTTAATTTTATGCCCCCAAATTATAATAAAAGTAATTTTTTTAAAAATCACTATGTTAGGAAATTATGTCCACCTTTATGTTATTTAATATCAGTATGAATTCAGCTTTTATGTGAAGAATTCAGAGATTGTTTTAGAGAACATTAGTAAACAACATCATGCTGGTGAAGGAATACAGCAGACATGACATGGATAATATTGTGGTGAAGTTTAAAGCAGAATCAGGTTAGAAAACAATAACCCAAACCTTAAGCTTCAACAGCACTATTCAATTTCTCATCTAGAGAATAGAAAAGGTATTTTACAAATGCAAATCTGCCAAGATATGACAATCCATCTGACAAGTCAGGTAAAGATTAATTGAATCAATTACTCTTGGAGGAGATGCTGAAATCCTTAGCTCAGGTGGAAAAATCCATTAACAGTACAACTGCACTGCACTCAACAAATCTGGCCTATAAGCAGAAGTAATAATAGCCATAAAAATCCCATTTTCAGTTTGCCACAAAACCACCCAAGGCACAGTCAGCATCTAGAGGAAAGTCAAATCATGTGACGTTTTTTTTTTCACTTCATGATTATGCCGCATTGAATCCCAATAAAATGCTCTAAGATTACTTTTAGCCTACAAGTATGACAGAAAACAGTGCAGATTACTCTAAATACTGTACACCAATGCTGAAACAGAGGCTTACCTTTTACCAGTAGGACAGCAACCTTAAACGAACAACCAGAGCAACCGTGAAACAGCTTATTTCAGACTCTTGGGGAACTAAGCACAAGGGTGCATTTGCTGGAGTATTGCATGACATCCAAATAGATTACATGTTGGGACTCTACCATGACAAAATGTGGGAAAATTCAAGGGCTACAAATGCTTTATTAACATTATATGGTTTATTGAGCAACCTCTGTTTGCCAACTATTTGTATTAATTTCAGGATTAATTATTGAGCAAGCACCTTCGTTGTGTATTGTTTAACCTGATTAGATTTTTTTTTAATTTCCCAACAGCATACAAAGAGAAGATGAAGGAGTTGTCCGTCCTCTCCCTCATCTGTTCCTGCTTCTACCCAGAGACTCGCAACAAGCTTGTTTGTGAGTTTGAAGGTATGAAGGATCTGAAAAATTGATTTTCTTTACAACCAAACAAATGGTCCCTAATGGATGTTTTCTCTTCCCTGGAAGAAGAAGCATTAGTAATTAATCAACTGGTATGTTAATGGATTTCTTTAGCACTCTCATTGTATTTGTCTGATTTACAGACATGGAGGTTAAACCTATAGACAAACGGGCCTCAGGGCAAGCCTTTGAGGTAATTCTCAAGCCCCAGTCTCCGGTGTCAGACATTGCCCACAACCTTCCCTCTCCTCCAAAGAGGGATCTCTCCCTGGAGGAGATTGAGAAGAAACTGGAGGCAGCTGAAGAGCGAAGAAAGGTATTTTCTTTCTGACCATCACCTTTGGGTTCTAAATAGCAGAGGCTTTTCAAAATGAATAACATGATGTGTTTTTTCTTAGTACCAAGAGTCTCAGGTGCTGAAGGCTTTGGCAGAAAAGCGGGAGCATGAAAGGGACGTGTTGCTAAAGGCCATGGAGGAGAACAGCAACTTTAGCAAGATGGCCGAGGAAAAGCTCCAGATGAAGATGGAGCAGATTAAGGAGAATCGCGAGGCCCAGCTGGCAGCCATGATGGAGCGCCTACAGGAGAAGGTCAGAGTGGCAAAAACTCAGGCATTTATCAGTGGGAATCAGTGTTGCAGTCTGGGTTTTAGAATTTTCAAACTAATCATTGTCTCTATGTGTGTCCCTGTGTTAAGGAGAAGCATGCCGCAGCTGTGCGCAGGAACAAAGAGCTGCTGAGGGAAGAGCAGCTAGCATGAGCTTCACACAATTCCTGTGGTCCGTCTGTCGAACCATCCATCCATCCATCCATCCCTGCCCTCAACCTCTCCAAAACAGACACTCTGCCGTGAAGGCTGAGAGGCTCAAGAAACTCACCACCACAGCACTGCACACCTTGTCACAACTATCCACAACCCTTATTATCAGTGATACAGACATCTATGAATCTCCTTTTACAACTGAATAGATTTGTTGATTTAGCGAAAGTGCAACCATATGACTTTTATTTTGTAAATACTCTATCTATCTATCTATCTATCTATCTATCTATCTATCTATCTATCTATCTATCTATCTATCTATCTATCTATCTATCTATCTATCTATCTATCTATCTATCTATCTATCTATCTATCTATCTATCTATCTATCTATCTATCTATCTAGATACTAGATAAAAATTAGATAGATAGCGGGTTAGTTATCTGTTTAGCTAGCTTGCCAGATAGCGCTCTCTCTCTCTCTCTCTCTCTCTCTCTCTCTTTCTCTCCCTCTCTCTGTGTCTAGTTGTCTTGCTAGCTAGCTAGATAAATAGACCGAAAGCTAGTTAGCTAAATTTCTTGATAACCAACATGTTATCAAGCTAGCTAGTTAGATAAATAGATAGAAAGCTACTTATCAATCTTTCTTGATAGCCAACATTTTATTTATTTATCTAGCTAGCTCTCAATCTTTTTGTTCGTGACTGTTTATGTTCTTCAAGTTTTACGCCACAACTCTTATCATATGAAAGGCCTCAGTGTTGGGAGTTGGCAGAAGATGGAGGATTTTCAGTGTATTCTGATGATGTCATGACGATGACGACGATGATGTTGATAAAATATTTGTATGTTTCGTGAAGAGTGACAGTCGATATGTACGCTGCAAATCTGGTTTGGGTGCATCTGTTATCTCCCCCATGTCGCCTACTCATGCTCGACACCCATAGATTCAGACCACTTCCTCTGAGATGAATTGTATTGTTGTTAGGAATGTATTTGCCTAAAGGGAGTAACTGTACATCTGCATATTCACACCTTTTTTCAAACCAGTCATTTGCCAAATAAATAGCTCTCCTAGGATCTCTGGAGATGAGTCTCACAAAATGAATGAATGTTATGAGACCAAACTGGTGTCATTCACAGTGTCTTGGACAGTGGAATGTGCTGTTGCTCCCATCTTGATATTTGATAGTGTGAACCTAAAGTATGTCTGTGTGGGCGACTAGGCATCATTAGCATCTTTTCTCCATAGAGGTTTAGGTAGATAATGGATGCAAGAAGCTTTGCATACAGCACACTGAAGTAGTCTCTTTTTAACCTTCAGAATACCACTGATATCTGCCTGCGTAGTCTGCTGCTTGTGTTTTTTTCCTCTTCATATTTTTCTCTGTGAAAGCTTTGCTGAATAAAGGTTTGGGAGTTCTGTGAACATGGCATGCACCATCTATTACGTTTCTGTAATAAAACACAAGGGGAATTGTAAACTGCCAAATAAAAGAACCAGTTATCTACACACCTTGAGAACTGCAGTCTGCAAAAAACCATTTTTCCATTTATTTTCATTTAGTCTAAGTAATACATTTCCAGTAGACCATATGGATGTTTTCAATGGTAAGAAACCAATATAGCTGTACATCATGCTTGGAATTTGAGTTTTATATTTATAGAAACCAAATTTTTATTTCTAAATGTTTTATAAGCAAACACACTGATAAACTCTATTAATCTGATTGGTTTTAGGATCGGCCAAAAACAATTCAAAATCGATCTGAATGGTGAGTTCCTAACACTCCTAATGAACACATTTAATCACAAACATAAAGAAGCAACAATGATTGTTGATTGCAAATTAATTATAAGAAAAAGTTTATAGTACAGAAAAATAATCAATGAAAGATAAAGACATACTTGTTTTTTTAAATGTTTAATAATAATAATAATAATAATAATAATAATAATAATAATAATAATAATAATAATAATAATAATAATAATAATAATAATAATAATAGGTTGACCTGAAACCATTGAACTAGCCCTGGCTTGCACAACTTTTTCCATGTTTCCACAAAAAGTGTCACCTGTTCAAAATCCATTAGTGTAAGAGTGATCTTCTACCAACAGGTGGCAGCATCCGACTTTAGCCTCAATTTGCAAAGCAGATCACTGTTTTATTTAAAAAAGAAGGAAACAAATAAACACCTAGGCTTTCGCTGTGACCTTGTTTTCAACCTACAGATTTGCTTATCAGAAGATGGTAAATTAAGTGACGTAGATATATTTTAGATGAGTATGTGGCTTTAGTCTACAGACAACAAATTAAGAACACATTTTACCCCTTGGGTGCTCTAGAAGGATAAAACTGCCTCACTAAAAGAATGAACCTCTAAAAATCTCAATTTATAGAAACCAAACAAGAAACAACCCATTTGAGTCAAGATGTGATTTATGAGACCATCTGCTTCTTCGTTGGTGATACTTAATAACTCTTTCTCCACCAATGTCCCCATCCTGTTCACACTATTGTCTCCGTTCCAGACCAGCCCAGGCTGGTGAGGTCAGGGTAACATTGTAAAGGATTTCCTCTGGCTCTTAATGATTTCCTGGGTATTCATAAGGGCAACAATGCTTTTGGATTCTGTTACTCAAACCTGGCACATGGCAAAGGACCTGCTTTCCAGTTAATAACCTGGATCTTATTAACTTATAATGAACTTCCATGGTGCTGCTGCCATAATACACCTGCAGCACAAATATTGATTAGGGAAGAAGCTTATAATCACATAATCAGATTTCTCAAAGGAATAAGTTTATTCAAAAATGCTGAGGATTAAATAAAACAGAAAAATGCCAGAAATGTGTTTTGGACCCACTTTATTTGTAAAAGAAAAAAAAAAGGTATAACCGATACATAAACAATCATTTTTAAGTTTCAAAACACGTGTTTTCCAAATGCAGTCCGCTCAACATTAAATTTATGTTTTTGCACATAGCTGCAATATTGCTAAATAAAACAGAACAAATTAAAGAAATTTAAAATGTAGACATCTGTAGTCAACTGGGCCGGACTAACTGGGGCAGTAACTTAAGTTGTTCACCTCAAACTTTTATCTTTCAGTGAATGGAGATTTGGTAAACACATCTTTTGCAGGCATTCAAAGGAAAATTATAAGCCAAGATTTTCATGTTAAACACCACTATACAACTATTTGTAAATAATGATGTCAGAGGCCCATTTTTAATCTAGCTAACCCCAAACACTTCAGGTGCAACAACAGCAAACCTTAAGCACGTCTCCTAGGCCTCCTTTGTTTTTGGTGTATTTCAGAGACTTGGTTAAAAAGCCACAGAGACGACTGGCATATAGATATAATGTTTTTGTCTCACTGTTACCAATAGATGGCAAAGTCATTATTTGTTTAAAAGAAACTTTCGTTTCTTTTTATTTAGTGGTTTGGACAAACCATTTTCGTGACATTTACTTATAACTTGCATAGGTAAAAGCAAATTGAGTGGGCACCAAAACTCTAGCCCAGGGGCCCATATCCTCCTGTGTCCAACCTTGGTGGTCGCCAGTTTGCACAGTTTTTTAATTGTATCTGTACAATTCTTCTACAATCAATCTATCATGGCTCATTCATCTTTTTTACATCAGTCCTCAACCTGGAGGCGAAAAGACTACCTAAATTACGCCTTTTAATAACACATCACCTTTTAAGTAAATAAAATTCTAAAAGGGCATTACGTCCACCTGCAACTTCCCAAACTTATTTCTAAGCAAAATAAAATTATTCTGATTTATTTTTCTTTAGTTTATTGCCGTATGAACGGTTGAAGCAGGATTTGTCGGTGATGGTGGGCACAGCTCAGCTGTTGCCTTGAGTCCAGTGCTCAGCGTCAGAATGCCCCAATCTCCATGCCCCACGGCCTGTAAGGCTTCGACATGGTGGAGGTGGGACTCACTGTACCGATGGCCGTCGGGGAGATGAGAGGAAAGGCCCCAAAGGAGAGGGGGAAGGCCGAAAGCGAGGAGAGAGACGAGACGAGAGGTGGGGACAACTTAGATGTCGGCACAGGTAGACTGAGGGGTAAGGAGCTGTTAGGAGGCACCCTGAGAGACTCCGTGGGGGACAGCATGCTGAGTCTGGACGCTCCAGAAGCCTCACCGGATGAGGAGGATGAGGAAGAAGAAGAGGAGCAGGAAGAGGGTGGACTGCTGTTTGTTCTGGGCGCAGGTGTCCTGCCCTGAGGGTGCTGCAGAAGAAGATGGTGGGGGAGAGGGGACGGGGCTGTTCCATACGCCGAGCCCCAAGCAAAGTGCTCCAGTCCAGTGTGAACCTCCCTCTGGGAGGCGTAGTTGCTGAGGTGGGACACCAAGCGGACCCGCAGGGAGTCTGTGCTGTCCCGGCCCTCGATGATGCTCAGGTAACGGGCCGTCTCTGCCAGACACTCCCTGAAGCCCAGACTGCGGTAATCCTTAGCAAGAGCATGAGCCTCAAAGTAACCTGTGAGGCAAGACAACAGGAGCCTGTCAGGTAAGACAACAGGAATGTCCAACCTACAGCAGAAAGTTCTGGCTTGCATTATGACGTCTGAGGGTTATTCACCTTTTCCTCCAGATGCATGAAGCATCTTCAGGTGGTCCACTGTCATCTGCAGAATTTCTGCTTTTTCCAATTTAGCTGATCCCTGAAAAGCAGGAAGATGAATATTGTGACTTTACACAAATTTCCACTGAATTTGGCTATAATCTGCATAAAAAAAAAAAATAAAAAAAAAAGCAAAACCAAATGTGTGGGTTCAGGATGTAATGAGGGGAAGAGTAATTCACCTGCTTCTCAAAAGCACTTGGTACCAGTCTTCTCAGCTCTGACAGGCTATTATTGATCCGGTCACGTCTTCTTTTCTCTATTATCTATTTGTAAACATTTCAATATAAAGACATATCAACATTCCCTCAGAAAATAGGTTGAAAATATAAATATATAAAATGAATTAAAATGGATACAATAATAATTGTGAATAGAGGAAGGGGGAAAAAAAGAACTGAGGTTTAAAAAAGTCAGTGCTAGATGTTTGCATACCCCTCTGCGCCTTTTTCTTGCTTGAACTTGTGTAGTGGTGGTGGAGGGTGACATCGATCCTGGAGAATCAGCTTGACTGAAAGGAAAATATGTCTCAATTGTTTTTTTTAAATCATCGTAAAACATGACATGACTTGTTGGCACAATATATCTTTAATCTAAAAAGGATATAAAATATAATATATACAATCTAAATTCTAAGATATAACATATAATCTATCATGTATAGTTATTGTGGGAAAAAAAAAAAAAAAAAAACCTACCCATTTTCGTCGCCACTGTCCTTCTCCACCTCCACATTGTCATCCAGCTCGCTGTCTGATGAGCTGTAGTTGAGGCTTCGCTTCATTCTGATGTCCAGGCTCACACGGATGAAGGCGCGTTTAGCTTCTCAGAGAGCTGCAGCCGCACAGGGTCCGAGCAACAGTTTGAACATCAGATCTGCTTCTGCTGGGATGACTTTCACACCGCGGGAAGGGGGCGGGGCCTAAAGATTGAGGTGGGAGTGGTCCGAACTGGACTCGTTAGCGAGCTCGAACTAAAGCTGACACCTAAATGACGTGTTCGTTTAAGAAATAAACGCTATATGTATGACTGGAAAGGTTTGAGAGAAGCAATTGTTCTTTATTTTCTGTTAGTAGCTAACAGATGAGCCTCAGTGAAAGTCTTCTTGTTAAAGTTTCTTTTTCAGCTTTTTTTTTTTTTTTTTAGATCTTCAAAACGCTGAAGCTGAATCTATTATTTGTTCTTTTCTTAATGATATTTTTTTTACATTTTCTAAAACAAGCACATTTATTTCTTTAAATTATTCTGTTCAGTTGCATATATACCTATAACTGAGTATATTTTAGTAACTGTACAGTTTTTTTAATTGTGAATTTGTCATTACTGCACTGTCTCTTATTTTTCTTTTTTTTCTTTTTGTGTGCTCTCACTTACTTTAACTTTCTATTCTATTCTATTCTATTCTATTCTATTCTATTCTATTCTATTCTATTCTATTCTTTTCTATTCTATTCCAAACAGAAGCAATAATGCATTTATAATTAGAATAAATGTTGCACTTATAGGGTTCCTGCTCTGAACCTGACAGTCCATCAGTGGAAGTCCCACCCCCTCCCCCAGCCCTCCACCCTGGCTGTCTCACAGAACCACTACCTTGTTGAGACACAGCTGTTTCTGCTCCATCAGGTCAGTTGCTAAGTTCATGCACTGGGGCGAGACAAGTGCAGATGAGATCTTGATTCCCGTGAACAACTGCTGCAAGACCAACAATTCCTGCTCTTAGCAGGTCATAGATATTTCCATAACGTCAGGTACAGCATGAAGTGAGGGCGATGATGAGCATCACACATCTCTCGCGTCATTTGAAGATAACATCATGCAAAGACAGTCACTATTTAAAAAAAAAAAAAAAAAAATAGAAACTTTGTCAGAGTAAACATCTGAAAACTACATTTCCAGGAAGATGTAATGTACAGAACCAAGATAATATTTTTTGTTGTTGTTTTAAGTCAGACAGTTACAGAAGACTCAGTTCTTCTGTACATGTTGCAAATGGAAGATCAGTAACGGCGCACCACCATGTAGGCTTCCTCCTTCCCACTGTAATAAAACTTTCCTGTGAACCTGCAAAAACCACAGACTGTAATGAAGGATGGATACTGATTATTCATTATTATTTGTCAGTGTGATCTTTTCATTTGAACACGAAAAATCAAGGCCTGCAAAGATAATAGATGTCAAATGGTGTTAAAATGAGGAAGCAAAGAATAATGAATGAACTGTAACAATGGCGAGCGTATATCTGGATTGCTTATGTCTATTAACATGCTCTACACATTTTTATGTAACAAATGTCATTACTACGATTACTATAATAATGTTTTTTTTTCACCAGCCTTAATTTTTGTTGCCCACAGATTAGATGGATGGATTTATGGGTGGATGGACACATTAAAAAAGCTGGTGCTGCTCAATCATTTGTCACATTGACAGGCAACTTAAAAAAAATAGATCTGGAAATAAAAATAATTAAAAAAAGAAATTCATACTGACCCTAACTGGAAGATACTTCAAAATTATATATTTTATACTTATAAAATATATAAAGTAGCACTCAGTTATCTCAAACGTCAAAGATCTTGTTGAGTTTGAGAAAGCAAGTCGGACAAACTATCCCTTTTTATCAGATCTTGTATCATCTCACATACATGACATTTGTTGAGTGACAGATAACAGCTTAAAGATGTTTTGAATCACTTTAATATTGTTTATCATCTTATTATAGTAATGGGTCTCCACTGTGACAGGATTTCTCAGGTGGTTTCCATTATGCATACTCAAACCATTCACACCTCACTGTCAAGGTCCTCTACATTAGCGTCAGCATTCCTCTGGCTCCTTAAGGTCACTAATTATGATTTAGCTTCCCCCAAAACCTTGACCTTTGGCCTCTGGCATCAAAACCTTTTCTTTAGGAAGGCCAGGGTGAACATTATAAGTGGTCCGATTCTGTTTGAACCTGTTCAGTTTCATCTCGTTTGTCTATGACTGCCACATTTCTCTAGATTATCTTTAAGTTGAACAACCCTCAGCAGCATGCCAGCGCGGCCGGTGACCGCTGCACTTCATTTAGCACCAGCTCGTAGATGAAACTGCTCCCAAAACCGACCGTGTGCCAGGAAGCTAAAAGGTATAAGCAAGCATTTGTTTGAAACTGGCGTGTGCCCAGCTGCCTTCCTCAATCTTCCCTCAGGTTTCCCTGGGTGACTCTTTTGTGTGTGTGTGTGTGTGTGTGTGTGTGTGTGTGTGTGTGTGTGCGCGCCTGTGCGTGTTTGTGTGTGTGTGTTTACGTGTGTTTGCGTGAATGAGAGTGTGTGGGCGTGTTCTGGAGGTGCTGTTTCCCACAACCCCGATCTAATTCCGTGGTAACTCAATCTCCGTGTGAGCTCTTCCCGGCGAGTGTTCTCCCGCCCGTCGACAGTCTCTCCCTGGCTGGCTGAGTGTGTCTGACGGAGGCCTAGCCCTCGCTTCCCCAACCTCCTCCCCCGCCCTCCGCCTTGTCCTACGCACCCTCCCATCAGGATTGATTTACTATGTCAACCGTCGTGGCAGTCGGCAGCAGCGGCGCTCACAGCCGGGCCCGCATCCTGTGTGCACACCATCTTGACATCTTATACCTGCCACTCAACAACTGCTGCAGTGGGGTTTGTGTTTTGTGGGTGCTGTGGGGAAGGGAGGCCGTCAGGAAGGCACTTGAGCATGTGAGATAATTTCCTTGTTCATGTTTTATTCAGCTGAGGAATGGTGCAGGGGAGTTGGCGAAGGAAAAAGCCTGAACTTTGTTGCACGCAAGAGGTATGATATTATGTAAGGAAGGGAAAATGCCACCCAAGTTGGTCCTAAATAAGCCGTCTGACTTGGGGAAATGTCTCCAAGACAGCCCCTGTACAACAATGTTATCCTATGGGCCACAGCTTCCTGCCTGTCCCCTCTTATTCCAGTCAGCACCCAGGCTCTATATCGGGCAGAGAACAGACCAGGCCTGAGATCCATTCCCACTGTTCAACCACAATACACCCGCCTTCTCATTCTTTACTTTCCTGCCTTTGTTGGCATCCTTTCTATTTGTGCTTTTTGGATAGGTAAAGCCAAGAAGGATATGTTGACTTCCTTGTTTCTTTGTTTAGCATGGGGTTTTGTTTCTTGTTTCATTCAGTTGTTTTTTTCCCCTATGGTCACCTCTCAGGTTAGAACGCTGCCACTAACCTCTCTGCTTAAATCACAAGATGAAAAATCTTTTTTTTTTTTTTTTGACAAACAAGAATAGCTAAATGGAATATATGCCAGTCATTTTACCCCACAGAGATACATAGGCCTTATAATTAGTTACTTGGTGCCATTCATCTTTTTGCAAGTTCACAATGGTGGGAAGGCAGATCACAAGACCGATTTCTAAATAAGCGCAGCAGGAGACAGCGCATGATGTCTGTCCAGAGAAAGACAGCTTACTTTTAAGGCCATGCATTGTGTCCCCACTGGAAGAACACAGTTTGCATATCAATAGAGTATCAGTAGGGTATATGTGTATTTATATAGCTTTGCTCATCTAGAAGTTGCAATTTCAAACATTTTTTTTTTCTCCAAAATAGATCAAGCTCCTTTTGACTGGTTAGAGTGTATGAATGATCTCAGTCATTTCACTGCAGCAAGTATTTGTATGTTTCTTGCTGGGAGATGAAGGCGTTTAGAGAGCATGATGCGGCCACCGCCACGTTTCACCACAGGGATGTTATGTTCAGGGTAATGTGCAGTATTAGTATTTTTTTTTTTTTATCACTCATAGTGTTCTACCAAAACATTCAATGTCAGAGTCATTTAACGGGAACGCCTTCTTCTGCTTGTTTTGTGAGTCCTCTATGAGAACCAGTGGCAAACTTTAAATGGCACTTTTTATGACCTTTTTACATCAATGTCTTTTTGCCACTTCCAAAAAGGCCAGATTCATGGAATGCATGACTAATAGCCATCCTGTTGATGTACACTGTGTTGAATAATTACAAAAAAATATTATATTTAAGGGATGCTGGGTGTAAGAGACAGAATGCAAATATATTCCAAAATATTCTGATTCAGATATTTATTCGTAATATTAAAAAAAAAAAAAAAAAACACAAATCCCTTTTTCTCTACTTCAAAACCTCACTTTGTTTCGATCTGCCAATTAAAATACCAATCCAATATATTGACATTTGTGGCTGTTGTGGGACAAAATGCGAAAGCATTCAAAATTTGCAAGTGACTGTAAATGCAGGCAGAATATATAAAGAAAAAAAGGGTCAGTTTGCTGTGCGATGAGTTTATTATTATGTATACATAAAAAGCTTTCTCTTTTTAAAAAGAGAGCCGGCTCCTTTCCCAGTGGATGCTCTCTGCCAGCTGTCTGCTCTGCAGTGAAGTAGTGCTTTCCCAAGCTCTGACCTGTGGGAAAATCTGTTGTGGCCAGTAATTGATTCCGCCCTGCCAGCCCCATTACTCTCCACTGCAGTCAAACTGCCAGTGATCTGCTGAAAGCCCCTGTTAGCACAGCCCCCTTTACTTTTTCTCTTCACTCTTACACAAACATGAAGCAGAATCCAAGCATGTCCCACCGTTAGATCTATTAAGTTGATTTCTTAACATTTCTAAGTGTAAAGTTTATAAGAAGCCTACTAAAAAAAAAAAGATTCTCTCCATATTTATTGCTAAAAAAAAAAAAAAAAAAAACTCCAAGTGTTGTATGTCATTTTTGTAAAGTGTTTTTCTTGAGATTCATCCCTAAAACAAAATGTTGTATCATCACTGTATCGTCTGTTTCACTTAAAGGGACTAATTTGATTATTTCTTTAGCCGGATAGCTCCATGACAGACACAAACACACCCTCATGAGCTTGTCATAAAATATTCAGTGCAGTCAGCTGCAGAGATGGTTGACTTGCTTCCCTCTGCCCAACACTTACCACATGTCTAAATAAAGATAAGTGCACTCCCCTCCTTCCAATTAGTGTTCAATTATGGGGGCTGTGCTCCGCGCATATGCATCTGTGCTTCCCAGTCTGCTGCCAGCAGGTGTGTGTGCGTGTGTGCCTGCAAGGTTACACCAGGATTACCGGGGCCATGGGAGGAGGATAAAAGCGTGCATCCTAACTCACTGTATATTCGCATGATGATCCTCTAACTTCTTGCCATACCGATTAGGTAGCGTCACTTTGAACCGGGCCTACTTAGGACCTGTGGAAAATAATCTCTCCTTGTGAGCTGCAGAAAGACACGAGTGGCCTCAAGCCGAGTGATTTATCAAGGATTCTCATGACTCTGGTGGGCTTTATATAACTACCAGCTGAGGGGTGCACTTTCCCATATTGTAAGGGGTCAGGAGGCCACCCTCTGAGCACTGCGCCAGAGGAATTCCATCCCACTGTTTGGAGATCTGAGAATGGATAAAAGACGAGAGAACTGTACTTTGTGCATCAGTTTAGCTCCTGGTGACCCCCACCCACTCACCCACTGACTGAACCCCATGAACAGCTCTCTCCCTACACAGCGTGCTTCATTGACAGAACAAGCAGCTTCACTGTGAAAGGGACCCCCCCTCACTGGCCCTCCTTCACCCTCTTTCCTTCAACTCTCCCTTCGCAGCCCCACCGTCGGTGTGCTGCAAACCAGCAGCCCGAGGCTCAGGGAGCGTGTGGGATAAAGGGATGAGAGGGAAGATCAAAGCAGGAAGCATGAAAAAGCTCAAAGCACACAAGCAAGAGGCACCTCCCTGACCCTGTCACAAACACACACACACAAGCACATGCACGCACACGCACACACACACACACACACACACACACACACACACACACACTCTTCACCCCGGCTACGCAGCATGGCCTGGCGCCTGCCCCTATGCTTTTCCCTGCAGCTGCAGAAAAAGGCAAAGAGGAGAGGGCACATCGCTCAGGTCGTGTGAGCCTCTCTGATGGTAGTTTGGAACTGCTGGGAACCTGACCTGAACTGATGCCCCCTGCTGGTGCCAGACTTGCAGCACACACCTGTTCAATGCCACTCATCGAACTTGAAGTCACATTTTTCTTCACTTAAAGCGGCAGTGTTATGTGTTTTCCCAGCCACATAGCAATATTTAATAGGAAGAAACCACTTTCAGTGGTGAAAAAAATATTGTATATATCATAAAAGAACTTGACTTTGCAATTTAATGCCCTGAAATTATTTAGGCCTCTGTTTAGGCCTCCTTCGAGGCTGCTCTTTCCAAGCACTCCACCTTCAGGAGGTTGCTCTTGTATTAACTATTTAATAGCATTTTTTACCAGCGTTGCACTCAGAGGTAGCTTGTACAATAAGCTCAGCAGATGCACGGCTCCACTAGGTGTTTGTTAATTGCTGCTGGCTAGTCTGAGGAGCTGAATCTGCTTGTAAGATTGGAAATTGCTACTCCTGTCCTAACAATCATTTTGCACAACTGAATGGCTGCCATGGGAGATAAAAAGATTTCTCAGACATGCATGAAAGAACCAAAGCAACAGTTCAGGTATGTTTTTGATGAGAGAATAACATTAAAACATGATGCAAAGCCAAAAAAACAAAAACAAAACTGTTTTACATAATACTTCCTCTTTAAGAAGGATTGCACATAACTAGAAGGTGGTTTAGTTACAATTTGTCAGAGGCACTGAAGAAAGCCTGATAATATATAAACTAAATCATTTTCACGGCTTGATTTTATGAGCTGCAAGCCATTATCACCAGAATTAACAGAAAGAAACACTTGCAGCATGTCACTCTGTGTATTTATATAGTTTCTGCCCAGGTCCCTCTTGAAAATGAGATCTAGATCTCAATGTTGTTTTACCTGATTACCAGATAAGTAATACTATTCAGAACTGAACTGCAGACATAAACTCTTTTTTTTAAATGATAATCTAACTGATTGAAACGCATGCGTATTTGAACTTTGATGTCTTGTGTTCTCTTTTGTTTTTTTTTTTATTCTGACGCACAGCCTCCCCAACCAGATTCACACCATATCACACCAGGTTCAGTTCCAGGCATAATCAGCCATGACCCAGTTTTACCTGCTGGCACATGAAGTTGCAGTTTACAAAAAGCTCAGTCAGACACTAGAAGCTCCTCCTTGGCCCTGAGGATCCTCTCTCCATTATTCATGAGTGCTCAGGTTGGACCCTGGGAACAAGCTAACCGAGGCCCTGTGTCAATACGCAACACTGGCCGCCACAATGAGCTCTGCCTCCAACTACACTGTTGACAGACACCGACACAAAGGGGCTGAAAGGGGTCCCCCTCCGTTCTCACACACACTGAAGAATGAGTCAGTGTGCGTCCGCTCAGAGCTGTGTTTGTACAGTATACGCAGCTTTTGTTCCTGGCCACTGTTCTCCCATCAATGGGGTCTGAAAGTGTTGATGAAAACCACAAGGAAGGGACTCCTCTGTGGATGCCAGCAAGAGTTCATGTTCATTAGACAGGCTCTGGGGCTGCTGGACGGCACCTGTATGTACACAGAGAAACTCCTGCTGACAGAACAACAAGTAATCAGCTTATTGGATTGGTAAACAGTCTCCCAAGACACATTGCAGCCAAGCCTCCTTTACATCGTGACTGTCATTGAAGGTAATATATGTGAAACACCAAATGAAATCCTTAAGTTGCGTGACATCGTTCATATCCATTCTTTTTCTTTGGTTTAATGTTGTTGGAAATTTTCCAAAATACCGAAAGTGTTTTTAAAAAATTCCAAAGTGTTGACACCAATGCTCTTTAGCATGAGAGCTTAGAATGAAACATGTTTTTGTTTTTACTATTTACATAGTATTTCCAAGCCAAATAATCCATAAAGATATAAGAAACAGTCCCGCCATAGAACAACAACCTTAATGTGATGGAGATGTTGAGTGTCTAATTCTTGGGCCTATGTTTTCCAAGGCTCTAAAATTGTCAGGTGAGGGATTAGCTTAGCGTAAAAGTGATTTGGTAATCTGCATAGTTACAAATCACTGACCTTGATTAGCCTGGTCCAGTTTGGGAAGACTCTGGCAGCAACCATAAATCCAGCCTGTTTGGAGGTAAAGGCACAAAGTGGCTAAAGATCTTTCTTCAGGGAATTGCTTGGTCTCAAGGAAGCTCCCTCCAGGTACATTTTGCACCTACAGGGAGGAATATTGAGGTTAGTTGGGGTGCAAACAGAGGCAAGCAATAACAATATTTGATTGAACAGCAATATAACATAACCCCAATGTTAGGAAAAGTGCATTCAAATGTTTTTGTTTTCTCAAATAGAATGAAGGTTTCATATCTTTGCGAATGCATGAAAGATTCTTTGCGCAGCACAGAAGAATTCATTTTAAGTTTATCAATCAGTAATTATACTTTCCCCCCCAATGATGATCAAATTTAGTAACAAATTCCTCAGACAGACTTACAAGCTAATGATTAGCTACTTAGTTGCTTCATATTTTGGTTTAATGAAATTACCTACCTCATAATTTTATTTTTTTTCCTTTTTGATTTGCTGGGTGTCTATGAAATCCTCATAGGTTGGTAAGTTCCTTCCTTTCATGGTCTTATCAATATAAAAATCCTGTATAATTTCCCCATAGAGATCTGTTATTATATGTCAATGTGTTTTATTTATTTACTTAATACATTTTTGTTTTGTTTTGTTAGGATCTTTATGACCTTTATGTTTCCAAAAATATGTTCATCAAAAAAAAGAGAGAAAAGACTTTAAAATTATGGCAGTGTATTTATAAAATATCTGATAATAGAAGTTTCCCCTGTCTAAAGTACTAAAACATAAAACAGATATTAGAAATAAATGTTTCTCCGTGTCAGAGAATAGGGGGCCACTTGGGCTACTTTTATCCAAGTGCCCTAAATAATTTGAAGTCGTTTGGAAACTTCACACTTGAATTGCTGTACAAATGCCGCCATCTGCTGGTTCACATCTAAATTACCACAAGTTTCAAAGATTTAAATGTCAACGCCTTTATCTTTACGAGCATTTTAATTTAAAATGCATATAAGAACAAATGAATTAGCTGTTCAAATACGTCTGAGTTTGGCAGTTTTATAGTGTATGTTTACCTGAATGGCCTTCTGAAACAGAGGAATACAAACAGTATACAAATAATTTTAAAGTAAAATACATAACATGTTATTTAATGACGACAAGAGTAGTTCTACATAGATAGAAAACATTAAATCTTTAACAAACAAATTATTTAAAAAAGTCTATAGGGAAAGCACAAAAAGCATGCATATTGTTCCTTCTATGCAGTCAGGCAGAAATCAGGTGATCATATTTCACGATTATCTGCTCGCTTTAAACAATGCTGAAGTCAGTAAAGCCAGAGCCAAAACCAAAAGCGATCATCACATGATTCAATTATTATTATTATTTAATTATTCGAGACCACGCCCCCTAATCTGGCCATTTCCGAAGCGACGGGGCACCTGCTGATGATTGGTGGTTGGAAGTTATCAGCCGGCTTGAAATAGGGAAGTTTGTCAAGTCGCCTGTGTCCGGCTTTTAGATCGTGAAGTGTTTCGTGGTGCTGATTGAGCGCTTTCTCTGGCATCATGGTCGAGCAGTTTGTAGGAAAGTGGACTCTAGTCTCCAGCGAGAACTTCGATGAATACATGAAGGCAGTCGGTAAGTTTTCTTTTTTCAATTATACTTTAAATGGGTCTGATGAGTTTTAGTTGCATACAAATTCTTTTTGTCTATAGGTATGAGCTTTGCCACTCGCCAGATGGGGAACCTGGCAAAGCCCAACCTGATCATCAGCGTGGCGGATGACGGGGTCATTTCAATAAAGGCTGAGAGCACTTTGAAGACGACCTCGATCCAGTTCAAGCTGAACGAAGAGTTTGATGAGACGACGGCAGACGGGCGCAACGCAAAGGTGGGTCATTCTGTTCAAGTGTTTTTATATTACGATCCAAACTACTCCACGTTTACCCATTTTCCTTTCCTTTCTTATCCCTCATTAGTCCATCTTCACCTTGGAGAATGGAAAACTTGTGCAGAAACAATCATGGGAAGGAAAGACTACGACCCTGGAGAGAGAGGTTCAAGATGGAAAACTTACGGCTGTGAGTAAAATGTCTGAAACTTTTAATAGCTCGAACATCACACTTGTCCTTTTAAAATGTAGTTCACTACTAATGAAACGAAACCAGTGTAAAAATGTGTTTAAGTTTGGGGGGAGTGGGGGAAATCACAGCTATTCCATTTTTAGTAATTTAACCATTTTAAAACGACAAATGGTTTGTCTTTGTCTCAACAGAAATGTATCATGGATGATGTTGTTGCAGTTAGGACCTATGAAAAGGCAGCATAACCTCCCTGTGAGCCGGATGCTAATGAATTGAGGTCTATGAAGCTCTAAATAAAATCTATGATGCTACTTTCGGTGTGGTTGTGGTTAATTAAGCTCTACACTTTTTTTTCTCTCCTTTTTTCTTATGGCTTCAAATGTAATGGTCTCTAAATCTGCAGTACAATTGTGGGTGGAGCTTATGTTCTGCCCCCTCTGTACAAGTTTTTAATTCTGAGCTTTCAAAGCTACTTATCAGCACAAGACTGATTGAACTGGGATGATTTCCAAGACTAATCATAGCTTTGAGACTCTAATGCCTCTTATTGCTTCATGGACTTGGTTCCATGCCTGCTTTTAAATTAATGAAAGTAATTCAGCTGGATGAAACTATTTGATGCAAAAAGCATTAGTTTGCTGGGATGCCTAAGCCTGAAGGACGAGCAACATTGCATTCCTTAGGGAGGTCAAATCCCTCCTTCGGTTGGTACTGGGATCCCTCTCTGTGTGCAGGAGGCATTTTATCTTGCACAGATGGGGGGGGGGGGGGAATTGAAACGAGGACCTAATTGGGGGGGTCAGGTTCTCTGAAACTGGGTCGGCTCATGAAGCCACAAAGGCTGCAGCTGAATGCTTGAATTGGCTTTGGGCCAACAACTAACACTGAACATGAGCATATTTTGTCAAGTGCATTTCCATTGAAAATCTTACTAAACCCCCACCCCTCTCTTTAACCCCATTAGTCTGGATTAAGCTTTGTGTGGATGGGGGGTGGAGGATTTAGGAAGCAGACTACTTTGAATTGGCTTTACCCTCTTAAACACAATCATACTATTGGCTGCTGAATTCATGTATTGTTCTAAAGCTACTTATCTGTTCCTTCTGGTTATAAAGAGTCTAGCTAAAACTGTCCTGTAAATGTTAACTCTTCAGGATGGGTTTAGCCATAGTTATTTGTGGCTCATAATGGATATCAAATCTCTTAAAATTGTGAAGTCCAGTTTTTAGCAAACTGCTTGAAGAAATTAATTGGGGTACAAATGCATACACCAAGCAAAGGCTAAAGAATGTTATACATTTTCTAATTAGCTCTAGACTTTGGGCCTTTCTTGCACATAATGAAACTGTTCATTTACTCAATCTTTAGTCATTGTAGTGGGAAGTTCTTTAAACAGGTGTTTTTTCTAAGTGTACCTTGAGTGTAGCTCCATCTTCACATAAACTGCAGCCCCAGTGATTAAGTTTTTAAAGTGGATGGGTGAAGGAACCTATATTAAAGTCTAAATTAACTAACTCTGAGAGCATTAATACCATAGAGATCATTTTAAGGGTCTTTAGTAGAGGGGCAAAGATGCTTTGAGTCTATTAAAAATGAAAATTAAAACGCCGATTCTCGTTTAGTTTCTATCTTGCAGAAAAGCTGACATCTTGTGGCTGATTCTTGTAATGGCAGGTAAATATTGGACGGTACTACTGTATTGAGAAGGGGGGCACATTCCTCTTATAATTTGAAATTAATTTATGAATATACAATGTAGCTGATGCCAAAACTGTGCAACACTAGTTTCTCAGTTAGCAGTAACGTTCAAAAATGTCACCATAATTATTTGACTTCTTCCGGATGAACTGATCCAACCTTACGTCCGCACGTCATGGTTCGCCTGTAAACATGGCAGACCGAGAAAACACTGCCATGGAAGTGGACAAGAGAAAGAATAAGCCTTTCGTTGAACAAGTTAAGGCGCTGCTTGACGACGTTACCCACAGAACAGACACGCGGAAGAGTCCAGAGCCTAAAAACAAGTCCGTCGAAAGCTGCTCGACTGTGGAGTACTGTGAGAAGCTACAGGCATGGATGTGGCAGTACTACAGTGGATATGTGAACTGGCAAAGCTGGCTGCTAGCTTCAACTATGACCGTCCCACCCTGTTTACAGCCACCCAGCGGAACGTCCACCGCTCTTGTTTTTGATCCTCAGAACTGGCAAAATGCTTCCTTTGGCCTCCCGTTGTTGCCTTATCCACCTACGGTCCATTCCCCGAGCAGCCGAGCGGGGGAAGCGGCTGTCGGGGCCCCAGCGGCCGCTCAGCAGCAGCAGCAGCAGCAGCGGGATCATGGAAATGCACAGAGACAGGGTAAAGGCTGCCGACCTGACCGCCTTTGTTTACACTCAACCGATTTTGCTGTGTACAAATGAAATCATGGCCTACGGTGTGATTTGTATGGTGACGGGAGGGAAAGAGAAAAAAATCGTGGCCACGACTTCTTTAGTGGGTACGACTTAATAATTATCATTAATAATGGACAAATCCGATCTCATTTCGTTTTATTTCAATCTCTGAATGAATTGTAAGTCCCTTACTTGCTAGTTAGACAGGAAGCGATTCTTAGCACTTTCGGCTGCTTAAAAAGCTCCAGCGTCCACCTAAGCAATACGCTGACTTCGGGGAAGTTGTACATTTCATCACCTATCACGTTTAATTCGTGGCCTCGAGTTATTAAGTCGTGCCCACGAATTAAGTCGTGGCCTTGAGTTTTTTTCTCTTCCTTGTCACCTGACGGGCTCCGTAGGTTTGCGTTTATGATTATTTCTGTCACACAACTTTAAAAGAACTCTTGATCAAAATACAGAAATACAGAATCCCCAATATTTTTGAAAGAATTATACAATTAGTTAAAAACGTATTCTAGGCTTCAAAATAAAACAAACAAAATTTCTCAACTACATCTAAAACTAATAAAATGTGTGTGTGTGTGTGTTTGAGTTTTAAATATGATTGCTGGTGCAACTTTTGTGTGCTAAGCAGGTTGTGCTATTTAAAATTAGCTGTTTTAAAATTTGCTTGAGCTGTATCATTGACCCAACATATTGTGTCACAGTTTGGCTTCTACTGTAATATCTACCGTAATTTTTAAAAGTAATATGCATCTGGTGCCATTGTCGTATTCTATACTTCCAAATATGACAAAGCATCAATTGGGGAATGTTTTTTGTCACTGACATTATGCCATTATTGCATTAATAGAGTTGCAGAATGTGCATAATCCTGTGTTAGAGATTTTGTTGGAAAGCCTTTAGTAGTCCTTTAAAACTCAATGACTTTCTAGAAAATTCAAGCATTTGTTGAGGTCTTTGATTTCTCAGGTACAGAACGAAATAGTAAAACTTTCATTCCAGATTGCAAATGAATTTCTCGTTTCATTTGAATACTGTGGATTTAAAGGTTATGTTCTTTTGAAACAGCTTCATTTTCATACTTCTTCTCACCAGGTCGAGAGTACAGCATTCCTTCACCTCTCCAAAGACTTATGGCAGAGATGGTGGATTTCTTCATATTGTTTTTCATCAAAGCAACCATAATCATCAGTATCATGCACCTAAGTGGAATTAAGTGAGTTTATTTTGTTAATCTGGGAGAAAGGTGACAGATTATTATTTTTTGATTATCCTATTTGGAAAGTTAAATGTATACACTGCCTTGCAAAACTATTTGGGATTTTATGTGTCAGACCAGCACAAAGTAGTTTATAATTATGTGGTAAAAGGAACTGAATACTTAACTTTCATTTATTTTATTGTTTTACAAATAAAACTGAAATGTGTTGGGTGTTTTTTTTTTCTTTTTACTCAACTCTTCTATACCCCTAGATAAAATAGACCTATTCCTAACTGTGCTAAAGTTTGTTGCTGTGCTGCTCCAACAAATGACACGAAAAAGGCACTCTTAGGTGGAAAAACCTCAACTGTTTGCATCTGGATCTGTTTTGCTTCTCAGAGACGTTTCCAAGTTTGCCATGCATTTCATTGTGGAGGAAATCGATGAAGACACATCGATGGAGGAGTTGCAGAAAATGATGCTCGTTGCCCTCGTGTATCGGATATTAGTTTGTTTTTATGAGGTGAGAAGCTTTAGTAGTATTTCGTAGTTTCCCAGGCGCCAGCTGCATATAGCTGCAGCCTGCAGACAAGAAGTGACGAAGGTGCATCTCTCCCTTCTGCATTCAGATTGTATGCATTTGGGGAGCTGGCGGAGCCACTCCAGGGAAATTTCTCATCGGTCTCAGAGTTGTTACGTGCGATTCGTCGGTTCTGGTTCAGCCCAATAGGGTGCTTGTAGTGCCGGCAACAAATGTTTCCCTGTCCGCGTAAGCAACTTGCTTTCTATATCTTTTTTTTTTTTTTCTTCTTAAATCTATCCCAACTCTTCCTCAAACCTTGACCCTGTCCTCACTCATGTCTTCCTCTGCAGGTCAACGGTCCGAGCCCTGAACAAGAACTTCTCCATTGCCTTCTTTTTCCCAGCATTCATCACGCTCCTCTTCTTTCAGCACAACAGGACTGTCTATGACATGGTTGCTGGTACGATAGTTGTCAAGCGCTCCAGAATCAGATGACACTGAAGCTGACAGAAAAATTCTATATATATATATATATATATATATATATATATATATATATATATATATATAAGAAAAAACCTGTGACACTGCTGTGAAGAGAAGAGATCTTGGACCGGTGCTGAGTCTGAAACACTTCAGTATGAACTTTTTAGGTTCACTGTTTGGTGCATTTCTGCACTCAGTGTCTGTTTGCTGCTTTATACACAGGAGGGATGAAGCTAAATGCATTATTTTCTTGTTAACACAAGCTTGCCTTGTTTGTAATTGTCCCCCTATTAAGGGTGAATGCCAAGTATGGATCAGTGTTTGAATTGTGAATTATGCATTTATGTCATTGTACTCCTCAGTATCTCTTTGCATCACAGCTCCTTTTCCAAAAGCCAGAAGTGAGACTTCTTAAAATGTAAAAAAAAAAAAAAAAAAAAAAAAATATATATATATATATATATATAAACTAGAGGTGTGCCGATCGATCGGTCACCGATCACAATCGGGCCGATTTTCGTGAAAAAGTGCATGATCGGTGATCGGCGATCATTGTCTCTTTTACCGATACCGATCACCTGCTTCTCAATTCGCAGCCTGCCTGTGCAGCTGGTCTCCTCTTTCTTTCACTCTGCGCAAACGCGCAGCAACAAATCCTAAGCGATGTGTAACTATAACGCACTGAATGAATGGGGAAGTTTGCGTGTTGCGGCGGAAAATTGAAGCAGGTCAAAACGCATCAACACGACGAATCTAGTATGGAATAAAAACAAAGCCATACTTGACGGAGTTTGGCTACATCGAGGCTCACTGCAGTAAAAAAGACATACGGAGGATCAGATAGCAGGTAGAGCAGCGCACAGCTACAAACACTCACCTGGATTAGCATGACGGTCAGAAAGCTAAACAAATAACCCGCGAAATTATTTAAGTCTTCGAGCTGCGATGTAAGACGCTGGTTCTGCTCTCGCTGTTGAACCGCTGCTACACTACAGGTAGTTATATTTGACAGACGGAGCTTCGCTTCTGCTCCACCTGGTGGTGACTCTCATACCGAACCTCTCTGCTTAAAGCTGCAGCATCTAACTAAAAAAATAAATTTTACCTATGTATTAAAACTTTCGTTGTCCTAACATGAGACAGATAATCTCTAAAAAAAATAATCGATCTCCTCCCTGTTCTGCATAATTACTCCGCTCAGTCAGAAACAGCCAATCAGAGCTAGCAGTAATCAGCTAGCCGCCATGCTAACAGGAAGTTTTCATTCAGTAACTCTGGATTGTTTATTGTAATGGAACCTGTTTTTGCCTTTGAATGTTAAGTTTTATACTTGAACTTCTTGGCAATGTTGAGAGGTTTTATTTTGGCTCTTTGTATTATTTAGCCTCTTCAGAGCCTTCATATGTTATCAGTCTGTTAAAGATAGTATTATCAATAGCAGTACAATTTGCACAATGCCTGTTTTGTTTAGTTTTCTTCTTGGAAAAAGTTATTAAAAACAAGTTTTTGTCTAAATTAAGGTGAATTCATGGTTCCTTTTTCCACATAATGTAACCAGTAGTGTTTATGATAATAATAATTACGTGATCGGTATCGGTGATCGGTATCGGTGTATCGGCCCTCATGGGTGATCGGTATCGGTATCGGGAGGAAAAAACCTGATCGGCACATCCCTAATAAAAACTAATTCAAAATCTTTAATTAATTGAAAAAAAGTATTGGTATAAATGTTTTCTTTTATTTTTGATTTGAAAAATGTATGCTGATTGTATTTTTGATGCCAGGGACATTTAAAAATGAAGCAGGCAGGATTTTTTTTTATTTCTGCATCTCACTGTTCTGATATTTTATTGCATTTAGAGTGTTGCTGAACAGGACTAAACACTCAGTATTGTCATTTATGGTTTATTTAGAATCATAAATGATCATCCCTGATGATGAGTTTGAGCTTTAATCGTTTCCTACATGGTCACTTTTTCTCCTGCCTACTCATCAGTTTATACCAGAAAAGGTTTTGGAAGTGTTTTAAGGTGATGAAGTAATTTCTACTGAAGTACGAAATGTGGAATTCAGTGCCTCCTTAGGGCTTCTCAGTATGAATTTCCACCTTTCTTCTGTGCATATTCAGATTACTTTTAAGTTGGAATGCTCCATTGAAATCTAATCTGTAAAATTTCAGACAGAAAACTAGTTCTTAAACGTATAAATGCTCTGGGTTGTATTTGCTTTTAGAAAATGGTCAGGCAGGGAAGCGCAAAATGAGAGGGAGAAGTCATCAGGCTGGGACTCGAACCTGTGACGGCCGCGTCGAGGACTGACTTCTCCATACGTGGGTTGTGCTTTGCGCCCGCGACAACTCAGCGCCCATTTTGGGTTGTATTTAAATGTGTTATTAACAAATAAATGTCTTTATTCTGTAGTCATATATTATATAGCGTCTCATTGGAAACTGGAGTCCACAGATTTACTTCAGCAGCTCTGTGGTCAGACTGTCCAAACGATGATTCACACTGTGGGAGTGACGCGCTGCGCTTACTCTACAATTACAAAAGCTCTGGTTTTACGTCACAAGATGTATTGAATGAAAATGTAAACCTTCACCTGAGCAATCTTTGCTTTAGCCGCATGCAGACAGTGAAGAAGCTGAGGTGAGACTCCTTTGGTGCGACTTAGATTATTTTTTTTTTTGCATTTATGAAAATTAAATGAAATCACCCAAAGTTCATTGTGTTTCTGTGAAGCCTTTGTTTCACTTTTTGTTCAATAATTAACTGCAAATGAAAAATTTACAACATCCTACACAATTTTTGACATATTCTCGCAAAGATGTGCAAAAAAAAAAAAAAAAAAAAAGCCTTAACGTAAATTCATCTTTTATTGCAGTGGCTCACACAGATGAATTAAATATTTGTTTGTTAATTAAAGGGGGAGAGAAAAAGGGTTAGGGTTTCAAGAAGTTCTTTTAATTTGTTTTTTAGTCGCAGAATCACTGGCAACAAATACTAGAACACTAAACTAAATGTAACTTAAGCATTGTTTTATTTTTACGGTCAGTCAAGAACTTGCTTGTAAGGTTTTCCAGGTCTAGATCAGTATGGAAAAACCCCCCAAACATTTCTTTTAGTAAAAATATTTACATTTCCAGAATTCCTTGCCTATTATTTAAAAGAAAGAGAAAAAGATGATTTCTGAAAAACACATTTCACATCTAAACTCAAGTTATATTGAGACTTGTTGAATGTTTTCCATGGGTTTCCAAGACTCTACATATAAAAAAATCAAACAGGGTGTTCTTTTTTTTTTTTTTTTTTTTTTTACAGTTTTTGTTTGGCCTCTAATTACTCTTAGATCATACTTTTAAACCAAACTCTTCCCAGAATTGGCTTACTTTACATGGCCAACAAAAAATATCACAAATTTTTTTTATTATGTTACGTAATAATACAGTTACATAATAATCTTTTATTGATCACATTTCTTAGTTAATAAATACAAGGAGAAACATTCACCAACTTTTACTCAAAGGCATTTGGCTGCATCCAATTAATTAACCTCAGCTAAACACAACAAATACTTCAGAAGAAAAAGTGACCCACATCCTGTTGTTGTTGAGACAGACTTCTGGAAATTCAATACGTTTCTTTAAATAAAGCAAATGTGGGAGTCATTTTTTTGTTATACAGCTACAAGAATTTACAGATGATTTGTTTTGTTGGTTTTTTTTTTTCCTTTGGAAAGTTTCTAGTAAAATAGTTTTTCATTTTTAAAGTTTTATGGCCCTTGATCACATTTACCTCGGTGATTTTGGCTTATTCTGTGTTTTTTTAAAATCAGGCAAATGTGTTGCAGCTGGATGACTTACTGCATAACTACAGCACTCAGACATGTATTTCTGCACCGAGAAAGAACTGCTAGTTATTAATGTCATTGTCCTAGCGTTTGGCTCCATCTAGTGTACATTTACCATTTATGCCAACATCAAACTTAGCTTGTGTTGACATATTTCAGGGAAAAAGTTAAGTGCTCTGCAGCATCTGTGTTCCATTTTAGGCTGAAATATGTTCAAGGTTTCACTTTTCATCTGGGTAAAAAAAATGAAAACAAATATGATGACATGACATCCGTTTTCTTAAACCACATTTCAGCACAGCTAATAATTTCCCGTATATTTCAGAGTTTTCTGAGATGTTGCATGTCCTACTGGAGGGAGGCGAGGGAAGGTTGAGCTGGTGGCGAGTGTTGACATGGGGGACTGTGTTAGGTTCTCTAAGTGGCAGCTTCAGATGACAGCCACAGATGGTGCTGCCAGATTACAGTGACCCCCTCCCTGGCAGCCATCATGCCACAGGAACTGGTGTAATATAACCCAAAGACAAGAGGCTCCTTCCCGAGGACAGAGAAATGTGGTTAAACCGCCTTGCACAACTGGGAATTGATGAAGAATTTAATCTGAGGCAGACTTGCAAACCGTCTTTGTTTATAATCTGCGTATAAACCAGATGAGGTGTTCGGGGCTCATTATTTAAAACAATCTAAGTGTCAATTAAATTAATAAAATTCCATAAGTTATTATAAGATCACAAAGAAGAAAAGATGAGGAGCTACAACTTTGTGCAAGCGTTGGTATAATTCTCCACAATCTTCCATGTCATTCTGTGTCTGATGCTTTGCTTTGCTTGAAAATCCCACTAGCTTGCTGCCACATGGCCTGCCATACGGTGTGGAGCTGATGCAGTGTCCAGCTTGAGCTCCTGCCATGCTTTCTGCCTCTTTTTTAACAAGCGGAGTCATCCACCCGCAGCATGGAGGGCTCACAGCTTCCTCTGACAGCCATGTTTGGGACACGGGGGGGCGGCGAGGGGAAACAGTCTGGCCCCGAAATATTCTCTGTGAGAGATGATGATCTCCCCATCGGAGATGTTATTATTAATATTTTTTTTTTGATCAGGTTTTTCCAGAATTAACAGGTGGGTGCTGCTTTTCCTCCCAGCGCCAGCGGCAGCAGCAGGATCCAGGTGTTTTTGAAGTGGTGGAAAGGTAACGTGGGCGGAAACACTGCCTGTGGTTGTTGTTGTTGCTGCTTGTTGCTCACTCGGTGTGTCTGCGCCTGTTGGTATTCCTCTCAAGTGGAGCTGCTAATGACAGGCTGCCTGAGTCCTGCTGGAGAGGAAAGAGCTGCTGATAAAGAGGAGACCTGCTTGCTCGGACATTTGGTCATGTCACGGCCAGCAATACGGCAATACCGGTTTAATTTTTGGGAGTTTACATGCGGTGCTACCCCACTAGGTGGGATCAGAGGGGTGGGGGCATGGCCACTCCATCATCCACCCCTGATAATCATGTTCAATCAAGTTCAATCAAGCGATAACTGTAAAAGCCATACAAATGTACGTGTATATTTGCTTGAATATCTCACGAGGCAGTGTACAATCCATCATCCAAAAGTGACAAGGGTTCCTTTTTCTCCGAACCCATGTGAGAAAAAGGAAAGTGACAAGAAGTGGGTTTCAAAGAACATTTATGTGGAGGCTCTTATTGGGAAGATCTGTAGAAATTTCTGCCTCAGTAAATCTGTCGTCCTGATACTCTTAACGAAGTAGAAAGTAAAACCTGTTAGGTTTCCACTAACAGGTTGCCGTGTGGCGACGGCAGACCAATATAGCTGGCTCACAAATTTCCAACGGTCTGCTTGAGATTGGATTGCGCACCCTGCTGTGTGTAATCAAATATCTCTGTGGCTATTGTCATGAGGTTTTGGTGGTGGGAGCATTGTACTGTGGAGAAGGTTTTCTTCAATTCCAATTAGATACGTTGAAGTGCGTGGGCATGATGAGACAAAATGTGGAAAACGGAAGAAGGGATATGAAAACCTTTGCAATGCAATGTACATCGCCTTTGCAAATAACAAATTTTTTTTATTTTATCATTTATTCCTAATCAAAGGATTTCACAATTATTAAATCCTTGAGCAAATTTCTAACACCTCACTAAAAATATATACAATCCCCAAATTTTCCACCCCCTTTATATGACAATACATAACGAATAAAATAGGTTTCATTTCACTGTGGCAAAAGAAGAGCCATTAAATTCTTATTATATAGAACAACGTTGCCTGCACTCCTGTTCATTTTGTTGTTACAAAAATAGATGTAATAGATGAATGGTGTAAAGGCACAAAGAGAGACTGAGTGAAGGCGTTGAAGTGTGGCTGCACATTTATACCATTTCCCGTGCCATAACAATGGGTTTCTGGCTGGTTTTGTGTACAGTAGCTTTTCTCTTTGAGGCCGTGACTGGTGTGAGTTGTCAAGACAACCATGGATGCTGCATTAGCAGCGGAGATATCCAACAATTACTCTTTACATGGTATTATTTTAGTTTCATGAGGCACGGCCAAAAGCAAACGTTGGCGTAGCTTTGATCCAAATTGCGATTTATAGAAGATGTTAAGTACAATTTGCATTAAAAGTGACTTATTTACAATTGTATGTTAAGCATAATTTACATGATGATGATTATTAATTGAATTTAACATGACTCTGTATAATTACAAAAGCTGAAGTGCGAGGCATGATTTATTTAGATAGAGGAAGTCTTTTATTTTGAAGAATGTGTGAGAGAATGGACATCAGAAGTAATTACACCCCCCACCCCCTTTCTGTTTGTTTATTTGCTTCCATTTTTCTTATCTTGGCTGTGCTCTTCAGCTGCACTTATCTTCCTGAGATGCACTGGACTGCAGTGACAACACTTCGCCACCAGTGGGCACATAGAGCACGGTGAGCAGCACTCCTGACTCAGCGAGCCAACGGCAATTAAGCGCAGCAACGGCTAGTCAGCGAAGGCGCTCACTGTCGCTCTCATGTTTCCACAGGTAAATGTCAATTAGCGCTGCTGTTTGGGTCTCTTGTGGGGAAGGTGGGCTAGGGCGGAGTGGCGAGGTATGTGTGGAAGTGTTTTGTTAATTATTTGACTTGTATTGTAAATATTTATTCTTTGACTCATGTGGTAAATATTTGTTTGTGAGCGAGCCAACGGCAATTAAGCGCAGCAACGGCTGGTCAGCGAAGGCGCTCACTGTCGCTCTCATGTTTCCACATCATTTGTCAAAATAAAAGAACCTGCGCAACACCACACTGATTAATTTTCAAGTGTGCAACAAATGCTTAACAGGATCTGGTTATATATTTTGTCACTGTCTTGCTTCTGTTGATTTTGGTTGCTAGGTAACGAACAGCTGTTGCTGTTTCTCCTCAATAAAAAGTGAACAGAAATGTTCAGTAAAAGAAATCAGAGTCTCTGTCCTGATTGAAGAAGCTTCCACTCCGTAACAATAAGAGGTTCATTTTTTTGTCAAGACATAATAAAAGTCTTATTAATAAAACATAATAAGAGCCTTTTTAATGAGATTTATGCCAAGAAAAAAAAATATTTTCCTCCTTAAATGATGGCCAAAAAAAATCAACAGTTTCAACAAGTTCATTGCTCTCTGTGTTTTGGAATAATTAGGGTTCAATAACAAAACTTTCTCTGGTTGTGCATGTAGGTGGGGCATGGTGTTGCATTTAGGCACTATTTCTAGACAACATAACTGCTACAAACTTGACTGATTAATTTTTCATTGCTATCAGTTACATTCTCACTCAATACTCTGGAACTGCAGAATTAACAATTTATTATGGTTTAAATAGAAATTTTCATTGGAGCATTTTGAATGAACAATAATACTATATCTGCCATTTTATTTAAAGTGGGTTTTTTATATTGAATGCTAGTAATACCCAGTGAAGAAACTTATGGTTGCATGTTAAGAAAGATGCTCAATATTTATAACAGGATCAGTCACTCTGGGCTTCTGTAATAACTGTATTTGGTTAATAAAATGTTAATTTGACATATTTACAGGAAGTTTGAAGGTCTGTAATTGGTCTCCCTCTTGATCATATAGGAAAGTTCCCAAATGACTCTCCTCATCTTCTAAATGTTTCTTTCCCTGAGACAAAATTAGATAAAAATGCAGTTCATTGTCTTGTTCTGTCTATATAGGTGAAAATTAGTTGGTGTATCTAAAACATATCACATCCTGAGATGAGCAGAAAATTCATTAGTGCAGACAGAAAGTTTGCATAGTTTAGAATGTGATCAAGTGATGTCATACTGAATCACTGCTATCACATTTTAAAGGCTAAAATATACTATAGGTGGAGATAGATATATATATATATATATATATATATATATATATATATATATATATATATATATATATTTGTTTTGCAGTTGTGACACTCGATTCACTTGACTTACATAGACAGAAAATTCTCTAGGAGCACTAGAGACTGAGGAAGTTGGGGATATACTTTTAGGAATATGTCCCAGGGACACATGTGTTATGGTGGCTTTGTGGGACAGAGCAATGTCTAAACGTCCCGGGAAATCTGCAAAGGCCCAGCATTGTCCCGGATTCAGACGAGTTCTTCCCTGAAAACAGAGAACAAAACAATGTCCAATTCAGTTTGAATTGAATGTCCATTCAGTTTGAATTGTTTAATGTTTGGACGTTGTTTTAATTCCACAGTCAAACTGTATTATAGTTTCACACCACAATGAAATGCAAAAACTTCTTTTTGTGGTTCTGATCTTACAAAGTTTGAATTTGTATTTTTGAGGTTATAAAATTCTTCTTCTATTGAAATCAATTTTTGAATATTTTCTGATTCACTATGTCCACTTTTGTTTATATTGGAGAAAAATGGGTGGCTGATGACATTATCGGCCAAAATTATAACTTAATTTCTCAAAAACGAAAGCTGCACAAACCACAGTTTTAACGGCACAAACAAAGTAGCTCACTTTGGTTTGTTTTGGACCAATGGGAGGATGGTGACCTCTGGATGACCAAAAAAAAAAAGTTTTAATATCTCAGAAACCAAAACGGCACAAGCAAAAGTTTTAACGGCACAAACCTACACAAACAAGCACAAGCCACTCAGGCTATGTACTAGAATTTTTCACGTGGGTAGGTGTCAGCGTCACTCAGCTCTTATAGATGTAAACAAACTGGCTGCACAAACAAACGTAACTGACCTAACAAATGACACGTGGGACAAATGACAAATATTAGCTGAACTGACCAATTAAGAAACAATAGGGGTAACTAAACAGAATACAATATCAAATAACACAAAAACAATTAACAGTACAGCTAAGTTTGGCTAAACTAAAGACCCAAAAATGAAAATCAAAACTATTAAACCTTAAATACTAATATTAACTAAAATACAAACTTATCTAAACAAACTACAAATTACCCCTGCAAGCAGGAACTAGTGGTGCAGTTCAATCAGTGTTTATTCAGTGGGACTTTTATACTAAAAAAAAAAAAAAAAAAAAAAAAGCTAATAAATATAGCCTATGCAGCCTTACAGTCACAGTGAGCTGTGACTTTTCTCCACATGGTTCGTGTCTGACCACGAACAGATACGAACACGGGGTTTCCGTAGATCGGTGTGAATAGTTGACCTAGATTGGACCTAAATCCTGCGTCCTGCAATGACTCAATATTAATCTACAACTCCGGCATGAATTTGGGTTTACAGAAGCTTAATCAATTATTTACCAGGATATCCAAACTCATAGAAATAATACTGATTAGTTTGTTGTTAGCAGGTAAATCCTTGAGATTACCTCTCCTACCTTTTTACTGTCGTTTAATCAACCTGTTGCCGTGGCAACCGCCTGGCCCCACAAACCCAGCAGAGATTAGCTAAAAACACAACGGATTCAGTCCGTTAAGATTTTAGGTTTTCAGGCTTCATATTTATTTCTCGGTTAACAAGCATCTCCAATCATGAACACAGCTGTGGCTGATTAGCCAATTTAAATTTCTGCTCTGCTCATCAGGGTCTTTGAGTCCCTTTTTACTTTTGTAATGGTACCGAAAGGCGCAACACCTTGTTTAAACAATAATTACCGAGATTATTAATTTTGTTGGGCCATTAATTTGAACACGTTTTGTTGATTTTATCCTTAATAAGATGTATTGGATCAGAGGACGTGCTGGTCTCAACATCCTGGCGGCGTTCAGTTTGTCACCTACTGCCGAGATCAACTCAAAACCTTCCGCCATCGTAATTGAGCACCTATTGATTACATATGACTGTAGTTGGACAACAAACATCAGCGTTAGCTTACCCCTTGCAACGTCTGGGCAACCGGAGGATCCTGGACGGACAGCAGCGGTCCACCATGTCTGAAAGATGACCTCCGATGCAGATCTCCAAGGCTTGGCACTCTCATTCTCTCAGCTCGATGCTCCATAGAGCTGCCTCTGGATATTGCAGTTCACTTACGATGTACAGTAAAGTCTGCTCCTTATAGTTGGACCACAGCCGGTAGCTACGAAGGCGTCCCGAATCTTCAATCGTAAGTCAACTTCAGCGGCCGCTTCGTCCAAACTATAAAACCCCCGACGGTGAAGCTCTGAGTCCATGAGAGCCGCCAGCTGAAACACGTTCTGTCTGAGCGGCCACACGAAAAATAAAGTCAGGACTAATAACACTATTTTCTAATGAAGTTAATGAGCTTCAGCTTATTGATAACCCGGTAGTAGGTCGCCATCTTTCTTGAAGCAAAGTACAGGTGACGCTAACCAAACAAATTGGGGAAGGTGTAGCCTGATGACGTGTCTCTCCAAATTTGCATTTAATTTTTTCTAAGTTTTGCGGGAAAATAGAATGTGATAAGAAAACAAGGAAATACTAAATGAATAAGGGGAATTGGAAAATGGGAAAATACACATTTTTTCAAACAAATGTTAAATGAAAAATAGATAAAAGAAAATGGGTAAATAAAAAAAGGGATATATGAGAAATTGATTAATGAAACTGGGAAATAGTAAATCGGGTTAATGGAAAAAGGAAATTGAAAAATGGTTAAATAAAAAATAGATTAATGAAAAATGGGTAAATAGATAAAGGGATAAATGAAAATGGACAAATGAAAAATAGATCAATGAAAAATAGATAAAAGAGAGATTGAGAAATAGATAATCTGAAAAATAAATAAATGAAAAAATTGGCTTAATGAAAAAGGGAAATTGAAAAGTGGTTAAATGAAAAATAGATTAATGAAAAATGGGTAAATGGATAAAGGGATAAATGAAAAATAGATAAATAAAAAGAGAAATTGATAATATGAAAAATAAATCAATGAAAAATTGGTTTAATGAAAAAGCTAAATTATTTATTTAACAATTTTTTTATTTATTTCACTCATTTATTTATTTATTTATTTAATTTTGGCTGAAATGGAACCGGACAAAATCGGAAGTCCGTGTGATGGACCCATTCATTATAAACACTGCTGGTGTACTAGTACCAACATATCTATTTTTGTTTTTCGTATATCAAATGTTCACTGCCAGCATGCAGGCTTTGAGGGGAAATCAGAATAATCGAGCCGCGAAAGCAGCACTTTGAAGCGTAAAAAAACCCTTCCTGTCCCGGCTGAATTTAGGCCACGCCCCCTTCGTTGTTGCCAGTCACGTTAGTGCCCCGTCATTTTCCACTGTTCATAAAATAATCGGATATCAACTCAAGGCTCTTTTGTTTCTGTTATTTCTCTTTTTTTTTATCTTGACCCCTTTAATTTATGTCCTATTAAGATACATTCAAATATGTAATTCTGTGCTATTTTTTTCCCCCGATTAATTTTATATTGCTAATGCTTGTTTGTATTTATTTAACTCTAGGATGATGGAGTAGCTTGTCAGCAAATAAGCAATTTCCCACGTTTTAATCAATAGCGCATATTATATTCCACTAAATTCTAAAATGGTGGCAGAAAGAAGTATTTGCCTCTGGATAACCTGTATTAAAACATTTCTAAAACTGCTCAGGTAAATTTTTAGCATCTAAACTGCAAAAAAGCAAAAGACGAAGCAAAATATCTTGACGGAAACTCGTGTGTAAGGAAAAGAAAAAACTAAATATATATGTATGCCTTTATTTATTATCAAAAATATATATTTATGCTTTTATTTCTTATTAAAATATATATTTATTCTTTTATTTATATATTTTATTCATATAGAAGAATATATATATATATATATATATATAACATATTTATACATGTCAGATATATATTTATTCTTATATTTATTATTTCATTATTATGTGGTGTGATGTGTGTGTCTCCATACACACACACACACACACACACACATATATATATATATATATATATATATATAGAGAGAGAGAGAGAGAGAGAGAGAGAGAGAGAGAGAGAGAGAGAGAGAGAGAGAGAGAGACAGGGGAACTGGAGGAGGCCTGGAAAGTGAAGACCACAGTGGTGCCTGTGGTCATCGGGGCCCTCGGGGCAGTCACCCCCAAACTGGAGCAGTGGCTACAACAGATCCCAGGAACAACATCAGACATCTCAGTCCAGACATGTGCAGTTCTAGGCACAGCCAAGATAATGCGCAGAACCCTCAAGCCTCTGGTAGAGGACCCGAGCTCAGAGAAGAGACCACCCGCGGTGGGTGAGAAGGGAAAAAAAAAAAAAAAAAAAAAATATATATATATATATATATATATATATATATAATTATTTTTTATTATTATTATTATTATTATTATTATTAGTATTATTTATACATGCCGGATATATATTTATTCTTTTATTTCTTACTATGTCGGTTTTGGTCCTCCATTGTCAGAATGACTGCGGATTGTGCTGGAGAATGAGAGGGGATTGGAGCTGTGGAAGAATAAATATATAAATAAAAGAATAAATAAATAAATATATAAAGAATAATATATTCCTTATCAAAATATATATTTGTGCTTTTAATTCTTATCAAAATATGTATTTATATATTTATTCTTCTATTTTTTATTATGTCGGTTTTGGTCCTCTACAGTCAGAATGGCTGGGGATGGTGCTGGATAATGAGAGGGGACTGGAGCTCTGGAAGATAAATATATAAATAAAAAAAATATACGAAGAATAATATAATTCTTATCAAAATATATATTTATTCTTTTATTTCTTATGTCGGTTTTGGTCCTCCATAGAGAAGTGTGAGGATTTAGTTTTCCAGGGTCTTAATGTCCCGCCTCCTTCTTCTCTCCTCCTGCCGCCTCCATCTTCTCGCCTCCGTCCACCGCAGTCTTCTTTCCTCCGTCCGCCGCAGTCTTCTCGCCTCCGTCCGCCGCAGTCTTCTCGCCTCCGTCCGCCGCAGTCTTCTCGCCTCCTGCCACCGCAGTCTTCTCGCCTCCGTCTGCCGCAGTCTTCTCGCCTCCTGCCGCCGCAGTCTTCTCGCCTCCTGCCGCCTCCGTCTTCTTTCCTCATGCCGCCTCCATCTTCTCGCCTCCGTCCGCCGCAGTCTTCTCTCCTTCGTCCACCGCAGTCTTCTCGCCTCCGTCCACCGCAGTCTTCTCGCCTCCGTCCGTCGCAGTCTTCTTTCCTCCTGCCGCCGCAGTCTTCTCGCCTCCGTCCGCCGCAGTCTTCTCGCCTCCGTCCACCGCAGTTTTCTCGCCTTCGTCTGCTGCAGTCTTCTTGCCTCCGTCTGTCGCAGTCTTCTTTCCTCCTGCCGCCGCAGTCTTCTCGCCTCCGTCCGCCGCAGTCTTCTTTCCTCCTGCCGCCGCAGTCTTCTCGACTCCGTCCACCGCAGTCTTCTCGCCTCCGTCCGCCGCAGTCTTCTTTCCTCCTGCCGCCGCAGTCTTCTCGACTCCGTCCACCGCAGTCTTCTCGCCTCCGTCTGCCGCAGTCTTCTCGCCTCCGTCTGTCGCAGTCTTCTTTCCTCCTGCCGCCGCAGTCTTCTCGCCTCCGTCCGCTGCAGTCTTCTCGCCTCCGTCCGCTGCAGTCTTCTCGCCTCCGTCCACCGCAGTCTTCTCGCCACAACATTCGTAAAAAGCAGAGATGCGATCCCAAGGCCACCAAAACGGATCCCCTCAACACCTTGGCTGCGCCTAGAAATTCTTTCCATGAAAGTTATGAACAGAATCACTGACAAAGGGCAGCCTTGGCGGAGTCTAACTCTCACCGGAAACAAGCCCGACTTACTGCCGGTAGTGCGGACCAGACTCTGACACCGGTCATACAGGGACCTAATAGCGTCTATCAAAGGGCCCGGTACCCCATACTCCCAGAGGACCAACCCACAGGACTCCCTGAGAGGCGTGGTCGAACACCTTCTCCAAGTCCACAAAACACATGTAGACCGGTTGGGCAAACTCCCACGCACCCTCCGGGACCCTGCTGAGGGTGTAGAGCTGGTCCAGTGTTCCACGGCCAGGATGAAAACCACACTGCTCTTCCTGAATCTGAGGTTCGACTATCTGACGGACCCTCTTCTCCAGGACCCCTGAATAGACCTTGCCAGGGAAGCTTAAGAGTGTGACCCCTCTGTAATTGGAGGACATTCTCCAGTCCCCCTTTTTGAACAGGGGGACCACCACCCCAGTCTGCCAATCCAGGGGAACTGTCCCCAATGTCCATGCAATATTGCAGAGTCACATCAACCAACACAACCCAACAACATCCAGGGCCTTAAGGAACTCCGGCCGAATCTCATCCACCCATGGGGCCCTGCCACCGAGGAGCTTCTTAACCACCTCGTTTACCTCGTCCCTAGAGATTGGAGAGCCCAACCCAGAGTCCCCAGACTCAGCTTCCTCAGTGGAAGGCATATTGGTGGGATTGAGGAGGTCTTCGAAGTATCCTGCCCACCGGCCCACAATGTCCCTAGTCGAGGTGAGCAGCACACCATCCCCACTATAAACAGTGTTGGTGCTGCACTGCACTGGAGAAGAAGTATAGCACTAACACTGTTTATAGTGGGGATGGTGTGCTGCTCACCTCGACTAGGGACATTGTGGGCCGGTGGGCAGGATTCTTCGAAGACCTCCTCAATCCCACCAACATACCTTCCATTGAGGAAGCTGAGCCTGGGGACTCTCTCTCCTGGGATGAAGTCGCTGAGGTGGTCCAAAAGCTCCTCGGTGGCAGGACCCCACGGGTGGATGAGAATCGCCTGGAGTTCCTTAAGGCTCTGGATGTTGTTGGGTCGTGTTGGTTGATGCAACTCTGCATTATCGCATGGACATCGGGGGAAGTTCCCCTGGATCGGCAGACTAGGGTGAGGGTCCCCCTGTTCAAAAAGGGGAACCGGAGGATGTGCTCCAATTACAGAGGGGTCACACTCTTAAGCCTCCCTGGCAAGTTGTATTCAGGGGTCCTGGAGAGGAGGGTCCATCGGATAGTCGAACCTTGGATTCAGGAAGAGCAGTGTGGTTTATGTCCTGGCCGTGGAACGCTGGACCAGCTCTACACCCTCAGCAGGATCCTGGAGGGTGCATGGGAGCTTGTCCAACCGGTCTACATGTGTTTTGTGAACTTGGAGAAGGCGTTCAACCACGTCCTTGGGGAGTCTTGTGGGGGGGGGTCCTCCGGGAGTATGGGGTACCGGGCCCTTTGATAGACGCTGTCAGGTCCTTGTACGACCGGTGTCAGAGTCTGGTCCGCATTGCCAGCAGTAAGTCGGGCTCGTTTTCAGTGAGAGTTGGATCGGTCGAACAGGTGCGGTGCGTGGGAGTTCGTCCAACCATCTACCCCTTAGCTGTCTCCATCTGTCTCTTGTTTTCCCTCTGTGTTGGCTTGACAGCATCCCTCCCTTCTGGTGCCTACGAGCTGATTGTAGGGTTGTCCCTAAAACAGGCACAGGAAATCTTGTGGCCACATCTCCGATAAGCTGCATTGACAATGGAGTTGGGGAACGACTCTGTGCGTGCTATGTTCCATCCACTTCCTCCGAAGTGGATGGAACCAGAGGTGAAGAACTTGCTAAGGAGCTTCCTCAAACTTTTCTTCACCAAGAAAGAGAGTAGTTAGTTTTTTCTCCTTGGTCGGAGATTTCCCAACCTAGTCCCTACCCGGCGAAGCCACTTGGAAACTCGTGACCTAAAATTTCCGGCATTTCTGCTTTCAGAATGGACTTCCTCAAAGGAAACATCCATTTCTTTAGCATGCATGCTTTCATGATGTTGTGGCTTAGGTTGAACATCATGTTCCGAGCTTTCTTCTGAAAATGTTTCTTCTGTTGATGAACATTCAGAAATTCTGTCAAAATATGGCACATAATTTTCCAGATCTAAATATCCCAGGACGGATGTTTCTTTAGAGGAAAAACCCCTCCTGTCATAATTTTCGGAGAATTCAATGTCATCTTCTGTGAATATTTCTGAAGAAGATTGTCTTACTGTAGAATGCTCAGACACTACTTCAAATTGTGCCACAACATTATGAGCAATTGTGCTTGTAGAAGGGATTTCCTTAGGGGAATCGTCCATATATGCAGCGTCCATGCCATCAAAATGGTCTGCGTAATTTTGAACTCTATCTTTTGAGTTTCCATCAGCAGAAGAAGTTTCTTCTACCAATGAATCCTCATAGACTTGTTCAAAATGTATTGCATCTTCCCGGCCGTCACAGCTCGCTTCAACAGCCAGGACCATTTTTTCAAGGGGAACTTCAACACTTTTACAAACATCAGTGTCTGCATCCCCAGGACAAGTTTCCAAGTCCAGTCCACAGATACTTTCCGAAGCCACAGTATCTTCAGGATTAAAAGTTGCCAAACTTGTCAAGACACCTGAAGTGGCACTGACAAGGTTGGCAGAAGCGTCCATGTCACTTTGTTCTTCAACACTTTTGCAAACATCAGTGTCTGCATCCCCAGGACAAGTTTCCAAGTCCAGTCCACAGATACTTTCCGAAGCCACAGTATCTTCAGGATTAAAAGTTGCCAAACTTGTCAAGACACCTGAAGTGGCACTGACAAGGTTGGCAGAAGCGTCCATGTCACTTTGTTCTTCAACACTTTTGCAAACATCAGTGTCTGCATCCCCAGGACAAGTTTCCAAGTCCAGTCCACAGATACTTTCCGAAGCCACAGTATCTTCAGGATTAAAAGTTGCCAAACTTGTCAAGACACCTGAAGTGGCACTGACAAGGTTGGCAGAAGCGTCCATGTCACTTTGTTCCTCAACACTTTCATAATTAGTGTCTGCGTCCCCAGGGCACGTTTCCAAGTCCAGTCCACAGATGCTTTCAGAAGCCGCAGTATCTTGAGGGGTAAAAGCTGTCAAACTTGTCAAGACACCTGAAGTGGCACTGACAAGGTTGGCGGAAGCGTCCATGTCATTTTGGTCTTTATCAAGACTTTCACTATCAGTGTCTGCGTCCCCAGAGCAAGTGTCCCAATGCAGTCCACAGATGCTTTCTAAAGCCACGATATCTTCTGGAGTAAAGCTTGTTAAACTTGTCACGACACCTGAAATGGCACTGACAATGATGGTGGAAGCTTCCGTGTCACTTTGGTCTTCAGGAATCGCTTCCTCAAAACCAAAGTATCTCCTCCTGTTATCCTCTTCGTAGTCCCTGAATTCTTCAACAACTTCTTCGGTATTATTTCCCAGTAGTTTCTGAACTCCTTTTGTGACTAGGTAGCCAAGGCCCCAGCCGATAGTAAGCAACATTTTCACAGTAATTTGAAATGGTTTCAAAAGTCACTGGTTGAAATTGTCTCTCTGAAACTGAAAATGCTGTATCTCCAAGGAAGTTGAAAAGCAAACTGAAAATTCTTGTATTCCAAATGTTAATAATCTTTTGAACCTTTATGACATCATCGATGAGAACATTGATGACATGATGATGTCAAACAACCTGTGTCAGGTTCTTGTTTGTTTTAGTTGCTATGGAAACACAAGGAGTTATGTGTAAGGTGGGGCTACATTCAATAAAAAATGCATGTGTGGACATTTAAATTCGTGAATGCAAGTCAATAAATGTGCATAAATTTAAGTTTTGTATTTCTCCTGTTTTTTCAACTCATACATATGTGTAAAAATCTAAGATTTTACCTATGACAATGCCCATAAACAAACAAATTAATACAAGTGTTTTATAGAGTAAGTATTTTTCCAGAAGTTAGTTAGACACATCAGTCACATTTAGAAACTGTCTCTAAGCCATCTGCTTGACCTATTTTGAACTGAGTGAGGAGGATCCCCTTAAACATATCATATCTTCGCTTAATTGCTTGCTCTGTTCATAAGGAAAACATTTAACATCTAATAATTAGATTTTTTTTCTTACATTTGAACTCAGTGACAAGGATGATGCACCAAGCAGATCATCAGCCAAATAATTTTATGTTTAATCTCACCTTAATTATTTATTTTCGTACATTTTCTCATTCTCTAACATCCTCCATCTCAGCCTCTTTACTGTGTGTTTATGAATCACCCCTTTGTGAGATCGCCTGTTTACTCTTACCACCGTAGCATAAAGTGACACTCTACCCAAAACATTTGCAATGGAGATTTTATTTAAGAAAAGCTGCCTGGAAAGAAAAGCAAGACCAGTTAATGTCCTTCTATCAGTTTAGTTGCGTTTTGTTGCCCTCTCCTAGTCATTTTTGAGTAAATGAGATTTTTTCCCCCCTGTTGCATTAAGCATGTTGCAGAAAAAAAACATACCACACCATACAATACCAACTTTATTTATAAAGCACTTTAAAACAACTACAGCTGATATAAAGTGCTGTCATTAAAACACAACATAACAATTGAAAAAAAATAAAAACTCTTACAGTTTAAACTCAAACAAACATACAATTTAAAACTAGATACCACTGGAGTTGAAAGCCAAGTAAAATAGATGGATTTTAACACGAGGTTTAAAAGTGGACGGTGAAGGGGCCTCTCTGACCTGCAAAGGCAAGTCGTTCCATAACTTAGGACCCAGGACAGAGAAAGCCATGTCCCCTCTGAGCTTCCTTCTGGATCTCGGTACCTCCAAGAGCAGCAGATCTGCGGAGCTGAGAGACCGATAGGGTATGTATGGGTGAAGAAGTTCAGAGAGGTAAGCCGGGGCAAGATTATGCAGTGATTTAAAAACAAACATAAGAATTTTAAAATGAATCCTAAAATACACAGGCAGAGGCAGCCAGTGAAGTGAGGCCAGGACAGGGGTCACATGCTCCCTCTTTCGAGTTCCTGTCAAAAGTCGTGCAGCAGCATTTTGTACCAGCTGCAGACGTGAGAGCAGCGACTGACTGACTCCCAGATATAGTGAGTTACAGTAATCCAGTCAAGTCGAAATAAAAGCGTGGATCACTGTTTCAAAATGCTGCCTGGAAAGAAAAGATTTCTCTGATGCCAATCGCCTTAAATGATAAAAGCTGGACTTAACCACGGCTCTGATTTGGCTGTCCAAATCAGGCTGTCCAATTTGAAATCACTGTCCACCTTAAAACCAAGATCTGTAATAACAGGTTTAAAATAAACCTCCAAGGGTCCCAGGTCAACAGAGGAGGACTCACAGGAGCCACTGGGTCCAAACACCATCACCTCTGTTTTCTTTTCATTAAAATTTAAAAAGTTCAAGGCCTACCAAGCTTTAATATCACCTAGACATGCCAGGAGATCCTTGATGGAATGGACATCCTTCTGCTTCAGGACCAAATAAATCTGGCAATCGTCAGCATAACAATGAAATGAAATCTCATGTTTCCTGAGGACAGAAGCCAGAGGCAGTAAATACAGAGAAAAAAGCAGTGGCCCCAGAATTGAGCCCTGTGGGACAACATATGGAACTGAAGCAGCAGATGATTGTCACTAATTTTCACTGAAAATGTTCTGTCCTCCAGGTAAGAACAGTGTCACCAATACCTACAATATGCTGTAATCGTGATATTAAAATGTTGTGGTCTACGGCAGCAGTTAGGTCAAGTAAAATCAGAACAACATGATTACCAGAATCACATGCAAGAAGGATGTCATTTAAAACTCTTATTAAAGCAGATTCTGTGCTGTGAAGAGTTTTAAAGCCTGACTAAAAAAACTCCAGAATGCCATTCTCATCTAAAAACTGTTTCAGCTGACGGTATACAATTTTTTCTAAAACCTTAGAAAGAAAAGGCAGCTTCGAAATAGGCCGATAATTAGCCAGAACAGTAGGATCAAGGCCAGGTTTTTTAAGCAGTGGCTGCACTACTGCATGTATAAAACTAACAGGGACCACACCTGAGGTCAGACTTCTATTTATAATTGCATGAACAGGCTGCCCTATGCTAGATAAAATATCTTTAAAAATAACAAATAAATAATAATAAAAGTAGCAGAGAGAACATGATACCATGGTTATGAATAGATCCCTATTCATTTCCATGAAGCCATCTCATTTGGAATAAATGGCAAATACCCACAGTGATACTACAGCTGGGTTGATGTAAATATCCATACAGGTCAGCCTGTGTCCAGTTTGAGTGAAAAGAGGCGCGCGGGATCTGTGCTGAGGTAAACTTAACCCAGCTACTGCAGCGCGCTTTAAATGCATAAACTATAAACCTATAAACCTAAAAAAAAAATTTTTTTTAAATTATTATTTTCCTGAAAACATAAACAAGAAAGGCTTAGCTTGGCGGTGGCGCTAGTAAAGGATGACGGGCCGCCAGGCCTATAATACACAGGGGGAAACCCTGATCAGGCAGTCAGAGCGCTGTGGGAGACAGCACAGCTGTGAATACGGAGAGAATACTGCATTTAAAGGCGCAGTGCGATATCGCTCTGCATCGCCTATCCTGACCAGGAGCAAATCCTTTTTTGATTCCAAAAGAAAACTGAACAAAGCAGATTCACACTGAATGATGGAAACCTGCGATTCGGAGAAACAATGGTTCAATTCACTCACAGGGTTCCAGCTCCAGGGTGCACAATGAAACGTGAAACTACTCACTGTGTAATGAAGCTGACAGAGCAGTTTTTAACCTGTAATGAACAGCCTGTACTTTAGTTCAAGCTGTGATATTCTATACTTGTTACAGACTAGTTCCATGATCTGCTGGTAGAAGTTTTAAATCAATAGGATAATATTTGAGGAAAATAAAGAGGGGATGCATATTTTGGCAGGCTGGAAATGCATATTGCCAAAAAATGCATCCCTGTGCTAGCTTGGAGAAATAAAGAGCTGAAAGGATTTCATCTTTTCTACGTAATGACACTTGTTCTCTGAGCTAATGCTATAATTTTTATATCAACAGGTCCATAAATATTTTCAGGCTCATAAATTAAAATTCATTCCCTCCTACGTTAACAGACTAGAAAGTTAAGCATGATATAAAATGTTCTACATAATGGGCCTCTGTTTTTGTAATGCTTTTAAGCTATTATGGTATCAAAAGACAAAGCAGAGAATTTCAAACCATTTGCGGAGAATGTTTTCAACAGACACGGACTGAAAAAAGTTTGACTCATGTGTCAATAAAGGTGTAAAAACCGTATTTATTTCAAGTAATTTGCAAAATAAAACCCACCATTTTAGGGATTACATGGTTAAGAAAGTTGTCACTCATGCACTGAATTACTTTGTGGAGGTGTTGACTGAGGTGTCGCAAATATGAGACAACGCTGTGACCAAAGTCTGCAATATAGTGATATGATATTCAGGAACAATCCGATTCTTCTGGACGAATCTTTACTGATTAAATTTATTTCAGCTGTAAGTATTTCATATCTAGGTGTTTTATGGGAATGTGGATCTTTCCGATCAATTTGAGAAGCAATTTTGATAGGTAAAACTTAATGTTTTTGTGTCACGTAGCGCAGGGTGCTGGTCTTGACTTGGTCTCGTGTTCGATGGTCTTGACTTACTGCTACTGGCTCCTCGGTTGCATGTCCTCCCCCACCCACCTTCTTTCCATCCCCTTTCTGTTGGATTTCTTTAAAAATAAATGCCACTAGTGGCAAAAAAAGTGAAGTTCATGCTATGTTGGGACAGGAGACAAGAAATTATGATGCATAGAATCACATATCTAAGTCCAAACTATGTTACAGAGAGTAAACATAATAAAAACATGCTTTATCTGTGGCATTGTTCATTAAAATGTCACATTTCTAATGTATTAAAATTAAATATAATCGGTTCACTTAATGATATTGTATTAGGGATTAGGTAATGCATTCACTAAGTACTTTTACTTTTAATACTTAAGTATTTTTTAAAGCCAGTACTTTTTTACTTTTACTTAAGTACAAATAATGTGGTAGTTTTACTTTTACTTGAGTACATTTTTATCTGTGTATTTGTACTTTTACTTAAGTAAATTTTTTGAGTACTTTCTCCACCACTGATTTCCGTCTGTGGACTCTGACACCTCTGGGATCACACAGATTCTCTCATCAGGGAAAGATTGAATATTTTCTTTCCAGAGCGACTCAAACACACAAAGGGAAACTTTCCTCAACCTAAATGTGTGGATGCTGAAACCTTTCAGTTTTCTTTAAAGCCTTAATGCCATCATTATCAGACTAAATAAAAAATGTTTTTTGAAAAGTATTTTTAGGCACTTTCTTCAAAACTCAGTGGAAGTTTAGCTTTAGCTTTCGTACAATGAGTTAAAAATGTCCAGATACTTTGTCGCTCCTCCCTGGGGTTTAGTCAGTTAGTCCAGTTTTTCCTATCAGGTTTTCTTCAGGGGGTTCCTGAGGTGTTTGTAAGCCATGTTTGATATGCAGTTCCTCCAACAGGCTCTAAATCTACCCTAGAGGGTTTTTTCTTTAACATACAACACCAGTAACCATTTGAAGTACTTTTGAGGCCTTTATTTTTAAAACACAAGCCTAGAGGATGTGGACAGAAGCCCAGGCATGTTGGCATATGCCCGGGAACCATGGACCTGACATGTGCACGCCTCCTTCTGGCCCTCTGTCATGCACAGTTCTCCTTCAAGCATGGACCCATCAATCCCTTCAGGTGTAGGCGACTGCTCCAAGGTGTGGACCTCCTTCAAGTGTGGGTGAGTGGCTCCTCTCCAAGTATTGAGCCAGAACCTCCCACAGCAGTGCATCTGGCTCACATCTCCACTTGTCTCACACGTCGGCCATGTGGAACGGAAGCCCCTCGTCCAAATAGACCAAAGTCCTCATCTGACCTTAGGAGCCTCCCATTCTGGTACCTTAATGGAAACACAGACAGCAGTCACAGGAGAGGATTGGAGTACAGTGAATTAATTGAAATTTTTATCAGTGAGGAAGATAACTGAATTTTTATAGGGAGAAACTTCCTGCAAAACTGGACTTGGGATAACGGCCCGTCTCCTAGAAACACCTGATCGCTTTGGTCGTCCTTCATTGAAAACCTTGAATCGCTCTTAGTCTGATCCCTCCCCAGTGGCAACCTGTCCTGGGAAGCCTCACTACTGGCTGAAGCCCAAGACAAAATCTCCATCTGGGTCATTGGGATACTCAAACCCCTCCACCACGTTAAGGTGGCGATTCTGCGGAGGGGTCACCAGCAGATCGCGATGGATGTTTAATCCAAGGGATCCCCCATCCTGAGCAAGCAAAAGGCAACAGTGGAGAGGAAAACTCCCTTTAAAAGGAGAAACCTCCAGCAGAACCAGGCTCAGGATGAGCAGCCATCTGCCGAGGCTGGCTGGCTTCAAGAGGGAAAAAATAAAAAAACAAACAAAATCATGTCAGCAAACCTCTGAAAGAAGAAAGACAGATTTAGTAACAATATTAGTTTACATTACACATGTTAAAAAAGGGACAAAAAGGAAAGTAGTGCTGCTGCACTGTTTACAGAGTTTATGTTTGAATATATTAATGCTCTCAGACAGTTTGTGTTAAATGTAACAACAGTTTATGTAAAAGTGTCAGTGTTTTCATTTTAAATGGTGCAAAAAAAAAAAAAAAAAACTTAAATTCATAACATGGAATTGTAGAGGTTGCCAATCCATCCCAGGGCAACACAGTGACACAGGACAAACCACCATGCAGCACACACTCACAAGTAAGGAGAATTTGAACGGGCAAACTAGCAGTCATGGTTTTACTGTGGGAGGAAGCCGGAATACCCGGAGAGAACCCACGCATGACACTTTTACTATTGCTGAACCTCGTTGCTGAAAGGCAACAGTGCTATCAAGTGCGCCACTGTGCAGCCCTTATTCTCAATCCATTAGAACAAAACCTAGACTATTACAGTATAAATGGATGATGAGAATATACATCACTTTTTCCTCCCCTTTAATATCTTTTACCCCTTTCCTCCTTGTTGTCATCTTCATTCAGCAAGTGCGCCATGGACTCTAAAGTTATAAAGGCAGGTGTATTTGGGATTACCCCAGTTGCTCTTTACCTTTAGATTTACGTGTGTGAAGGAGCCAACGTTTTCAGCCTGCAAGCCAAGAGAGATACAACTTAGGGAGGTTAGATTGATAATCCATAGTTACAAATAGACAACAGAAACAAAGAAGATCCGTCTTAAAGTGCAAAGAAGCCTAGTTCAACTGGTCTTGCTGTAAATATATTTTGCATAGATTTTCTTGAGATAGCAAGGCAAATATACTGATATTTTGCTAACCAGAAAACAAAATGTTATGTAGTAACACTGATTTTATTCTTTATCAAGAGACAACAAAATGATTGATTTGTGATAAGTGTTGTGACTTTTTACACATATATGTTAAAATGCACTTGGCTACATTTAAGAGATAAATGTTACCTCTCCTCATCAAGACCACACAGATGTGCTTCCACTTAAACACTTCTTAAATATTCCTAGCAGAAAACAGCAGAGTACTAGTGAAATCGAAAAAGACCGATAAAACTAAAACTCCCAAGTTTTTCCTATTGCTCTAAAAATTCCCAAAAGTCCATTTTTAAATCAAAATTTAAGGGAAAATTCAAGTTCTCACTTCAGAAGTGTTTTTATTCTTTGTAACTAAAAAAACAACAAAAACAGTTATTCTTTGGGGAATGTATTGATCTAATTTTTGTATGCATGGCAGTGCTCTCGGCAAAAATGTAAGTAGTTTCTTGTCCCTTGCATGCTGACGGGACGCTCCTCTCTTGAGAATATTCGCTGTTTCCCCTCCAGTCAAATTATTTTCCAGATGTTCAAAGGAATCGGAAGGAGGATCCATCAGTAAAAATAACTCTGCATCAGTCTTCTGTGATTCCTCCACTGTACTTCCTGCAGGATGACTCTGTGGTCCATCTGTGTTTTTCTTGGACAGAAGAGACTTCTTTGTCGCCAACCTTGTCACAAGGCAGTCTTCCACAAGTATTAGCGTCCCCTCCTGCAACTACTGAAGACGCTCTGCAGTGGTGGTTTCACAAAACTACTTCACATCCATCAAGCTGGAATCAGTCCTAGGGCTTCCTCTTTAATTATGATCCAGGGAAACTTTCATGTTAAATGTTCACAGCTTTGTTTCTTTTCATGTGAGGTTGTGATGATAGGAGTGCACTTTTCTTCTGATGTAATGATCCCTCACACAAATGGTAAACGGGCTGAATTCATACTGGCCACTGTGCTTTTCACTATTCATTCAGTTGCAACTAACCCAAGTTGACAAAACATATGTGACAAAGGAGGAAGATGGCTGCCACAATCGCCTCTACCATTTTTTTTTTTGGAAGATTAATTGATGTAATAGTTCATTCTCACATGCTGAAACACAATTTAGAGCAACGTGATTTGTGTTGAAGACCTTCTTTCAGTTTGCCAAAAGCCATTTCAGGATATGTTTTTTTTTGTTTTACATACAAATTGAGTGTGCCCAAACCTTGCACTGCAACGTGCTGGTTAGAGTCAATGGCAACCCTTCGAAGAAAACTTGCAAAGGTATCATTATTTTTGCAACAAAATTAAGGATGCTGAATGTAAAGCAGTCAGGCAGAGGCAAAATTAAAACCTGTAAATCACAGCATATTTACGCGTAAGAAAACCAACATAAGACAAATTTGACAATGTTTAGCTCCACTAAAACATGCATTCATTGATCCCAAAGAAAAAAATAAATGTTCCTGTTACCTATATCATCCAAACGTCTTCAAAGAGTCATTGTGCATATAGTGATGCTGTGGGCAGAAAAGATCAAAGCAATTTTCCCATTTATTCTGTAAAATTCATATTTTGGCTCAGTTTCAGCATTCGCCCTTCTAGTTATAGTGAATCTGATTAACTGTAAATAAAGTTTGAGTATTTAGGAATAATCCCCTATGCATACGGGGTGCTTTGGGGGCACAGGGGTTAAGCACAACCCACGTAGGGAGGCATGTCTTTCCCCTTCTCTCATTATCCACTTTCCTGTCAATTCACTAACAAATAAGGGCCACTTTAAGACCTTTTTGAAAAAAGGAGGAATAACGCTCATATTACTGAGCATGTATGAGCTGCGGTCTAACTGTAACAGGAGAGAGAAGAGTTGCCTCTGTTGAGACCACATGGAAGCTGCTGGGTGAGAGAAGGAAAACAGGGCTGGGCCGACGTCGCAGAGGCCATTTCAGTCGGTCACGGTTAAACTCAGCTCCTCACTCTAAACGTGGCATTTGTGACAATGGATGCAACACATAACCTCATTGCAAGCTGTGTTTGCTCCGTCATGACATAATGTTACCGAGTAAAAACAGAATGTGTTTACTCAAAATGGTTTCCTATAACCCATCCTCCAAATCTCATGTGAACATCTCCGAGTACTATGATTAAAAGCCAACAATAACTTTGCTTCCTGGCTCCTCATTCTGCTCTTTTTTTTTTCTCCTTTTGCACAATCTGGTGCGTGTCTGATTCATTTGGTTCATGTGCTCAAACCAACCCTACCGAGTTCCTTCAGCGGCTGTGTTCCTCCTCCACAAATCACTCCCACCCGATCCTTTAGTTGCCTAAACTATGTTCTGGAGATGTGCGTAAGCAGTGGCTTGCTATTTTCAGCTGAATGAAAAGAGTCTTGGCACTCAGGATGAAATCTGTTTTGTTCTGCTGAATTTGGCTCTCGCCACTCAGAGAGTACATAAAACAGAGTTAAAGAAGCCAGTCTAATGGCATCCTAGTGTAAAACCACAGCTAGTATTTGACTGGGAATTATTACTTTAAAAAAAAAATGACAATGTCAAAATGTCAAGGTTTGTGGTTTGCTGACGTTTGTCTGTAGGGTATTCGCAGAAAACAATAAAAGGACTAATAATCATTCTTCTGTTAAAGGTTTATTAGAATACTGCAGATCCACTCCTCCACATCAGGCTTTATTTGCTCAACTACAGTATGAATCATTTTTGCACTAATACGTGTTTTGCAAGATTCAGTCCCTGAGGTAAGAAATACATCATTATGTGAAGATTACATCATTTTTGAGGCCTCAGTAAGTGCGGCAACTTCTTGAAATCAACAGAGAATACTGACAAAGCTACTGCTTATTGTTAAAAAAAAGAAGAAAAAAAAGAAGCTACACACTCTTACATATGTCAGGTTGCTTCTTGACATCACAAGTTTTCACAATAGTACACAAAACCCAAAGTTTACAAACAAACTTTCTATTTGTTTGAAACTGTTAAAAGTAGATTCAGTTTTCATGAATATAATTGGAGCACAATTTCAACAAAGGAAGGTGATTTCGGTATCACCTGCCTACAGGATTTGCTGTCCCTTTGCTCTTTTCATTAACTACTGAATTCACTGGCTTTCAATAGGTTCTTTCAGAGTGTCATGCTACAGCACCATTGAGCTGCAGCCACGTTGCCGCCCATCCTTCCTAATGGGGACTGGAGGCTGTGGAGCTGCCTCTTGTTTCCATGGCAGTAACTGCTTTCACATTCTCCCCACATAGTGTGGAGTATGCAGTGGCAGAGATAGACCTGCACTCAGACAGGAGCGATCTGAGGTTATTTACCCCTCAGATCGTCGACCACAAGCCCCCCCACCTAAGCCCACAACACACACCAAACTCTCTATTATCATTTTTTATTACACAGTAAAAAATGCTGGGTTATTTTCATAACCCAATTTCTGGGTTGAAGCTGTTGGGTCATAGGTTGGGTTAGTTTGACCAAATATTGGGTCAAAATTCATAACTCATGAGTTGGGTCAGAAATTTATCGGAAGTCTACATCTTGCACACTTCTGTTGGGCCAGGAGTTGGGTGGGTAGATTTACCCAAACGGTTGGGTTAAAGATGAAACTTGGAAGAAGCCACGCCCCTCTTCACAAGCCTCCATTTTCAACATGACTGTGAACATTGCATAATGGACTTCTCCTCTACTTTGAAATAAGACATGGTAAGTAAAAAGAAGATAAAGTTTCAACGTTTATAGAATTTTATACATAAATTGAATTTATTTCAAACATGTTTGATATTTATTTTTATGGTTATTTAAAATGTTTATTACGGTAGGTTCCTCTGACAAAGAGCTTCGGTGTTGCTACAATACGGATGTTGGGGAAAAAATAGATGAAGGGGAAGGGCACAATTTGTCAAGTAAATTAAATTCAGTTTTTAATATAACCTCAATCATATTTGTTCGTAACTTAACATAGTCAAATTTTTAAAAATCGATTTAGTTTTAAAAGAAAAGGTAGTTGACGGTTTGTCCCCTGATTTTTGCAATATGCGCGCGCATCCTTAGCGGGCTGAGGCTACGTGTTCGAACACCAGCAGTAATGGCGGAGGAGAGCGAGCAGAGCTTTAATAATGTGGGTATATTATGCTTTTTGAAAATAAAATAACTTTTGCAAAGTTATTAGGCGATAAATTAGTTGTGTAAACCTGAATTATGCGCTCGGTTTATTAACATATAGCTTAATTACAAACATGCTCGGACGTGTTCGCACTTATCGCTCCCCTCCAGCCGCCGGCTCGTCTCGCCCTCTGTCAGTTGACCGGGCGGAGCGGCTCGTTAAGCCGAGAGAGAACGACCGTCTCCCGGCACATTGCTTTCAAACTCCCGCTGGTTTTAGGCAACGAATTAAAAGCAAAACTAAGACAATATCTAATGTTAATGTTTGCTCATTTTATTATTATTGTTACTACGGTATTAATTACAAATACATTTATTTAAAGTTGGTGCTGAAAGTTATTCAGCACTAAGTTTGTGTTAAGTTTTACTTCTAAATTAAATTATATGTCATTTTATTTTATTAAGTGCTATATTTATTTTTAGGAACATAAAATTACTCTGAACATTTGAAATTGCTGGCTAATTACAAGTTATTTGCAGTGGTGACAGCTATAAGATTTAATTCAGTCATTAAAGTTTGATTTGTGATTTTGTCTTTTCTGATAGATTTTGTAATTTTACATCCAGGATCTTCAGGAGAATTAAGCGAAACCCAAACTCATTGTTCTCAACGAAGACCTTCTGCATGACCAAGAACATGAGTCTGCTCCCTCAAGGTATTGAAGCTCAGAAGAAATGTTCTCTAAAATGTTGTCATGCTTTTTAGTTACTGTAACATTTTAACACTAACTTATGTTTGATACAGAAGATGATGTAGTCCTGCAGCTGCTGCCAGTACCCCTTCCTGCTCCACCTTACTAATTTGGGAGAAGTTTCAGATCCATCAACCTGGAAATTCAGATGTTTTCATTGATATCCAGCCTGTAAGTCAACCTTCATCTCTGAATAATGCTCAGATTGTTTAAGTGCATCACATTCAATAGTGAGGTTTTGTGTTAAACTAGAATCAGTCAGAAATTAGTTTTTGAGAATGTAGCCCTTTACCTTTAAATTCACTAAAGGCCTGTTTTTGTGCTTCTCTCTCTTGTTCTCAACGAAGATCTTTTGTATGGCCAAGAAGAGAAAGGAGCGGCCGTCTTCTCAACAACATGAATTTTCTCCCTTAAGGTATTGAAGCTCAAGAGATGTTTATAAACTGTTAACATTTAACATTTTAACACAAGCTTATGTTTCCCATGCAGACAAGATGATGTAGCCCTGCAGCTGCTGCCAGTGCTCCTCCCTACTTACACATTTGGGAGAAGAGTTTCAGATCCATCAACCTGGAAGTTCAGAGGGTTTCATTGATATCCAGCCTGTAAGTCAACATTCATCTCTGAATCATGCTCAAATTGTTTGCTGTTTATATAAGTTCATCACTAATGGCCTGTTATTTTCTGTCTTCTCTCTCCATCAGGTTGGGACAAACCTGGTGGTGCATCTACAAAATGTGACAACCTGTATGTCCTCATGCAGGGAGACAGGCAAAATGCTAAAGTGTCGTTAAAAATGCTCCTTGTTTAATGGCTGAAAGGTTTACTTGTAGTTTGCTTTAAAACAGACTTTTTTTCATTAAATGTTTTCTAATATGGAGTAACAGATACTTCTGGAGTTGTAGCCAAATGAATTGAAGTGATTTAACTACTTATGTTTTGTAACTTTTGTAAATGAAATCTGCTGGCTCTATATATGTATCATGTGGAAATAAAAGAAGCTTTAAATTCATATGTCTTTTCCTGTTTTTATATAGTGAAATTTAAAATAATTTTTTTTAACCCAACTATAGTGGTATAATAACCCTTGTGTTGGGTTATGAATTTCAACCCAATTTTGGGTCAGTTTAACCAATTTAAACAAGTCAATTTAACCCAACGTTTGGTTAGTTGCCATGACCCAATGTGCTGGGTCAAACCCTCAACCCAACCCAGTTGGGTTAAAACAACCCAGCGTTGGGTCGGTCCATATTTGACCCAGCGCTGGGTTACGTATTGGGTTATTTTTAACCCAGCAGTTTTTACTGTGTAATGTGTGTCTCTCCCTGAATGCTCTTTTGTCTTGACGTTTGTTCTAAAGTGGCATTTTCACATATCAGAAGTTGTTTTCTCTCTCTCACAAACTGTACATAGCTTTCAAGTTTATTAGATAGCTAATTATTTAGTTGGGTAAATACATAGGTGTAAATAAGTAGAGACCACATTTGGACCTAAGAACAATATGGCACTATGTTCGCAAGAAGCGCTCAGCTAATTTTGATCAAACTTGTTTATTTACTATAACATATTATTTTATTCTTATCATTATTAAATAAGGAAATACAAAAAATACAGTATGCTTAAAAAGCACCTAAATTTACTTTAATCTACTTCTGGAAAATATGCCAATCCACTATAATTTCAGAATATAGAAGTGTCACATTGTCCCACAGTGGGAAACAGCAGCAAGTTGAGGTAAGTAGGAGCACGTATGTTTATAACAAAATTAAAATAAAAATAAGAATAAAAACTGCGCACCAGGGAAAAATTCCCAACATATATATATATGTATAAAAATAGTATGGTACCATTGCTAAAAATAGCATACTCAGACAAAAGGAAATGTGGAGTTGCGTAGGACTGGAAAAAGACAGAAAAATTTACAAAATGAGCATGTATGCATATTTGCATAAAAACCCAACTGGAGTGTGCAAACAACAGCATGAATGTAAACACTTATTGAGCCTCTTGGGGCAGCGATGGTCATAAAGTCTGACAGGTGCTGGGAGGAAGGATCTGCAGTAATGATTCTTTGTGCGCCTAGGATACATCAGTCTGTTATGCTAGCTTAGTTAAGCTAAGGAATATTTACATTAGCTGATGTTTTCTGTTATCTGAGGAGTGGATGACAAACTACAATCTCATTATTCAGATATAACTGCTCATTGTTATTTATATATTTTTATTTTTTACAATATCGGTTATGTTTTATTACTATAATACAATTATACACACATATACAAACAGCTTAGCCCCATAATATTTATATAATTTATTTTGTAATATGTCTGAAGGTTTATGTGGATGTGGTTAATACAGACATGTAAGAGGTGTATGCTGCCCTGTGAAGCCTTCTGCAACCAAGGCTCTAGTTTAATTGGAAACAAAAAAAAAAAAAACTAAATGGCTGATTTGGTTCTAAATAAGTGATTGATCTACATACCTTCTATCAGAAATAGTTAAAAAGAAGCCTTATCATATTTCACGTACTGTTTTGCACAAGTACATATCTGTGTTTATTTTGCTTATCTAAAATGCAGCAGCTGAGTCATTCTTAACATGACACTTCAGCCAAAATCTATGCAAAGACATTGCAAACTGATTTTGAAAAGCTTTGTTTTGTTTTGTCCCTGCAAAAGAAGCATATCTATGAAACTATTTTTCTGAAACAGCCATTGCACATGCTCTCCTGTCCCATGTGCATGGGGATCAGTGTTTCATGTCTGGACATGTCTCCTGCAGTGTTAGTGGCCCAATTTATTTTGTGCAAGTGGTGATAAGGAAGCAGTGTGCACAGAGCCACAAAATATGCTTGGAGAACTGTCGGTGTGACTCACAGTGATTTCAAGGTAATATTCTCCATATCTTTGGATTTATATTAGGCTTTGGCAAAGCATTTCTGCGACTCTTTACAGTTATTATGAACTTGTGTTTATGGTTGCAGTGCAGTTGACAATCTTGTAGTGACATAAACTGCTGCTGCTAAAAGTTGTTTTAGTTTTCATAGTTGATTGTTTTTTTTAGACAGCATCTTTCCAAAAACATAAAAATGTGAAAGGATAAAGATTACACGTATACAGCCACTTTTGGTTTTTAAATGGAAGCATAATTAGACATTTAATTGATGAAAAAGTCCACTTCTCCTTCCCTCTTACTCCTACTAGCCCAGTGCTGTTCAGGGTTGTTTTTGTCTAGTATTTGTAAAATGACACAAGTCTTGTTATGAATTTTCACGGCCCTCTCATTTTGTTTGCACCACAATGTGGAATGTAGCACTTGCTGGAAAGTCTGCAGTTGACTGGGCTCAAAATTAAAAAAAGAATACATTCATCTGGGCCAACAAAACTCCTCAGTCTGGTTGGACGACAGCAAACACTATAAGTAAAGATGTAAGCATGGACGTTTTTCTCGGTGCTGAAGTCTTTGATTGAGCTTCAAACAAGTGAGAGAGTTCTGTCCTCCATTCGGCTTCACTGCTCATCTTCTTCATAGAGCCAACTCTTTGCTGTCTTAAACTCAAACTAGGTTGTTTTTTTTTTTGGCTCTCCTCTGCTCACACCAAACGACATTTATGTCCACCTACAATGTGTTATTTGAGACACTTGAGAGTGACCACATATTTACGCAGCAGGGTGATGTGGAGGTGCTTTCAATTCTCTAAATGTTGGGTATAGCTCTGAACAGTCTTTTTGTTTTAAAGCGACTTGGCAGCTTTTTTTTTTTTCTTTTTTCTTGAAGAAATATGAGTCACAGGAGAAAATGAAGCTGCAGCTGCTTGGCAGCGAAAACACCCTGGACATTTTTTGTCAAGTTGAACAGCTGAGGAAACACAGTATGAGCAATTATTATGAGGGTCTACATCTGTGTGCCAGTACTATGGACATTTGTGCTTCACCTCCGAGCAGCTCCTACAAAACAGTTGTTTTACACAGTAATTTAGAATATCTTACAAAACATAATTTATTTTACTAAGTCAAACTCATATAGGATGTAGATTAATTGCTTCAAATATTTATGTCTGCTGATTTTTTATTAATTATGGCTTAAAGTGAATAAAAAAGCCTGTTTTCTGGAAAAATTTTATATTTCACAAGACCAATGAATTTAGGAATTTTAATACAGAAATATTATGTTATGGCCTTGTTATGACATACAATCATAGGGGAAACTGTTGACATGACAGGTTGTCACTGACCACAAAAGGTCATTAAAATAAGAAGCCGGCTATTGGCAGAGTGCTGTATCCAGTCATACGAATAAAAAGTTGAGTGGAAGAACAAAATTGGTAGCACAAGCAATGGGGATAACAACACCATTTAGAGGATTGTGAAACACTTGGAGGTTTGAACTGCAGCTGGAGGCAGAACCACATTCACACTCGAGTCAGAGTTTAAGCTCAAGCCTTAAACTCTGACTCGAGTCACAAAAGCAAAAGTCAACAGCCTATACTTAGACTTGTCCCCTTCAGACTCAGTTATTGACCCCTGGTCTGAGAATTGAGTCCTATTAACAGGTTTTATTTTGTGTAGTGAAGACTGAAAGCAAACCGGTATGTGAGCTACAGTGCCACCAACAGATAGCTGCAGTTTCATTTAAATCCACATTCGACCAATGGCTACAACTTTCAATACTGAAGTAAGACACAGAAGTGCTGTTCGTGGCAGTGCAGTGGCAGACCTTGAGAAGCACTGCTATAGAGGCCTGTTCACCGCACTATGCAGTATCTAATATGTTGGCAGGAAATTAAAGACATAGAATGCCACACAGAAGGAGCTGGTATAGAATGCAGAGACATCTGTGTACAATACAAACTAGAGACTCCTAAGCCAAAGTAGGAATTACGACCAAAGTAGTGAAAAATAACCGAGCTAAGACACCGTGTGACTTCTAGAGACAAACTAGCAAAATGGTAATGGCCATCCAACTGGACATTGTAACCACTGATGATAAGCAGCAGAGTACAGTCGCTGGGATCGACTAGGCTATACCAAACAAAGAAACATAAGGAGAAAGGAACATGAGACAGTAGCCAGAGAAAGCCTGCTAGGTGAAGACGAGAGGAGGGAGGTGGCTAAAAGAAGAGTTTTATCAAATGGCTAACTTGCCTCCTGAGCATGTTGTCATATATCTGTTAATGAACTGATCATTTCTGTCAAGTATTTTAATGGCAGACACACGTCTAAAAGTTGCATGAATCCAACTCTCAGAGGCTGGAGTTTGAGTTCCCCGTTGTAGTCCATTAAATCATTTTCTATCCCTGTGGGGGGTGGGAGGCTTGTTCCTGTCTCCAGTGGTGAATGGGCAACACATGGTGGGTTACCCTAGATAGGTTGCCAGTCAATCACAGAACAAGACACAGACACAGAAGGCGAAGAACCATGTATAAATCACCAATGCAAGAATAGTTTTTATAAATCTTTTTGCAGTTGCTTCTTCTGTCAATGTTTTCCTTCAGGAGAATGAGACGGCTGTTGATCTCAATGTAGTCAGATGACAGTCGGTGAGGTGCCCATCCGAGACCTTGCTGTGTGAGTAGCTTGAGATAATCAAGGAGAAAAGCATTGGATTGGGAGGGGAGAGGTGTAACCACCATTTTCTCCATTCGCTGAAGGAAATACCTTTGGGGGAAAGATTCCTGTAGCTTTAAGACATTGGGTGGTTTTTTTGAAACCCTCCGTAGCTGAGAAAAAAAAAAAAAAGCTTTGGTAGGGCACACTTGTACATGGAAGATTACAGAGAGATTTGCCTCAGTGGGAAAAAAATATATATTTGAAAAAGGACGCGAGCGAGCATTACACTTAGAACATTTTAATCCTATGCATGCATGCATGTGTACTGTCTGGGCTTGCACATGTCAATGCGAATCTCCCACAGTAGCTCACATTCATGCAGCCCGTCTGTCTGAGCAAAGCATTTCAGTCTCCAGCTCTCAGTCTCTCTCTCCTCTCGCAGTCTGTTGCTCCCTCCGCCCCTTGCTTCTCAGTGTGAGCGTAGTCTGGGCGCCGAGCCAAGTGGAGTGTGTTTTTTTGAATGAATACCTGATGCGGCTGATGAGGCTGGCTGGGGGAGGAGCTGTGTCAGTAGAGTACTGAGAGAGAAAGAAACAGGAGGAGGGAGGGATGGAGGGAGGGAAATGGGGAGGGAAAGGAAGGCAGGCAGAAACACTCACTCACACAGAGAGCAGGAGACAGAAAAGCAACTAGGCAGAGAGAGGGAGAGAGGGAGCTGGCGGACTGGTGGCCTTGCATAACACTCAGTGGAGCAGCCTTTCACGCAGGTCTTGGTGGGGTCTGCAGCACTGGGGAACTTCCTTTTACCACTGGCCCTCGTTGCAAAGGGCAGGTAAGCCTGCGAACCGGGATCCACGGAGACAGCTGCACAAAGGACAGAATCAGGAAGAAGAATCCTGGGATACTTAGACACAAACTGACAGGAAGAATCATTGGACATGATCTGCAGGCAGTGGCTGTGGACAGACTGGTGAGCTATTCTTAGTACTATTACTCAGGGAGGGGGAGGTGGAGACTGGGGGGGGGGGGTGGGGGTGTTTTTTCTTCCTGATTTGTGGCATAGTAGTAATTCTGTCCTGCTACTCCACTCATGCGCTCTCACTGTTAAGCCCCCAGAGACCGGAGTCCCAGCATCTGTCCTCTGATCTGTCCAAAGTCCCCAGTGGTGGATTTGACCCTGTTTACGTTTGCTTGCCTGCATGCATGCGTGTGTGTGCGCACGTCCTTTGCTTGTTGCACGGTGCGATTGGAGTGTGCCAAGCAGTGATGCAGAACTCTGGAGTCATTGTGAAGACAAAACAGCCTGAACCCCACTGCCTGTTCTTACTGTCGCTGCCACACGGACGGTCCGCCTCTTAAAGGCGCAGGCGGCACTGTTGCACAGCCAGACAGGAAAATGTCTGTTTGAAATATCAGAAAAAAAAGCGTTACACTTTACAGATCTGCTTTGTGGCACTGAAAGCTGATTTGTTTGTACTCCAGAGAAGGTGACGTCTTGTCTATATGCAGCAATTGACTGTTAAAACACTTGTACATATTGTCCTGCACAGTACCTCCCCTCTCTGTTTCATGCAAGAGCTCAGATTGATAATGATGTTTTTGTTTTCTATATATAGCCTTTCGCTGGACAGGGTAATCACTGTGTTTCTATGACTGGTGGCAAATATTGTATAGTTGGCATGTCCCTCCCAGGGACCTTTGGTCTGCTCTCACTTTCCCAACATTTCAGTACAACCGCCAAGAAAGATGTGGTTTTCTTTCTCGATGCACCACTGCATAATCCCTCCTGCAGAGAAATGTTATTGCTATGAAGCAACGGATCAATGCAAGGAGTAAACACTCAGTGGGAGCATGAGAGAAAGACTCATGGCTGTGGCAGAGAAGAAAGAGGTGGGGGTGGGTGGGTGGTATTGGAGGAACTGGCAACTGCAGCAGAAGTGAAAAGATACAACCCTGCTAGGGAGACTCTCACCTGGAGACAACACAGAGAAAGGGGCTCAGCCACACAAACCCATCTCGGAGGTTTATGCGCCATTCTGGAGTGGAGAAAATGGACCACACATTGGGGATGATGGTCCATTTATCTCTGATTGATGAGCTGAACAGAGCACGTCCTGTCCCCTCCACTCCACTGTGTTGTCATCCCTCTGTACACTCATCTCAGAGGTGTCAGTCCTGAGTCAAGGTTCCCATGCTGCGTGGCTCACAGTCTTGAAGGCTCGCCTTTGTTCTCCATAGTAACATCTAAGCCTTATGTGTGTTGGTGTCACCGCTCTAATTATAGGCTGACACAGGAAAATCTGGAGAGGCTTTTTGGCTGCTGAGCTTTGTGTGTGCCGTTCGGTCCGTTCAAACTGTTGGTGTGTCAGCTGGCTTTGTCTGCCAGCACTGCTTTGAAGCACAGGAGATGCCTGCGCTTCAGATGTGATGTCATTACAGTGTTGACACGGTGTTGCTGAGGTGGGGTTGTTGCCAAAGTGCAGAGCGGCGCTGCACAGTGTAGCTCAGACAGACTGTAGTGGCGGCTGCGTTGCTGATCGGGGATCTCTCGTCAAGGAGGAGGAGGTGTGGGGGGCAATGGCGCTCTTGATGCTGCAGGCGCTGCTCAATGTGGGTCAGGGAAAAGCAGAACTCACATCTTCTCCTCTATGTCCTCCCCCGTTTCTTATCACCTTCCTCTCGTTCTTCACCCCCCTTCCCCACACCCTTCCTGCATCTTTTGCCTCTTTCCCCCTCTCTTCTTTCTATTTGCTCTCCTCTTTTTGTCGCTGTTTCGCTCCATCTCTGCTGCTCCCCTCCTTTGTTACATCTGCCGAATCTTCTCCGCTGTAGACGGTGCGGAGGTTCTCGTCGCTGCTTGTGGATGCAGTGACCTTGTCGAAACCGACACTAGAGGTAGATGCTTCCAAATAAAACATGTCCAAAGTCGCCTTCCGTTTTCGTTTTTTTTTTTTTTTTTCCTCCCCACCCTCCGTCTTTATGTAACATGTCTGTGGTTGCCTTTTGTAGTGAACCACTGACATAAAAACACTCTAGTGTGGTTGAATGGTAAAGTGAAAGTCCTCTAAATTCAATGCACAGGAAGAAAAATGAATGTGTATTTGTGTGCTTTATAAGGAGAGTTAATTTCAGTGGAGCTCCTGGCTAATGAACAACTTTGAGTCCAGTGGATTTACTCACAGATAAGCCTGCCGGAAGGAACTGAAACTCTGACAAAGAAACGGTGAAAGCTCATGAAAAATTTAAAATAAATGTTTGAATTTAATTTAAAAAAGGAAGACAGGTGTGCATGAGAATAACTACTTTGTAAAGGGACAGTTCAGGATTGTTTAAGTGCGGATCTGTTGAAAGGTTATAAGCTGTTAATAAATCACCTCCTAGCTCTTTGGTATTTTTTATTTTTTTTTAAATAAATCCAAGTTACTTGGTCTCTTTCTAATGGCTAGTCCAAGGCGCCAAGACCAAAGCAAGTTGTCTTAGCTGTAATCTGAAAAACATCACAGCGGTTTATGCAGACTGCTGTGTTTTAAACATTTCAGCTGCTATATTTGCATTCAGGCGTTTTGCAGGGAGGTTGATGATTATTTACAGGGGAAATAGAGGTAGGAGACAATGCGCCACCAATGATCTTCCTCTCTGAAACTTGTGCATGAGAACATGAAAACAGAACATGTAAGGTTTTTCCAGTCAGATCAGCTGCCTATTAGTGGAATAAAGCAGGGTAAAACTTAAAACAGCACAAACTCGACATTTTTACTGCTTACTGTATGCCCTAGCCTGAAACACTTAGGCATACACGTTTCATGCTGGAGGATAATTGGTGATCAAAAACCTGCTATCTTCATTCCTTTTCTAAATATTTTTCAACTTTGTTGGAAATAACCACCTAATGCAAACATAATTGTTAGTTCATAAAATACTGTTGGCTTAACTACAATGATGTTTTCCAAGATCAGAGTTGTTTAAGATGGTAGGCCACATTGATCTTGGTTCCTTTTGAACCAGCTGTTAGTTTCAGCCTCTTGGACCAACTACTCCGACTCTACACTAAACAAAACACCTATAGAGTTACCTTCTACAGATATTAGATGCTCACAATTTTTTAACAGAATATCATTTTGTAACAATTGTAAACCAGTACTTTAATATGTCCTCTGTGTGTCAGTGAACGTAATTCCCCAGATGTGCCAAGAACTTGTTTCGCTTTTCATTTAGTCTTCTTGTTGTTAAGCTAAACTACAAAATGCTCTTGTTCATTGTTTGCTGTAAATTCGGTGTTCCTCTATACTTCGAAAGGCTGCTCAGAGAATGTACAGCAGAATAGAATATATCTGCAGAAAAAAATACCCATTTATAGATCTGGCTGGATTCTTTAAAATCAAATTTCATACAACTGTAAGTTGTTTTTCCAGTACTTACTGATCCAGAGTACCTTTATGGGGATGGGCGTGATGCGTATACATATTTCAAGCAAGACTCAACACAAGTTTTGAGACTGCAAAAGACAGATATTACAAGAAGGGGATTCTACAAATATGAAAAAAAAAACTGTGGCATTTTAGAAAATAAGACCCTGGAAAATGTCCATGGCTATGTACTATCAAGGACAGTGGATGCAAAAATCACAGTCATGAACTGCTTAAGGAATCTACTTAATGTAACTTTTTCAGCAGCTAAATATGCTCAAACCTGTTCTTCACTGTTTGTTCCTTATACATTAACACCTTAAGGAAAAGATTTTGTTGTAGTACAAGTTCTTGGAGATCCTGGAGGTGGAATCTCTAAAGGGTGCTCTCGGACAACCACAGCTTTATTCTGGTGCATGAAAAAAATAGTCAAATGTTGTCTTTATGCTTGGTGCCACCAAGTGGCAGAGCAAAGAATTAACTGAGTAAAGAACTAACTGGGAAACTAATTTTCACACTTGTAATATTTTGAGGTACCACGCATATGAACACATATATAAATGTGAAAATATTTTCAATATTTTCACACACACACACACACACACACACACACACACACATATATATATATATATATATATATATATATATATATATATATATATATATATATATAATATATATATATATATGGTGAAAAGGGTCTACTGTTTTTGACTGGTATATTTTCAGACTTGTGAGAATTTTTTTTTAGTAATAAAATAGTATTATTATGTAAATAATGTATATATTGATGCATGTACGTATTAATTTAAGTCTTCTTTGCTTTCAGATTTTTGTCAACATTGTGGAAGAGACAGATTGGTCAAACATGATTCCTCATGAAGTTTGTGGGGCTCATTTTTTGAGCTGGAACGACTCCATCTTCTCTGGTGCGGCGGCTGGAGTTCTCAATCAGTGAACACAACGAGTCAAAGCCGAAGAGAGCACACCACAGAGAAAATATTCTCAAAGGTACAGAGAAGTAGTGCAAAGGAGCTTTAAGACATCTTGGACACAATGAAAGCCAATCAAGAGCGGAGCAACGGATGCCTGCCTCCTAAGAAGCGTGAGATCCTGGCTCTGGAGCAGAGGCCAGTTGTAGTAGCGGCAACTACACCTCCTGTTGCAGCACCCACTGACAGTCCCCACACAGAAAACCTGGCCTGGCTTGCAAGTGTGGCCAGTGAACGCTGCAAGTCCAGAGAGACAGAAAGTCCAAGATGTCCTGTTCCCTCAACATCTTCTTCTTCTCCTACCACGTCTATCCCTTCCCCAGCAACTACCCTTTCTGCGGTGCCCTTGGCCTCTCTGCCTGCAGTTTATCCAGCAACCCTTCCCCAACAGGCTGGAACAATCCAGTTTACCCAGCTGGGACCCAATGTGCAATTCATCAGCTCTGGGCCCTATGCTGGGTACATCTCCTCCCATATCATTCCAACTAATGCTACTTCTGCACCTAATAGCTCTGCATTAGTAGGACAGCGCACCCAGATAGATGGTTACACCACTGCCCTTTTATCACCCAGCGCCAAAGGGGAGCAGCAGTTTCAAATTGGACTCTCCCCTTCAGAGTTGGCTCCTGTCACACTTCCAAGTTCTCCCCAAGTAACCAATCAGTACATCCATCTGGACAATAGAACACCTTTGACTGTGAGTGGAAACGCTGTCGCATCACCTGCGGCTCACCTTCAGCTCCACCCTCATGCAGCTGTTCTCCCACAAACGCTTACACTTGCCCCATCACAGCTTGTGGTTCAGTATGCAGATGGTTCAGCTGGAAAGAAACCTGAAGGCCATGCTAAGAGTGTGCTGAATGGGGAAGTGGAAGTGGTCAAACAAGCCAAAGTCTCTGGGGCCAACCATCAGCCTGTCCAGAGCTATGAGGCCAGGCATATCCTCCTACCTGCTGACTATGGCCAAAACCCTGCAGGACTGCAGACCTCTTTGGTGCTTGTCGCCCAGCCAAACCATGGAGTGGAACATGATGCTGGCTCAAATAAAATTTCCCTGGTCCAGACTGAGAAAGGAAGCATTTGTTTAGGGAAGCCTGTATCCAGAGCCTCTTCGTTCACTTCGCTTTCTTCCTCAGAAGTCGTCAAGTCTGTTCCTCATACTGTCATCCAAACCAGTCTGCCTCCTGAAGAACTGCCAGCCAGTCTCTACTCCTCCACACAAACTCCCATCATTGGCTACATCACCAGTGCAAACCAGCATACTGTCAGCTACCATGCAGCACTGCCACAGCACCTGGTCATCCCAAGTGGCCAGTCCCTTCTCATACCAGTCAGCAGTGCCAACAATGGCACAGAAATAGAGGTCAGTCGCACTGTCAGTGCCATTACTGCCACTACCCCTCAAATCTCCACCGCCATGCCACATGCCTACCTGGCCACAGCTCTATCTAAATGTGAAGCTCTTGGCCCAGATGGAAATCAACCGCCCTCTGCCCCACCACAGGCTGCAGCCTTGCCTGCATTGCCCTCAAACCCAGTTCCCGCAGTGGTGGCTGCTCCATCCCAAGCTCCCACTCCTGCTCCCACTCCTTCTCCCTCCTCTGTCCAAGCCTCTCCCTCCATCTCTTCCCCATCTTCTCCTGTAGCCCTCCCTCCTTTCTTTATGCGAGGCTCTATCATCCAGCTGGCTGATGGGGAGCTAAAGCGTGTGGAGGACCTCAAAACAGAAGACTTCATCCAGAGTGCTGAGATCAGCAGTGAGCTGAAGATTGACTCCAGCACTGTGGAGCGCATAGACTGTGGGCAAAGTCCCAATGCAGTGCTCATTCAGTTTTCTGTGGGGGAGCTCAAAGCCCAGGTAAATTATTTCTGAGTAATATCTTTAGGGTATTCCATGTTGTTTCCAAAAACATTATTAAAACATTTGAAGAACTCAAGTCTTTGTGTACAACAGAAAGATTTCAGACTCAAAGAAAAGATTAAAAAGCCTTACTAATATGAGTCTCTTGTGTTTATACTCCTGTCTAGGTGTGCGTAGAGGTGCTGGTGGAGTATCCGTTCTTTGTTTTCGGCCAGGGCTGGTCATCTTGCTGTCCTGACCGGACCACGCAACTGTTTGAGTTGTCATGTGCCAAGCTGTGTGTCGGTGACGTGTGTGTGTCACTGACCCTCCGCAGTTTGAGGAATGGTTCGCTGACAGACAGTCAAGCATTGGGGACCAAGCTGAAGATGGGTTCACTCTCTGACCTGTCCCACTGCGTGGATCCTACCGTGACAAACAGTATCAATCCCAACCCTCCTGGCAGTAACGGTAGTCTCCTCATGAAGGCTTCCACTGCCAACAGGATGGAGAAACTTCATGTTTCTGGACTTGGAGCAGGACAAACCGGTGGGCTCGTGACATCACCTTCTCCAGAACAGGCAGAGGGGATGTTCAGAGGTGGACCAATGCTGGCAGGCTCTGCGGGGGCAGAAGTAAGACAGGAACCACTGAAAACAGACACATCTGCCCTCTGTTCTGATCCAGAGAGACCTTTTGTTCGCAAGAGACGCTGGTCAGCTCCAGAGCGAGACCAGACTGAGAAAGCTGAAGAAGAGCCACCTGTGACTCTGCCTAAGCCCTCCTTTCTACCACAGGAAGTCAAAATCAGCATAGAGGGCCACTCGAGTGCTGGGGGCGAAAGATTCTTCAAGAAAAGAGCTGACTGTTAAGAGAATTTTAAAATACCTATTGTCAGCTTTGTGTTTAGCTTCTCTCTCTTTTCACTCAATCATGACTACTGTAATATAGCCTGAGATTTTGCAGGATATACATGTTTTCTTTCACACAAGGAAGAAGTAACGTAGAGCACCTTGACAAGTGGTAACACACAAGATCAGTGCAATCAATGCTGAAAGCAACAATGAATGCAAAGTGAATGTTGATCATGAATGATGGACGTCTGTTATAAGAGGGATTTATGTGGGACTAGAATGATTTTTCTATTAACACAATGAAGCACAGACACTGTTGACATGTTTGAAGAAGTGTGTGAGTGGAAGGTTGAGTAAGAGAAATTTGGTGTTTTAAGGACGATGATTAATTGGATTGACTGAGAGCTTTTCTGTCTCATTGGTCTGATTTGACTTTTGTACTATCATCTATAACTTTCACACCATCATGACTGCCTGAGCTTGTAGTGAGAGGCCTTGTTCCTCTGTGCGAATGTTTGTGTTTGGTTGTTGGTCTGTATGCTTTTTTTTTTTTTGCTGTGGCTGTCAAATGGAGCAGAGGATATGAGGCGATACTGTTAGCTGCGAACTCGGTCCAAGTTGTGGAAATGATGACTAAGAAGGCTTGAATGTAATAATTCCCTTGATAATGACTCAACAAGTCATGCATGTGCTGTTTGTTACCAGCCTGATGTGTAAAATGAGAATGTGGCTAAGAGTCTGATGCAATGCTGTTGCAACAGGCTAGTCTCAACAGTTTTGTGTGGATGAACTCCCAGGGTGATATTTCTCGGTTCACTACCCCTGAAACTTTCCTTAAAGGAATGAATGTTTCAGGGTACATTATTCATGGCTTCTGCTTATTGAGATGATGAAAAGTTAACATTTCAACAAAATGTTAATAAATGAGCTCCGTCATAGCTAGAGAGAGAGCCCTTCTACGAAATTAAATACGGCTACTAACTCTGCTTGTTTTTGTTGGACACACACAAACTGTCTCAGTGCATTTGTATTAGTGTATTATAGAGAGCAAAAGCTAACAAATTGCAACTGTATAACAGGAGAATAAAACAGGACTGAAGTATACATGAGGACTGGTTGCTTCACCAATATTTCTGCCCTGATATTTATCATACATGAAGTGTTGCTTTGATTCTTTCATTCATATTTGAGAACTCCTTAGTTCTCCCATAGTCCATAGGCGTTCCTCATACAATGCGCCGTCTCTTCTCACAAATCTCTTCCTCGGTGCTTCAGTCCACAGCTGAGCTTCAACCCCACAAAGCACTCCTGCTCTGCGCCTTCCTCCCTCAGCTCCACCAGAATGGCAGCTGCAGCATTTAGCAAACACCCGGTGGAAATGCGAATTTGCTGAGCTTATCATGCAAACTATTTTGCAGCTCAGTGATACTACAAATAGTTGTAAACAGCACAATGGAGGAGCAGTGTTGCGATGACGTGCTGAAAGGGGAGGGTTGGAAAGAGCAGGCACTTCTTAAAGAGACAGAGGCCTAATTTCAAGGCATCAAATTGCACAAGCAAATGAATTTCAAATTATGTTCTACATATGCAACATTTTTATAACAACTAAAGGTAACATAGTTACTTGGATGAGCTATAAAATGGCGCTATGTGCCTGCAAAATACACACTTTACCACCCCTTAAATAGATGATGTCCCATGAATCTTAACCGTTGTACACAGACTCATCTAGCACTAAAGAGTCTCAAGATTCAGATAACACAGCAGGCTTTTACTGTGACAAAGTCGCTTCTCTAAAACAACAAAAAAGACTGATGGGTAGGGTCTTTAATATAAATACGTAGGGTCTTCAATACAAAACATTTGCCCTTAGAATATGCAGTCATGCCTCCACTAAAGATAAAATCTCTTTTCAAAGAAAAACATAAAAACAACTTGAGCATTGAAACTGTGGACAGTAATCAATCTTGTCCTAGTGCTTACTCTTCTATTTACTCCCTGACCACTAAGCTTCCCATAGCTGCTCAGGGACAAAGGAATTTAAATCAACAGAAGATTTACTCCTAAAAAAATAAAGCAACTGCAAAAATATTGTATTATTTATAAATACCCATGCTCACAAATTGTTTGTATTAGTATACACGAACTCAGAAAAACACACAACTTGCTTGACTGTTTACCTCCTGTTCACATGCTAGATAGCGTTAAGCTGCAAATTTGGATCTGAGGATATAGGTGCGCCAACATTACCGCATCCTACCTGCAAGCTTAAATATCTCTGTAATTTTTCCAACATGCAACTAGAAAAATCTGACTGAAGCGTCAAGCTGCTGTAGAAATTTAGGAAAGGCAGGTGTGAAACTTCCAGAAGTTATTACATGAAAGATATGGTAAGCGGTGGGTCAGGACTCCAGCAAAAAAAAAAAACGAGGCTATTTTATTTTTGTATATGTGCTGGGATCTTGCTAGTTGGGTCTGCAAAAGTCACTCCTAACATTTTGTTGCAAGTCAGAAAACTTGTACAGATCGTTGAACAACCTGATTACGAAAAGGAGCACAACTCAGACAATGCATTGTCATCAACCTTTGTTTTATTTAGTCACTGTAGCTACCTGTTTAATAGCAGAGGTTGTAATGTACTTACATGCCAGCTATACTGGAATTTTGGAGAGGTTTGGTGGTAAACTTCACCTTTCAAGTCATAATTTAGGCCCCTAGATGTTGCTCAAGCAATTTTTTTTTCTGGCTTTTGATTTTAAAAAAGTTGAAAAAAAAAACAAAAAAAAAACATCATTGACATTAAGCCTAATTAGCTGCAACTGAAATTCAATTAAAAACTCCCAATGGGAATCAAGGTGAGTTCCTATTTCCTTATTTGCATGCCATGTGGAAACTACATAACCAGATGAATATTTTATTATGTGAGTTGAGGATACTGCTTTATTAGTAATGGTTAGTATCGCTCTTGAGCTGCGAAAAGTTAAAATGTACATCTTTTGCTGATTTTAACTGCATACAAAATGCTACTGCCACAATTTGTTTCGATTTCCCACCAGAATTGACCTAAAGGCCCCCCGCCAAGAAAAGTTGTCTTTGTATCTATAAATAATGGCAAAGAGTTCAGGTTTATGGGCGACTGGTCTCATTGTTGCTACTTTGCATATTTTACAAACACCAAGGCCTTGATATTTAGCACGTATCAAGTTTACAGCAGTACATCGGGTTTTACATTGAAACCTTAAGCATTGGTTTGTCTCTCTCAGGTCAGTTCCTGATATATCAGAGTGGTGGTGTTAAGATTAAAACACCAAAATCTTTGTGTTTCTGTTCTAGAAAAAGGAGACCTTCTACAGTTCATACTCAGGAAGAAAGCGTAGGGAACAGATGGTATTTGTTGTGGCGTGCGTGTGTATGTGTGAAGACCTGAGATAGCATTCCCATGTCATTAGTCAAGTGTGTGTATGTGTGTGTGTTGAAAAGCAGCACTTTGATGGAGCATCCAGTTGGAGCTTGTTGGCAATGTTGAACCTCTCTTGCAGTTTTTAGATATAACAATAAAAGTGACTTTTTCTTATCACTTTACATGTTTTGCAGGTTTGTCAATGAGAGATACCAATTTAGAATGTAAAACGGACATGAAGCAAATTTTTATTTTTCTGAGGATTTATAAAGCTACTATTCAGAGAAAGAAAGAGATGCAGAGCTAACTAGCCACCTTGTGCTGATCATGTACAGTGAAATTGTATCTTAGAGAGTGTACAGAGTGTAATCTAACCTTTTAATGTACTGTATGTGCCACAAAGCCTCCTTCTTCAATCATTCCATTGACTCACCAATACCTACAAGTTCTGCTATTGTTTGTTTCGACTCTGGTATTGATCAAATGTTCATGAATGTGCTAGGTCTCTTTTGGGAACACCAGCGTTGCTGAGGCTCCTCGAAGTTTAGTTTGTGTGGAAAAATGGACTGCAGTTTATTCTAATAGCCATTAAACTCCTAAGAGGTGTTTATTGTATACCCAGAAATCAGACTGTTCTGTTTGTGTGCGACTGCTCAGGCTATTAAAAAAAAAACAAAAACAAAACAAAACATCAAAAAAAAAAACACTGCCCTCTGACTGTTCTCCTCCAATGATGTGGTCTTATATCCTTCACTGTTACAAAGTAGAACTGTTTGTCTTAACAGGTATTTTCTTTCTCCTCACTTGGCTCATGTTTGTAGTTTTCCAAAGTGAATTGTTTTTCGAATACAGTGCTGACATGTTATGAGACAGTCCAACTAATGAAATGTGGAGTTTATTTCTGATTGAAATGTTACGTTCATAGACTGATGTAAAAGAAGTGGATGTAGCATCATGGAAATTAATGTTCTATTGTTTTTTGTTTTTTCTGCATCTTTGAATTTGGGCACCAGGCCCATTTTTGAATATTTATTTTCTGGCCTGATGTGAAAACCATAGTGGACCACAAACTATGGACTGGTGCTGTGATTCTGGTAATTAGATGCTAATGGTGCCCATTATTTCCTGGACACAAGAACAAACAAACAATAAACAAACCGTAAAAGACTTGGCTAGTTGATTAATTAAATCAGAACAAATTATATCAAAACTAATAATAAAAAAATAAACAATAACATGAACTATAAGTCTATTATTCATTGAAAGCAATTACAAAATAATAATAAAAAAAACATAATGTATTTACAGACAAGTTAAAACACACTGACGTCTGTCGAATATACATTTTAAACATCAGTTTTGTTCGGAGCAGAAACTCCGAGTTAGAAAACTGATTTATTTTTATCTGACAAGACAAAGATCAGTTTTAATTATTGGACGTCACATTCAAATTTCACACACACACACACACACACACACACACACACACACACACACACACACACACACACACACACACACACACACACACACACACACACACCCCCACACACACACACACACACACACACACACCCCCACACACACACACACACACACACACACACCCACACACACACACACATACACACACACAAAAAGCTATCCGGCCACTACAGGTGTTCACCGGTTTGTTCACTTGCCATTTATATCACCAATACTTCAACGTCAAGGAAGTTGAGCATGTTGCTTGTTTAGCAAATCTGTACTGAAGGACGCTCATTAGCATCATTACACATTGAAGCAAATACTGACAAATATTTCACACTGAAAACAAAAAGCAGTTTTATTCTCTTTTTTTTATTCATTATGAAAAAGCAAAGATGTTTCTGCCTTATTTCTCCTTCAAGCAACTTTGTAGTATTATAAAATAATTGGACTAATAATAAGGGTTTGACATAGCCAGTGCACTCACAATGACTTATGTGAAAAATCTTATGTATTCTATATATAGAACATTCAGCTATTTTATTTTATTATTGCAGGTTTACAGTAAAATGCCTCAGTTGTCAGAGCTTTTAATCCTATCTGTGTTTAATCTTTTGGTGGGTCAAGATGCTACGTTCACCTTTTTTACCTGGTCTGTGGCAACTGAAAGTTTTCTTATAGCCAACAAATCCATACTTTATGCTGTCGCCTGCATTAAACTGTAATACAAATCTTTATAAACTGTTTACAGATGTTTTTTTTATTGTTTTGAAAAGAATTGCAAAAACTACACTAAACTCTATGCTTAAAATTGAAATATTTTGGTTTTCAGACACATTCCTGTTTTTTTATTATTGTGGTTTAATCTTCACTGTTACATGTTCTGAACAAACTGATCAATAAAATCTGGAGAGGACATACAGACATATATCTGTCAAGAATAAATCACATTGTCACAGCTGTTCTGAAAGAAAATGTAAAGAAAACATATTATTCTAACTACTTGGGCATCAGAGTGTGCACAATTAAGCCCGTAATAAATAATATCTCTGGCAGATTTAGATTTGAATAAAATTTTCTTTCCACCAAAAAGATTTTTTTTTCTGATGGAAAATTAGAAAAGTGTCTCTCAAAACATTATAAAACCCTAACAATTATGCAAAAACACTTGAATTAAAGTATGTCATGTTAAAAAATGCTATCCTGTTCTACATAATCAATGTAAAAAATATCTTTACAGCAATCAAAGCCTTTTAATAATTACTAACTGATATATATATATATATATATATTTTTTTTTGTATTTAGAGATTTGAACTTTGCAGTGTTAAAGGTTTGAAAGCCTCTTTGCCATCACCCTAATCTTTAGCTACCTCCACAGAGTCTTCATGAGGTGAAAGACAAAACCCCTGTCATGTCGGTTAAATTAAAAGATTACCTTAAGGTTAAATCTGCCAGAGGTATGATTAATTTTGGCCTCAACTGTACACTGTATTTAAAATTACTTAATCATTAGAGACCTACAACACCCCCCACAATTATTGGCTCCCCTGATAAAGATGTGCGGAAAAGCCTGGAAATTAATGGTTCTTTTAGAGACTTGGTAAAGTCTCTAAAAGTGGCAATTATTAATATATTTTATATATTCTCTCATCTTTGCTATTTTGAAGATTGATTAGAAGATATGTGCATCTCTATCATGACGTGCAATTGATGAAAACTTAATTATATGTCATAGTTTCAGGATGCACTCATCAAATTAAAAATAGATGAATACTAATTCTGCTTATGTAGTTAGTGGTTCTAATAAATGTGTCATTGGTAAGTTTGTTCAAACATTTTTTGGATGTTTTTTTCCCCCCACCAAATAAAATAGACTCAAATTAGAAGTTGGACTTATTCATGTTTCGGTGTCTAGAATTAAAATATGCATTTATTTCGGGCTTTTTTACTCATCTGTACCAGGGGCGGGAAGGTGCGAACAGGAACAGATACTCCCATATAGAGAAATGCTTGCTGTCTTCTGGGATGTGCCGTCAGTAACAGAACTTTATCTCCACGCTGATTCGTAAGATCCTTGCTGATGCAGACAATTTCACATATGCTGAGCTGTGGGTTAAGCAGCGCAGTGAAAATGAGCAGGTGTAGAGTCTGTAGAGTAGAACAAGACGGAACAAAATCATTTCAGAAGTTGGGAGTACAGGTGCCACGGATGTGAAGAGGCTTTAAAACTGACACCAGCATTAATCTGAGGGTTTAATATGAATAAGAAACCATTTTGGTTAAAGATGGCTCCTGTAAATGAGTAATTTCACAGTTTTGTCTGTGCAATGTTAAGAACGGCATAAAAGTGCCACATTGTGGTGATCTTTGAAACTGCACTTTGACATATCGGTGTGCTAAGAGTGAGGATGTCGGTGTGACAAATGCATAGAAGCAACAAACAATCTCTCTTAGAGAAATACCAGTTTATCTGTTAGACATCTTAACAATTTGTAAATAGCCAAAGTCTTCCATTATAACGTCGGTCTGTCCTTACTCCCACTGAAGAGAAGTAACTCTCATCGCCTTGTACAGACCTGTGAAACAATTTAAATTGCCACTGTTCAGTTGAATAACACACAAGATGTTGCTTCACCTAAGACGTTTTCTTTTGCACCAGCTTAAACAACCCAGGAAACAGTGGGAGTCAAAGACTTAAAAAAAAATAAATAATTTTGTAATCGGAGTCTGTTTGGATGAATTTCTGTATAAGATGCAGTGTGTCCTATCAATACAGTATGTAGTAAGTACCAATAATGTTTCTTTACTTTGATGGTGTTGAGATTTGTTGTTACTATTCTTACTTCAAATGTTTGATTTTAATTTTTATCACATATATTCAAGGAAATAAAGAGTCTGAAGAAAAACGCAGCGTGTGGTGGCTCCTCAATGATAACTCGTACTGAGGTTCAAACGACGTCATGCAAAGTATTCACACCACTTAAACATTTACACAATTTGTCCAATTACACTGACTACTACTACTAATGCTTCTCAATTGCAGGACTTGAACGTTACACTTCATAAAGTTCAATAGGTATAAAAACTTTTGCAAGGAGCTAAATTTACACCAACATTACAGTCTGGCATAGAGAGTTCATGGTTTTGACACAATGTGCTTTGGCAATATTTTGAATGTGCTATGTGGTTTGCCAGCAGTGAGATTGACAAATGTTTTAATTCAGTTGGACCTGAAAATATCTTCACTTTTTCTCTCTTGCGTTGATATTTCCAAGAGAAAGCTTTCCCATTCCAGAGCACAGACAGTAACACACACCAGAAGTCCCTTTGCAGAACCAGTGCCATGTTGCTAAGTCGTTCTGACAAACATCTTATATAAATTTAGGGTTTCAGATCATGCAAATTTTAATTCAAAGGTTTCGTTTTAGCAACTAAAACAAATTATGCTAATTTGAAATAGCTAAAACTAAACTAGAATACAAAAAGAAACTATTGCTCCAAGGATTTATCCAAAAGTCATTTGATTCCTAATGCATTGGTTTTATAAAATTCATTAGTTTCCAGTAAAATAAAACATAAACACATTTAATAGATGCGTTCTCTTTCAAAGAATAACCGGCTCGTATTGTTTCAAGCTGCTGCTGTACGGAAAATGTTCTGAATGATAAAGCAAATGAGCAGCTACCTCTATTCATCCAGTCCTGCCATGAATGATAAATCAAGATAAAACTGTTTTTTTCTGCACAGAGATAACTTTAATCCATTCATGTTTCTTTAGGACAACAGCTTCATGGCAATTAACAGTTCAACTAATCAAACAGAGGCCAATTTTAAACAGAAAACGTTCACAGGTATATTAAAAGTGTTTAAATGCCTCTGAAGCTGGAGAGACAGCTCCTAGCTTAACTGTTTTTGTTAGCAGAAACTACCATAAAAGGTTATTCAGCTGAAAGCCACACGGTGGCGCCGTCCTGCTTCTGTTGTCTCATTTGTTTTCTGCGGGGCCAGAAAGAAAGTTAGCATTTTTCAGTGCACCGTTTGGGGGAGCAAGAGTCCTTCCTCTGAGGCACAGAAACCCAGAAGTAACACTGTGAAACTTACCTGCGTATTTAAAGCAAACCACCAAAATCCTTTAATAACCAAACTTTTATTCTGATAAACATTTGATGTAAAAAACCAAAACTTGCTCAAACCTTAAATTTACATTTCCTTTTTTAAATTACAGCATTGCTGACAACCAGATACTTTCTGACTGTCGTTTATTCACATTAAAAACACGTGAATAATCTGATGCGTGAATGTTTTTTTTTTTTACTGCTATGTGTTGTTCATAAAGTATCATCTTCTCCAGAGGGGAAAAAAAACTCAAAGGTTTGCAAACTTAAGCAAGCAGTGTGAAGCCTGAGCTGTGGAGATGTGCTCTTTTTCTTCAAACATAAAACCCCAGAGCTGCAACAAGACAATAAGTTATTTATTTTGTAACAGTTTCATCATGTTGGTACTTGTCTAAAAAAATGTGTTGCTTTTAGAAATAATACTTATCTAACACAACGACCAACCAATCTTACAGTATATACACATACAATGAAGACATGAAGCTCTAAAAAAAAGTAGTGCCAGTGTAACAACAAGCTTCAGAATCACACAACGCCCAAATATTGCACGTACATTTATAAATATACACCTTGACATTTTGTGCCCCTTTTCTAAACCCTATGCATGTGATAGCGTGTTTAGTTAACGTAAATGTAAACTGCAAGGTATTCGGCTTGGTTTGAAGGAAACGGGGAGAAATTGAGTTCATAAGCTGCACTTCTTACACACAGATTTGCAGGAATCCATACACACTCACTGAAACTCATTAAATGCACTTGTGCACAGAGCTCAGTTGTCTTCGTGCTGCACAAAAACAAGACATTTTGTCCTCTCAACATAATCCACTCGGCCTTCAGTTGTGGTGCTTCATTGCAACGTATAAACAATTGACATGTGTGGGTAATTTAGCCTGACTTGTGTGTTGTTTTGCCCCCACTTTGTGTGCTGTGACCTCACTTGTTCTGGTCATAGAGTTTGTGGCACTGCAGGTTTTTTTTTTTTTTTTTTTGCTTTTAGTCAGTTTCTTTAAAACAAATGAAGGTAGAAGACTTCCAAAACAGGGACTGGAGCTTCCAGATACTACAGATCTCAGATCTGAATTAGGTCATTCAGAAGGTGCAGCTTCCTCCTAAACCACAAGCTTTTAATCAAGTGCTGTCGTTCGTCTTCTTCAGGCATCCCCAGTTTGATCAGACGTTAGCTTCTCCTGGTCGGAGACATCGTCATCTGCCGGCAGCCGGGCTCGATCGAAGAAACCACACTGAGGGAATCGCATTCACAAGTCAATATGCAACAGAAGAAAAAATGCTGTCAAAAACATATTGGAGAAACCGAATTAGAAAACCGTGCCAAAGTTTAAAGTTCTGAGTCAATAGATCTTGATTGATGGTTGCACTTTAAGATCTTTCAAAGTTTTTCTTTGGACTTTGACACGGTTTTATGCCAATTCCCACCCTAGGACTGTGAGACTCAAGAAAATCAAATAAATTTTGAAATCACATTTCAGAATTGTTCTGTCCAATTGTGATCGATCTATGTTTTCCCTCGCTCTTGTTTTCTGTCCTCACAGTTTCTCCAACACTTTCTGTAAGCTTTAGCAGCTGAAATTTATACCTCCTTTATATTAAGTGGAGTGAAACTATTCAACGGGGCAAAGAAATGAGTTGGCTGCAGAGCTTATGAAATATTACATGTGAGCTGGCCGTAGCCTTTCCAATTTAAAATATTGTGAATCCCTATTACAGTTTGTTGTGGTAATATCTGATAATAGCTGCTTTATTGTTCCTTCACATTTGGAACAATCAAAGCTGGTTCAGGAGATTAAGAACATATTTTGTTGTTGCTTGGACCACCTATGAACCGGTAGTGGACATCTAACCATAAGCAACTTTACTTTGACCATTTAATTGTTTAGGCATAAAAAGCTTCCGAGAAACAACTTTGGGCTTTGAACAAGTAATGTATAACTTTGAAAAATAGATCTTGAAGATTTTTCTCTGACAAAATATCCGTTTCCAACTGCAAAGAGGAACCACATGACAATAGAGGCTGCTTCTCGGTGAGCTATAGCCTTCATCTACCAGCATGACCTTCTCATGTCTCCTCAGGCCTCATGCCACAGCTACAACAGCTTCCAGCCCACAGTGGACTGGCAGCGCTTCTTGTAATTTATCACACTGTTCTTAGTGGTGCAGCACTGTGTGCAGGACGCCCTGCCGCTGCTCTGGCAGCATCCTGAAGGATCTCAGCAAGCAGCTAAAATGATCAATCCTGGAACATCATGACAATACATACAGTGCTGTGATCGGTCGCCTTGAATTCAAAGATCAGTTTGCACTGGTGTCTGATTCTAAGGAGAAGTGCGCACACCTCCAAACTGTGCATGTAGGCTGAACAAAAGGAGTTGCGTCCTCTGGCCAGATATTGAAAATGCTGAATATTTTGATCAAACAGTCAATAAGACATCCTGCCATTGTATTTAGAGGACAGGGAGACAGGGTGAGCAGCAGGCTATAGCAACTCTCAGTGAGATCATCTAAGAGTGATAAAAAAAAGAAGAAAGAAACCCGTTTTTACCTGGATCTTTGGTCATGTCCTTACAAACTGAACAAAATGATCCCTGAATTATTCTAGCTTTTTTTAGAACTATAAAAAAAATACAGAAAATTTCTGCATGTTATGCTGACATAGTACGGTAAAAGGACTGAATAGAAAATGTCAGAAAAGATGACAAGTCCAATGAAAAACTTTCACAAGCTTATGGTAGCCTGAGGAACTACTGATGAGGGCCACAGACTAGAAGAATGTTCTTCCTTTTTAGAACCAAATTCTTTAAAAAATCAGAATTAGAATAAGAGTGTTGCACAATACCGTGAAAACTACTTCTGCTTATTTACCTTCCACATCGCCAATGTCAGCATGGCCAGCACCAGCAGGCCCAGCAGTATGGCCAGAATGATGACCCAGAGCGGAACAGCAAACGACACATCAGGAGTCCCCCACAGCACGAGGGTTCCCATCTGGAGAAAAAGAGATGCAAATGGTGCCAAATTTATTTTTCCAGGCTGAGAATGCGCATGCACAGTGATTTGTTTATTGCTGCTTTCTTACTGATATTCTGTGTTGAGGCAGAGCAGGGGGCTGGATGCGATAAGGCACAGATACGACCACGAAGGATACCGTTGAGTTGAGAACGTATGGGTCGTTACGCCGCTTTAAGACAAAATACGCAACTTAATAATGGGTGTGAAAATATTTAAAGCGCAACATTTGAATTAATTATGAGATGCGAGAATTACTACCTGTAGAAACGTATGTGCCCACAGTCTCGATCGGATCTTAAGCACAGCACTCTGGCCTCGATCCAACCGACCAACCACACACGTGATCCGTAGGCAGGAGATGTTGGTGCAGTTCTGAATGTGGGAAGCGGGAAGACAGACATGAAGCACCTGTGGATCACTAATGAATGTTTTTTTTTCTGGCTTGTTTTCTTGAGAGAAGACGGAGGCACTCACCAAGGTCTTGCTGCTATAACTTTCAGCTGTGCCGACGGATCGTTTGTGGCGGTGAGGAGGATCAGTGGTGTTCCTCAGGAAACCCAGCAGCTCTGGGGTGTCCTGCAGAGAGGAGATCTGAAACAAGGAGACAGCGACAGAACATTAGAAATACGGTGGAACGGGTTTCAGTTTTGCAGAACAGACATGCCTCTGCCTTGATTAACCATCGCAAATAAGCAGAGGAGGAAGCAATAAAAAACAATTTTCAAATATCTTTGGCATGTATTTGGGCTTTCTGAAGACGATTCCACAGTGAAACTCAACGACCGCCACATACTGCTTATTTTATCAGCGTCTGGGAGGCACATGATGTGGCCTTATCAACCGCTGAAGAGGACAAAAAGCCCAAAGATTTGGAAGACGTAATAAAATCCCATAAAACGTCCAGCTGCAGAAACAAGTGTAAAATCTGATCAAAGAATGTCTGGTATAAAGTTGGATTTGGGGAGATTTAATTTCCCCCGGTTACACTGTCTCATTGACAATGAGGAAAAATAGACGGGAGAAAATAACCCACATGTCCTCAAGTTTCAGATAACACAGATAGATTTTTATTTTTTCTGCTCTGGAAGCTCAGCTTTGGAGGGAGGCCAGAGGGAACAGCTTGATTTAATATTTTAATTTAAATATTTGAAAAAGCCAGCACGCTGAGCACACATTGATTATTTTTTCTTCTCAGACTAACTATTTTTGGAACCGGAATGCCATTTGTTTTCTTCCTCTCCTCCAGCCCCGTGGTTAGAAACAGAACCACAGACTTTTTAACGAATAAATGAGAACGTTTTATGCCACAGTTGGCCGATTTGATTAAATGGCTGGTTCTGCGGCATTATCTCAGAAATATCAGCTCAAGAACAATCTGCTGTAATCAAACCAGTGTAAGCAAAGAAACCAATATTGAAGTTAAAACAAAGATGGGATCACTGCCGATGGAAACTCTTCCAACGTCTGAAATAAGCCCGATCCTTCTTCGCTATTTTAAGATCTTGTTGGAGTTGCAGTAAGAACTGTATGCAGGACATTATTTTATATAAGATGGGATATATTTGTCTTTCCCATTTATTGACGCCACTGTAGACAGCCTTAAAATAACCATTTATGGTAGGAGTACACCTTCACACTAAAAAAACATAAGCGTTTTATATTGAGTGCTTTACAGAGAAAGCAAGTCGGTTCAACCTAAAGGTTCTCCTAAATCATATAGGTACCACACCTATATGATTTAAGTCTGGGACTAACGTCATTATTGGAGAAGGTTGACTTTGTGCTTGGTGAACATTTTCTGATTCTTATTATTTTTTTGTTTTATTTCAGTGACAACTCATTTTCTGGTAGATGCTGTAAGATTTCTATTTTAATTTTCAGATTTCAAAAGAGTTCATGATGCTGTTCACCATCATTCACAGACAAACGGCTTCACAGATCCTCCCTCCACCGTACACGCCAGTGGTTTTGAAAGATGTTCTACTATTGTTCAACATTGGTTTCATGGCAAACTCAATTTGCCAGTACTGGTTTTCTAAAAAGCTCAAAGTTGGCCTCATCTGACCGAAGCAGATCGTTCATTTCAGTTAATAAAGTCGGCTAAGTGTTTAGGAAACCGTACATGTTTACGTTTGTGTGGGTAGGACAAAGAAGTATTTTGCCACGAGTCCCTTTACATTACTTATGGCAAATAAATTAAAAGACCACTATGGAGACCTGGTGATCACTTGATGCCAATCTTCGCCGAATCAAGCTCTGACGATTTGTTTTAAGCCCCTTCCCCACCGTACTCACTGTGTGTGGTCCTCATTCAGCTTTGTTTATGCCACAGTTACCATTGTTAAAAAGTCAACTTTTATAGATGTGAGCAATTTTTTTTACAGCCGTATCCTGACTTGCAACAATCAACACGTCTGCATTATTTGAATGGGAAGCTTTCTAGTCCTCCTCATTTCAAAGAGTGATGAGTGTTTTACCCAGGAAGAAGAAAACACTTCTAACCTCAACTTAAAATTGAGAAGTTTAAACTACAAAAATACTTCAGGTATATTTGTTTAGTGAGAATTGCCATATGGGGGGCAGTCGGTGTTGCACCCATGATTTTGTTAAAATAATATTTCATAACATGGGATTTTTTGCTTCACTGAATGAATCCAAATAAAGGAAGACAATTTGTTTGATATTCGCCGGAGGATTATATGCTACTGCAATGAAAACCCATCTTGACCAGGGGATGGTGTTGAAAACCACAAGAAAAAAAACTTGTCGAATGAATCAGACAGAAGGTATTTTTAAATTATGTATATTTCAGGTTTATGTATATTTATTGATTTCCATTACAGCAAGTATATCTATGAGTCCAAAAGTTTTGGTTTTGGAATACGTGTCCAAGTGCATGAGCTTGTGAAACACTGATGGTACCTGGAGGCCCTGTGGGTTGAGGCTGGTGTTTGTCCGGCAGCTAATTGGGCCGTCAGTTTGAATCTCCATGGCGTACAGCAGGTTCTCATCACGGAAACGGGCAGGCCAGCCGACCTGAAGCTCAGCCTGCCCAATACTACTGGGACCGGAGTTATGGAGCTGGAGACACACACAGAGAGAGAGAAGCAAAAACAGAGAGCTGTCAAGGTTTTACCCTCTTCTGCCTTATTAGCAGGTCTCATGTGACCAGGGCTGTAATCAGGTTATCATAACTGTGGTACGATGAGACAGGCCACCTGTGTTTTCATGGAGATAATGCTAATGTAGCCTTCAGTCTCTGGGGATTGAAAAGGCAAGACAAGCAAAAAACTTCACCGGGCTCATTGTCAAAACTAGTGGGAATGAGTTATGAGACTAAATCGACCCTCGATTTAATAAATCCTCTTTTTGCCGTCTTCGTCTCACCCCGATGCACATCTCCCATCACCCCCCTACCTCTAATATACTGAAGCAAGTCATCCAAACAGGACATGATCCTATCCTGGTGCTGCAGGGCAAGAATAAAAAAAAAAGAGGGAAAAAACTCTAACTAGAAGCAGCTGTCCACTGGGAAAAGTACCACAAATGAAAATCATTATCAGCTGCAGGACAGGCCAGACAATGCTGCCTGCATTCAGGTTCAATGAAGCTCCCCGCCATTTAAAGCAAAAAAGAAAAAGAAAAAAAGAAATGGGTGCAGACTGACAATGGCTTGCTCTAATCTGTCTGCAGCTCTCACTCCTTCTGCCTTTTCTGTCGTTATCTCAAAATTTGACTTTGCAACACTCACTTATTACGCGTTTCCGTGTGTCTGTCCTCCCTCCTTCATTACTTAACTCCTTATTCCCTTCTGTTTTTCTTCCTTCTAAGGCCTTCTTACCCTCGCAGCAGTAATTACCGCTGAGCTGGAAACCTTTGATCAGCCACATCCTAATTCTTTATAGAGCCACTGGTTTTACCGTGACTGTGTTTTAGTGCTGCTGTTTACTTTATCCCAAAGAGCTCTCGCCTCCTCTTAGCCTGACTGCAACGCCAAACACCTATTTTATCCCCTCATTTTTTTTTCTTCATCACCAAACGTAAGGACAAGAGCAGCAGAGTTTGATGCGCCTTCGCCTCTTCCCACTCCACACCTCACCACTTCATTTAATAGAAAACTGGCTAAGTAGTTTTCAGCTGATCTTTCTGTCTAATGGAGGTAATTGCTTTCGATTTTGACACATACGTTTTAATGATGTTTTCTAAATCTCTTTCTCACATGCTGTTTTTATTTTAATTATGTAAAGCTCTTTGAAATGCCTTGCTGCTGAAATGTGCTATACAAATAAAATTTGATTGATTGATTGATTGATTGATTGATTGATATATGCATCTGAAAAGTACCTCATATATGTGTGTTACTTGTGGACCGACGTCATCCTCCTTAACGGGTTTCTTTTTGGGTTCCCAGTTTGGGAACGGCAGCACAACCTGAGAGGGATGAGACACCCTGCAAGGACAAATTGATTGGATGTAAACACACAGTTTTATCTGAAAACACAGACAGGGCAGCAAACAGAAAAGAGAGAGAGAAAAAAAGGCCAAACAAACACTCACACCTTAGAGCAGTTTAAGAGAGGCTAATTAACATGATAAACATGATTCTGGGCTGTGAAAGAAACGTGGAGTACCTGGAAGCCAGGCAATGCATGTGGAGAACAAATGCAACTCCATGCAAGTTAAGACAATGATATAAACATTGCCAATTCTTACGCAGTGGCTTTTTCTGCTTTTGTGAAGATTAAGCAGAAAAATCTTCACAAAAGATTTTTCTGCTTAATCCATGGGGGCTACTTTTAATCTGCAGAACATTTGCAAACTCAAACTAGTTTGCAAACAGATTTAATCGTGGTTTGCCAGATTAACGGAGCGTCCATGTGCAACTTTGAAATCTCATACAAGAAAAATAAATAAATAAATAAATAAATAAATAAATAAATAAATAAATAAATAAATAAATAAAATCAGTGCGGGATACATATGTTGATCTTCAATCTGATCACTGTTGTGGATGCATTTTGTAGAGTTTATAATTAATTAACTTCAGTGGGAAAAACAAAAAAAAAGATGTCTAGGTTTCCAGTGAGCAGTGTGGCGTTTGCAAGCTGCATGGATGTGGAACCGAACTATCTAAGCCTCACCCCAGGATCAAGGCTAATTAGCTCATTTCGACTTGAGAGTAAAATCACCATCATGTTTTACAACAACAGTACTTTAAATACAACTAAAATGTAACATTTGAAGCAGAGCAGTTGACAGGACAAAGTGTGGCATGCGCTCCTCCCACTGCTTCTTCGTTTGTGTGCTCCACTGACCACACCTAAACAACGGCATGTCAGGCACCAGGCTTTGAAGCGCATGTGAGAGCTTGTGTGTATGCATTAGCGTGGAGGAGCTGACAAATAACCCCGCATGCATACAGTTTGGTTTGAATCTGTCAATAAATATGTGCTGTTGTATAGAAATCCAAGCATCGTTTCCTACAAACAACCAAAAAACTTGCAGACACGCTGGACTCACCCGCGCAAATCAAGCTGAGCTTTAGCGGCAACGGTCAAATTCAGACTGACCATGTTGCTTTCAGAGTTGTCCTTGTTGGAGCTGTAGGGGAAAAATCACAAGCACATTAAGCAAAACTGCTTAAAAAGGCCTTAAAATCTGCTTTTACATACACTAACTAATAAACCCCTTTCACAGAGATGCATGTTTGTCATATGACAAAATGAAAACAAGACGAGTATTTGAAGGAACGGCCCGACAAAAGGGTGAAAACAAAAATCAGAAATGACAATTACAAGCATCTGTATGCTATGATGTAATAACCGTTTCATAACTGAGGACGCGGCTGCTCTAATCAAAAGAGATAATGAGTTCCAGCGATGATCTCAAAAACACATTTAAAGTGATTTTGATATAAATGCTAACATAAGCTTCTGGGACGGCCCTGACCTCAGTCCGTTCGGGAACGATGGGCTGTCCTTTAAAGCCAGTCACTTTAAAAGAGCTCTGTGATTTTTGCCAAGATGTCCAGAGAAATATTCAGTCAGAATTACGCCAGAGGGTTTTTGATGGCTGTAAAAACAACTTGGCTGGAAGCAACAAGCAACTAATATAAGTGGGAGTGTGTGCATATTTTCTTTTTAGCATGCATGTATAATATTGACATTATAAAGACAAAAAAAACCCCCACAGTGAATTCAAAGTTTAGACTCATGTTTGTATTTCTAGAACGTACTGAGCTTTCTTGTTGTGCTGTCATTGTACAGTGGAGGACAAAGAAAAGTTCAAATAAATCAATAAAATCTCAAAATGAATGTGACATTTTGTTTATGATGAGTGCATGTGAAGTTTCCACCAGGACTATATGTCTTTCAGTTCATGCATTCATCTCATTCATTACAAAGAGCTGCTGTTTGACTCAACCTCAAAAATGTCACAAAAGTCAAAGACAGTCATAATGAAAACAGCATGATCTTCAGCTGACTCCTTGAAAGGTTCACTTTGTGAATAGCTGCATGCACAAAATGACAAATGGTGCAATAAAACAAACATTTTGCATTGTGTTTCTCCTGTCCCTAGCTCCTCCGGGCCATCTGTCTCTCTCCGTCCCTGCGGCCAGCCGCATGAGACCGCAGACAGTGCTGGTATCAGCGCGGACTCGGGACACATGTAGACAGATTGGAGGAAAGACAAACAACTCCCCTGTGTGTGTGTGTGTGTGTGTGTGTGTGTGTGTGTGTGTGTGTGTGTGTGTATGTTGTGTGTGTGTGTGTGAGCTCATGATTGTGTCACCTGTGGATCTTTAGCTCAAAGCTGATTTTCGGTCCGGAGTCTTCCAGCCTTTGGACCGAAAACCTCAAACCAACGGACAGCTGCTCAGGAACATCAAGAAACCCAAGAAACAGAGAAAATGTATTAAAATCACGTGACGACAGAATGAGGAGGGACCCTGTAGGAAGACGGTGAGGACTTAGATGCATGTGTACAACAAAGGCAGCGCTGAACAGACAGTGAAATCCTTGTAACCGGATCCTGCCCCCCCCTCGTTACTTCATAGTCACAATATCTGGATCGTGTATGCGTGTGTTGATAACAGCAAGTTTCCTAAATCTGACAAAAGCCAGACTACAGACACATACTTAAAAACCACAGTCAAGTTCCTCGTCTCTCCTCTGTTTAAATCTCCCTGTCCTCCAGGCTAACGCAAAACACGTGGAGCCTTCAGTACGCCATCGACTGCTGTGGTGCGTGTGTGTTTACATGCACATGTGATCTTCGCTGAAAAACAGGACGAGCCTCCGATGCAGAGGAGTTGGGGGTGGGGGGGGGGTCGAATGACAGCATGCAGACTTGTATTAAAAAACTTCAAGAGCCATGTCTCCAGGGGGTGAGGGGCTACAAAGTCAAGCTGTCTTTACGGGACACGTTAGGGAGACTTGGAAGGGGAAAAAAAAAAAAAAAACACCAGGCGGGGGAAGATCTAAAGAGGCAGGGCATGAAATGTGGAGCGAGCCTCCATCAGCTAAATGAAGAGGATGGGTGACAGGGAAAATCAAGGGCAACACAGTCAACTCTGCTACTGGTCTGCTGGGAGAAAACCTGAAAGTTCAGGGAGTTGCCAACAAGATTTTCGTTTGTTTGTTGAAAGAATTGATTTTGTGTGTGAAGATGTATGTAAAAGAAGCTGCTATTGACACCCGTTTTAACTTTCCCAAAGAGCCTGAAGTTGTCATGTCAATCTGAGTCGTCTGTGTGTCCAAAGCTCTTTTAGGTGAAGTAAATAAACTTCTTCTGCAATTGGGTATAGCAGTCCTGGGGCTGCTCAGCTTTGGCTCATTAGGTTTAGCTATAATGCAGAAAAACAATGGTTCTTCAGAGCAACATTGGGGAAAGCGGTTTAAGGCAGTGGTTTGAGAACTTCTTTGTATTTTGGTACTTTCGTCAGTCTAAGTTTGCAGCATTGCAAATAAAAAAAAAATGTTTTTATGTAGCTTGTTATAAATGTCACATGTCAACATAAGATATGTGTAAAAACATTTCTTCACAAACTCATTAAATGTGACTGAGGTAAAATATCATGAGATTTGAACATTTTATAATTGTTATCTTATATTGAATTCCTGTAAATAGTCTGGTAGAAAAGACTGCAGTGTAATTCACGGTGAAGGACTAAAAAAAACAAAAAAAAACAACATCCTCCAGCTGAAATGCAGAGACCTCCATGATGCAAAATAATCTCCTACTAAAGAGCTAGATACTGACATCGACCGAAGTTTTAGCGCTATGTGATCAAAGTTCTTGAAATAACAGACATAATAAGACTAAAACTGAAGAAGTAAACCACTGTGTCTTCATAAATTCCCAATTTTTACTTAAGCCTGGCCAGATCTCTCTTTAAAAAGAGATTTTCAGTCGCAATGAGACATACTAGGTTAAATAAAAGCTATATTCATAAGAAAACAAAAAGTAAATAAGTTTTAGTAAACCTTTTGATACTTTTCTCAATTAAAAAAAATCCATAATGCAATTATAAACCAACTAATATTACCTTGTTGTTTCATTGCAAAGAGTAGAACATCATTTTTTTTAAATATAATATTCTGCACATCAAGCACAGAATGCACAACTACCACTGGATTAAACAGTTTACTCTTTTTGTATGAGAATACAAAATGCATGAGAATAAAAACAATACATAAATGCTATATATAGCAATCTACTATGATATTGTGTTATTTCTACCTAAGACTATCATAAACCTCATTCTTACACACAGAATGTGCATCGTCCACAATTTTAAGCCATCAGTGGGCAAACATTGACACAATGTGAGTAACAAAACCAAATAAATGCAAAAGCAAATGCAATAGAAAACACGAAGATCTGCAATTAACCATTTAAGAACACACTTTATTAGATTACAAGGATGTTCTTCTGTTCTGTTAAACTAAGTGAACTAAACACTTTACAGTAAAGAAAGAGAAAAATTCAGGCATAGAGGCAGAGCAGTGAGCAGAAATCTGCATTTCCTCAGGCCTGGACACCAATCACTCTGCTCTGAGCCGCCACAGCTGTGTCATGTGGCACAAACAATGAGCCCTACTGGTCCGACTTGTGCTTAGAGAGCTCGTATGGAGTGTGTGCGTAAAGGTATGTTCTGCATAAGTTGATGGATTCCCGAGCGTCCAACAGGGCGAGGGGAAAAGTTGAATATGGGAAACATCTGGCCAGCTGTCAAGCACACAAACACACATGGCCCCCCTCCTCCAAACTGTGAAACATGACCGCATAATTGATTTATCAGAATGCCCCGTGTCAACTCCCAAGAGCTGACGCGCCTCTCTGCCAGCCTTGACATCTTTAAAAGAAAGCCTCGTGCGCCATGCTCTTTTTTTTTTTTGTTTTTTTTAGCCGAGTGCGTGTGCAATAGAGTGCTAGAATTTCATGTAGGTAGAGACCGCTCTGTCTTACAAAGCCTCAGCTTCCTGCATGTGTCAGCCGCACGGGAGCTTAATGGATTATTACCGTGGCACGCATGCACAAGTTGAGCGTGACGCAAGCACAACCATGGGAGCCAGAGGGTGAAGAATGAGGGTCAAGGTGATGATCGGTAAACTTTGGGAGCCATCAGTCAAATTAGGCTTGAAGGGGAGGCGAGGATTTCCTAGCATGGATGTTTTATTAAAGCGCCCGAGTCTTGTGTTTATCCTTTTTGAGGAGTCACAACTCACCTCCGTTCCTGTCACCATCGGGTTCCCGAGGTCACAAACCACCATTCTGGACTCGTTGACTGTCTTGTACTCGCAGTTCAGCTGAGAGAGAGACTGCGGGAAGTAAAAACAGATGAGACTGAGCATGTTGGGGAAAGACAGAAGGAAGTAAGAGAGACCATCAGATCAGAGTCAAGAGGACGGGAGGAGAGACAGGCGAGGAAGAGTGATGGATACTCGGACACTAACAATATAATCAATCAAATGGCTCCATTACACACTCATTAGCACAAATACACACACGTGGGCTCGCAAACACACACGCACGCGCACAAGCTGACCCTATCCATTACCATGGTTCCTAATGCAGCCTGTTAATCATAATAGGGGCTTTTGGGCTGATGCCAGTAAAGCATATCCTGCTGATAGCCTCGCAGTAATTAGGCCAAATGCATGACTTAATGACACAACAGGAAGTGATGCTGCACCTTAACTGCAGCCTCAAATAGCGGACTTCCTTAACTCATATTTGGCTGAGCCTCAATAAGAAAACTGTGTTAGTTAGTCTACATACTCTCTCCATCAGCATGAATGTCACGTTAAATTAGATTTTTTAGGGATGCATTTGAGCTTTTTGTTTTTTTGAAGTAGAGAGGAGAGATAAGACTAACTCAGAGAATATTTAGAAGAAAAACTGGGCGCACAGGTTGCATTTTAGTTCTGATTGTGTCTTATTGTCATAGGTTTAAAACCGTACATAGAGGCTCATATATATTCATACAAGTCATTTTAATATATAGATGAGAAATCAAACACTTTTCATAGCCAACTTCTTGACAGAAGAGTTCATTCTTTTTTTTTGTTTGTTTCTTGATATGGAACCCACTTTTAAAGAAGGTATATATCTGTTTTATTTTAGTTTATCTTAGATCCTTTCCGAAATCATAATGCTAGTCTGATTTATCCGTTCAAAAGGTTGCTTTATTCTGTGTGTAAGATCACTGCACTGTTGGTATGCCGAGACGTCAAAATTACTGCTAATGAAGGGAAATGGAGAAAAATACCTTCTGGAAAAAGGTTTTAGAGTCGGATGAGACGAATATGAAGGTGTATGCATAGCAAAAATATGATTGAGATTGAGATTTTTAAACTTAAGAAAATTCTAGCAGAAGGCATGGTGATGGTAGCATCATGCCGAGGGTTTGTTTCTCTACCTCCAAAATTCTTCGACGTTACCTCAGGCAAACAGTTAAATGTTCGAAACATGGAAACAACTGGATGTTACAAAAGTATACCAAATAAACATTAGAACTGAAAGCAGGCTAACACAACATCCAACTGAACTCAGCTCAATAATTAGCAATTTGTGGAGAATCTTTAAGAGCGAGATCTGAACCAAGAACAAGACCGGTCAGAGATCAAGCCTGAAACGCGGCAGAAACTCGGTGACTGCTAAAAAACAACAACAACAAAAAAGTTTCCGGCTTCTCTGCAACTTGCTTTGGGAAATTCAACCCAACAGAAGTGTGTGTTCACCTGTGCACCCAGTTCAAAATTAAAACATCATGTCTGCGATGAGTGCATGTAAGCTTCTGATCCCGAGTCCCTACCTCCACCCTGCGCTCCACTCCGATGTAGTCGGCCTCTGGTGGTATCAGCGTGTGCAGCTCGCTCTCGTAGGCCCCCTCCCCGCGGTTCGCTGCGGTGATGGTCAGCATGATCAGATTGTCGTCTCCAATCACCAACTCTGAGCGATCCCTGGATTTGCGCGTCGAGACAACAGCGCGCACACACAGAGACAAAAATGGACAAAAAGAAGCAAATTACTGCATTTATCATTTTTAGGACTGGAGTTAATGTGCAATCAGCTGCAAAGGAATGCAACACCCCCCACCACCCCCTCCCCCAACAGTGCGTGAGCCTGTATACGTTAGTCACTGGCCGGTGAGAGGATATTTATATAAGGCTGCCATGGAGATGCCGTACAGCTGGAAACACTATACAGAGAAGGCTGTTTCACACACACACACACACGTGCGCACGCAAAATCTCTCACAGGTTAAAAAGGACCAAAATGTGAGCAGGTTCAATGTAAACTTTGTTCGTTGGTTGAGGAACAGCAGATATTCTGTCTTTTCTTTCTTGTGTGCCTGTTCTTGGGATGTCTAACTGCTGAGCGTTTGCAGGTTGGGGTCAGAGGACGTGACCGTTCAAGTCTTACATGCTGGCGGAGAGCTGCAGGTCGGGGATGCATATGTTGTCATCACCGCAGTCCAGCAGGATGTAAGCCTGGGAAGAAGAGGTTATGGGAAAATGTTTCAGGTAACTCTGGACATGTGGTTCTCAAACTTTTCTCACTAACTTTTGTCAAGCATCACCAGACTGAACAAATATATGCTAGCAGAGATAAAACTACTATGTTAAAAAAAAAAACTGTATTAGTCTCTTGGTACACACTTAGTGGTATTTACAGTAACTTTTTCGTTTTTCTTTAAAATGACCAAGTTTAAAGATGAAAAAGTTAACAGGAATGTTAACTTTTTTCCAATATGGTTGCCTTACATGCAAAACTTAATAGCCACTGTAAGAACAGTTCATGGGCATTTTTTTTAAACACATGCCCAGTACTTCATAATGTATGAGAATCGTTTCTTTAGATTTTATCACGAAACAAAAAGTAGACAAAATCATCCGTGGAGATGTGTCTGAACATGCACACGTCGAGTTCTCGGATTGTCTTTCGACCCGACAATCTGACTAATTTGTTCGTAAAAAGCTAAGAAAGTCTTCGCAACTTTCATCAGCGGGTGTTGAAGAAACACAAAAAGTCGAGACGTAATTGATGGTGGAGTCGTGCAAATTACAGTCAACCTACAAACAGAGAAATCTGTGTTTTTCAAATAATTAAGATTAAGTCATCAACAGGTGGACGAATATTCTTTAGAAGTTCAATCAAATCTGCTCGCCAAACCTCAGGCTCTGGGAAATGTAGAAGCTCCCAGTGTTTATTTGAACACATCCAGTTTGTTACAGAGCAATCAAAGGAGGGCTTACGTTTCATCAGCTTGCATGTCTAAAATGTTCTCCTGTTGGTTTTGTTGCACAGCAGGCCATGTCTTCATCATGTCCTTAGCCATCATAGAGTTTATCGGTAACAGGTTTGAGCTGTTATATCATTTAAAGTTGGTTGACGTGTAATTTTTGCAGCATTTTTATGCGGCTGCGGATAATTTCATGTGTTGCACGACAGGCTGGAGCTCAGAATATATAAAAAAAAAAACAGGCACATCAGGGTTTTTATAATCTAAATCATTTCACGGGTTGAGCATCTTAAAAAAAGCATGTCAGCACTGACTCGATGATTATGTGGACACCCTACTATTGGTTTTCTAATCATCATCTAAAGTTTAATTGGTGGGCCACAGAGCAATAAGCTTTTCCTGGAGAGCATTTTACGCTGAACGAAAGCCTTATGTTGTGCTTGTCTACAGATTCTCCACCCACATGTTCCTGCAGGAAGGTGCTGCTGTACTGGTTGAGGATAGGAGGGAGAGTTTTGTCACTAGAAGGTGGGGCCAGGCTGTAGTTCAGGGCCAGTGCAATGGGGGTCAGCTTGTCCCTGAACTCGTCCTCCTCCTGCGAAGCGACAGAATCGAAAGTAATATGAACTTTAATTATCACTGCAGTGGTTAAACTAGTAAATTTAATATTCTGTAACATTCTACGTGCGTGCTGCTGTGGGGTTTGCTCACCTTCAGATAAATCTCGTAGCTCAGACATCCCCGTGGGCGACTTTGACCGAGCCTGACGAGCCCTGAGTGCTGAGCCTGCTGGGTGTCTAAGAAGAGGACTCTCTTAACCCCGCCCCTCGTGCCTTTCAGCCAATCCAGATGCAGCTCTGCTTTTAGATCTGAACAGATGACGGCAACAGAAGAGGAAGGATTCAGATCTCGGATAACTGGACTTAATGACAGCAACACCACAACAATAGTGGTGCATACAGATATTCTTACAGTAAAAGAAACACACCTCTTCACTGTCAATGTGTTCGTGTTGGATCCCTGTCAACTTTTGCACATTTTGTCATGTTGCATCCACAAACGTCAGTGGATTTTTATTTAATGGACCAAAACAAAGTAGTGCATATTAATGAAAGATGGTTTTCAACATTAGAGCCTGAAAAGAACAGTGTGCACGGTGCTGTGAGAAAACAAATGACAGCTCTACTTTTTCACTGCAACCACAAACACAAGCTTTTCGGGGAATGCCTCTACCGGATTTGCATCTGTGTGAAAACCGCGGAACTGTCGCATTGAGTCTCTGTCGTATCGAGTCTGTTTCTTCCTCTTTCTGTGAATTCTGACAAGCTTCTCTGATCCTGCTTGAGAAAAAGCTTCACACTGCATGATGTTGCCGTCACCGTTTATGAACATATAAATATGTATTCACGGTGATCTGCATTGTGTTTACTCACTAATGACTTCTAACAAACCTCCCAGCGGTATTTCTACCGAGACTGAATGACTGCACTTGATTCAATGCCAATTGGAGGATTTCTCATAGCTACTGGCTTCAGTGGAAAATCTGTACACAAAATATGTTGTTAAACAATTTCTAAACAGTGTATTTTTTTTTTTTCATTTTACAATTAGGCACTAGTAATTGTGTTGGTCTGTCACATGAAGTCCAAATTAAAACACACTAAAAGTTGTTGTTGCAAAGCGACAAAATGTAAGTAAGTAAACCTAAGTTAAGTGTTATGAAACTATTTTCAGGTTTTTCTGATGGATCAAACATTACTACAACATCAAAGAGGGGTTTCGGGTTTATCGTTCTCCCATTTTGCCCTTTTCTCCATCAAACTGGAATGGATGCAGTCGCTTCGGTAAAACGGATCTGACTATTGCTCTTCCTCACTGTCGAAGTTTAATCTTGTGTACAGGTGCTTACCTACATTGCTGGGAATCCCCATTCCACTTACTGCTGCACACACATCCACCTTCAGGCTGGAGGGAAGAAGAGAAAAATGTGATTTGAATAAATTGAGGAACTCTTCCAAGTTATTTAAATCAGAACTGACTTTCTGCAGGTACAGGTGCACTGTGCTCAACAAATTGAGTGCTTTAATTTATTTCTTACGTTTCTAGCATAACGCGAATTGAAAAAGCAACGCACTGAGTAAATAAGCTGTTTCTAAACGAGTCATTTCTTCATTTCTTTCTTTCTCCAGGGTTCAATAGGAATCACCGTGGAGGCCCTACTATTAGACACGCAGACATGGGAGACTGGGAAACATTTCTGCATTTCCTCTTCCTAATGTTTGTTAAGCCATGTGTAAGTGTGTTTTTTAGTGCGTTATCACCTCCTTAATCAACAACAGGAAAGTGCCTCCCACAGGGGGGGGATCTACACTGCTAAAATGCAGTAATCTGGAGGATCTCAAGGGTGTAACTTGCTGCAACGAAGCAGATGACCTCATGCAGGTTTTGTTTCAGAACTGGCACCTGAGAGTGTGTTTCAGTGTCGGGAAGGTTTTGAACAACCAGGCTGCAGATGTTGTGGATATGAGGGTGTTTACTGATAATTGGGATTTCCATTCCAATAACACAATAATGGCGATAATCAGTTGTTAAAATGAGTTTGTTGTGAATGAGAGTTAATGTGACAAAACATCAAATTGGTTCTAAAAAAAAACAAAAAAAAAAACTACCTTTCCAGGTGGTTGTGTTTTTGTTTAACATGTGCTATCTAAATGAATGTGTGTGTTTCAGTTGTGGGAGTGTGTGACTCTAATAAAGGCTGTGTGTCACATTTAAGTGCATGTTGCACAAAAATGACCCCCAGGTTAGTCATTACTGTATGCAATTTTCCCCGAAATGCATCTGCGCTTCACCATCCTACACGATTCGAGACGGCTCTCGGTCTTTACAGTAAATCTCTCTCTGCAGAGCCGAGTCTGCTCCAGACGACACACACAACTACATACATACATCACTATGAAATCGGATTACAGAGCTATTTTTATTTTTTTTTGCTCAGACAAGGACGTATTGTTGCCGCATTAGTCAATAAAGATATAGTTAAAGTCTTGTTTTGTTTTTTTTTTCTCAGAGTGTTTTTGCTTGCTTTGTGACTCTCTCACTCTTTATTAGGTCCAGCATTTCCTTTGGCCCTGGGTGCAGTTATTTGGCAGGTGTATGCACTTTTCATACTTAAGGAGGCCAGACAATGCGTTGCACCAAACAATTTCTTTTCCAGTTTAACTGGCTCTAATTCAAGTAATTACTCACTTAACAATTTCCCTTTTCGCTGGCAGACTTTTATCTCTCCATTTAGCTCCAGGTGCGGGTCTCATGTCAAACTATTATATTAAGATCACTGAGCAAAGCATTGTCCTCCAAGGGAAAAAAAGTTTTGCAAAAAGTGTAATTTGAAACTCAACATATTTTTCTGAAACAAAGGAGAAGAAAATCATCACTTCTCAAGCTGGTGTTACAAGGAAGTATTTTTTTTGGTGGAGAACTTGCAAAAATCTTGCGTTCTGAATCCTGACCACAGTCAGTATGTGAAAAATACTGGCTGGAAATGTGAGGCAGTTTTTCAGAAAAGCACAATATTTCTCAGAAACACAGCTTGAAATGGTACTTGTAAAATAATTTAAATGGTCCTAATAAAGCATTAGAGTCCTAATTAATGAGCAGTGCCAGAGTCACTGAGTAAACTCAACACATCTTGGTGTGCTGTCATCCGCACCCTCAGCCAGCCATGCAACCACAGTGGCCTCTTTTAACCCTCACACAGTCTTAGCGTGACGATCAGGAGGAACTTGGTAGATGTCACCGTCAGACACCGTCCCATATTCTGTCAGGTTCCGAAACCAGTCGGTCCAATGGACGCTGTCTTTTAACGGGAGTGATATTATAAAAATAATGACGTATTTTCAAGTGCACAGTTTGTAAAGCCGTATTACAAGGCCGTGCACATGGCTGTACGGAACTAACAAATCGGATTTTTTTTTTTTTTTTAGTTATTAGTGAAATTATGCTCCTGCTATTGAGAAGATGAAAACAATTCAAAGGCTTCCATACATCTACAAAAGGATGTAAGTTATCTGGAAAATGCCAGACTTTGCCTGGGGAAAAAAAAAAGGTCTCATTTTGCACTTTAATCTAGGAAAAGGAGGGATATTTCCCCGCCAAAATGGTTAAAGAACCTAAGAAGTGCATTGACATATACAGAACAGCAGCCAGCTTTTGTTTTAATGACTTCCAGGGTTAAAAACAGTTGAACTTGTCAGGAAATCATATGCTTTACAATGTGGCAGATATTTCTTACTGTGCGGCTCCAAGTCCTCAGAAATGTCCCCAAGCTGATAAAGACTATAGCAATTTATTTAAGGAGACTCAATTTCATTTTGACAAAATTTACACAGCTTAGCGCTTTTTGTTGATCCAACTCAAACCCAGTTCCTTTCCCGCTCGCTGCCAATACTCACACAGCGCCACAGAAAAACCACTGTGGCAACTAGCCAAGCCCAACGTCTCTCGTCCAAACACTCGTTCAGCGGCTCCAGCGCCAGTACTTCAGGACCAACATCAGGCAGCGGCCAAACAGCGGGAACATTTCGACTGGTTCCTTTAATCTAAACTCAGGCCAAGGGGTGTTCAAAACCCAGTCTGCCACCCACACGAACAATGATATATTCAAAACAGAATTATGCAGTCTCAAAATAATTGCAGAGTCCAATAAATCTGAGTTTTCAGGATATACGAGTCGGCTCCGTCCACAGGGCTGCTTCGTTATTGCATTGGAGAATTAGACAAGCAGTCTTTGGCTTGATGGCAGACGTTTAGTGCCCAGGGGCGAAATATTTCTTACATCTGTCTATGTGAGTGTGATTTTTGAAAGAGTATATTTCATACTGTTTTAGGGTGCAGTTCGAGCAGGACGATTTCTGCACCAGATATGAGTTTCAGTGCAGCAGTGGGGCTCAGTAGCTTTATATTTGTTTTAGGATTTGAGCTCTTTTTTGCTTTCTTTTACCTCCGCAGACACGACTAGCTTAAGAGGGTATTAAAACTGGACATGTAACCTAATCAGGTTAATCATTGTGTCTCTTTTAATAGATAAACTGGGGTGGGGGAGAGGGGGACTTTGTTTCAAAAGAAAGAAAAAAAAAAAACCCATAAGACTCCAACTGAGTGACCTCCTCTTGTTGAAAATCCTCATCAGTATAAAAACGGTTGCTATGCTGCAGCACAGCAACCGTTTTTGTTTGCTGCTGTTTTCTCCATTAGGCGGTTGTAAATTTATCATGTCCCCACCTGAGTGCAGTGGAGCCTACGAAGCAATGCAACAGAGGTTCCTGTCCGCACCACTGGGCAATCGCTTTGCTTTGATTTCCTCCAAGAGGAAAGCATTCTGTTATGACCAGCGTTTGTGTATTTCCGCATTGCGACGCTGGTGTAGAGTTCCTTTTTGGTAATTTTGTTTTAAACAATGTGAAAAGGTCAATCAGAAGAGAATGTCTTTGTCGAGAAAGAGCAGCCCAAAAATAAACTGATACATCAGATGTTTTGTTAAACAGAACCAGAGGACGTTGTCAGTGGGGTGTATTTAGAGAAGGACAGACCTTTATAAATAGATATTCAAAAATAAAAAGGCATTTGATCTGACAAGCTTTCTGGCCTTGAAAAGCTAATTTAACTTATCTGATCACAAGGGTGAACCTGAAATCCTAATCTGTGCTAAAGTAAACTTGAAGAACTGAAAAAAAACAAAAAAAAAACGTTTAGCATTTACATACAACGCCGAAGTTTGGCAACTCTGTCTGTGTTTCTATATCCTTAGTCTCTCCTGAGACTCCAGCAGCCTCTCAGTGTTACTAATACCAACAAAAGATTGAATTCTGACCTTTGTTGCCAAACTGAAATTGAGTACAAAATAACAAGGAACAACATAAAACAAAACAGGAATGGGGATAAACTTAAAGTGTGGCTGATTGCCAATTCAGAAGAGGAGTAAGGAAATAATTCCCCAAATAAAAATTAGGTAGCTGATCAGGTAGCGATCAAAAGTACAGAAATTTTTTTACGTTTTTTTTTTCCATGTTCATTAAATGCGTGACAACTCAAGCTCTCCATTTTACCCCTTTAGCTTCAGATTTTGCTGTTACAAACACAAGTGTCAATGTATTTTATTATAATTGTGGTGTTGAAGGACAAGGGATACTTTGGCTCAAAATGTTTTGCTAATATAAATCTGAAAAGTGTGGCATGCAATGTTAGAAGCAACCTAATTTGTGAATATAGTCTTCCTTGTTAGCAGCTCAACCTTTAGTAAACTAAAATACATGGAAGTTTATGGTTGCAATCTAACAAAATGTGAAAAAGTCTGAATACCTTTTCTGTATATATTTACACAGGTGCAGATAAAGGAAAATGTGCTAGTGAAATTATAAAATGGAAACACAGAAGGTGATTTTACCAGGTAACCATGTTATTAGTGTGAGGCAGGAGACACTGCCGGTCATCAGGATTCAGGATTCTGGGCGTCAGGCTCATCGTAGCTTCCACGGACACGACAGCTCGAGACCTGAACACGTGCAAAGCGAAAGATTTTCAGGAGGATGAAACAAGGAGCACAAACGTGACAAAGTAGCATTTTTGTTTTCGAAACCTGTACCTGTAGACCGAGACTTCTCCCGCGCCAAACGCCCCTACGATCAGATCTTCACAGAGACACAGGGAAAGCAAGGAAAGAAGACGGGGGGGAACAGTAAGCTTCAAAGAATGCAACACATGGGACTAATTCTAAGGTCTCCAGCAATCTTCATCAAACACAGACACAGCATGTAATAAACACATTTAAACACACACACACTCCAACTGAGATGCAGAGCTGACCCTTTGATATCCTTTTGCATTTTCTTTCATTCCTGGTCCCTTTTTTTAAAACAGAGCTCAATAATGAAACAAAAAATAATCATGCATTTCTATTTTTTTTTTTTTTTATAGCGAGCATACGATTCCTTGCGAGACATGAGCGGACCGCACGTTGCATACCAGACCCAAGTTCACTTGCCCCAATCACAGTTTGCTAAACAACAACATTTCCCAACATCCCGCGCTGCGAGGACTCCAAATTGTAAGCAGCACCAGATCTCATCTATGTGTGATTTTTTATTTGTTTTCATGGGCTTTGTGATGAACACATGATTTTAATTGGCTCCCAAAGTTTAAAATAGAGACGGCATTTAATGGATGTGGTCAGGGGACACATACCAATTTAAGCCACACACACATACACACACACACACATGCACACGCACACGCACACACACGCACTGATTAAAACAATGTGAAACTAGAAAAGAGCCACTTAATGGATACAAGCCGTCGCTGCCAGATGCAGCAGGAAGTTAAGCTGTGTGATCCTGAGAAAAACACCGTAACTTTATGCTGCACGGGAGAAATCAGCTGAGATTTCGTTACCAAATAGTTTCTTATATTTTAGAGCTGCCTCTGTTAGGAAAAAAAATGCAAGCCATGTATTTGTGATTTCATTATTTAAAATCTGTACTCTCTTAGCATAAAACCTCTTAGCAACGCTCCTCAGGAGGATGGGAGCGAGCGTCGAAGTGTACTCTTGCAGACCGTGCTTGCCAATTGCTGTGACTTCTCCCTTTGTGCATTTAGAAGGAACAAGACTAATTGAATCTATGAGAAACACATCTGTTTCTGCCTTTGGCTGCAGTCAATGAGTCCCCCCGAAACCACAACAGTAAACATTCAGGCCTTGTCCCTTTCCTCCGGGAGTGCACTACGTTCCTATGTAAGTTGTTCTATGACTGCGTGTGTGTGTGTGCGTGTGTGCATGCGTGTGTTAGAGCCAGGCATGATCTGGTCTGATCGACGTTATCTGGTCAGGGTCAGAAAGTCCCTGAGCATCTCTGCTTCCGATACATGTTTTTGGTCCACTGTGGCCGACTTTATGTCAGCTGCTATCACGATGAACTGTGCAGCTATGTTGTTTTTTCTTTTTTTTTTTTTTTTTTTTTTTATCCTAGCCTATTTTTAGGCTTAAAAAGCCACTACATCATCGTGCAGCATCAGAGCCAGTGGAATAAAAAGGCCAAACAAGGTGATGCAGAAGGCTGGTCCTGTAATGCAGACTGCTTCTGGAGATTCATCAAATGAAGATTACAGAGAATGTGGAGACTGTTGTGCAACACTGTATTCAGTCAGAGGCTTATTTAAAGTAGCTGCAATATGGACTGCTACAGGTGATCCTTCCTGCTGACAGCTAACGCCATTTACAGCAAGTCTGAAGAAACTTCAAATACAAAATACAAAATTTATTCTCCCTCTGGGATTAATAAAAATATTTTACATTTAATTAAATTATCAGAAAAGTATCTATTTAGGGCAGGAAATAACAATAGAATTAACGCACTATACGTTTACGTTTGTTCGACATCATTTTAAGGTATATAAATAAGATATGAATGTTAGATCATTGCTGTTTTCCAGTCTGGGACTGGACCGTGGCTGACCCGTACAACCTGGACTGATGTTCCTAACAAATGTTCGGAGAGGACTCAGAAAACTTGCATCTCCTTCATCAGAAGCTAAATTGTTTTCAAAAATTATAAACAGCAGCTTTAAGAACCTCAAGTTTTGTATGAGTTTTTCCTTTTTACAGCGCTTTCAGAAAACTGGGAGTAGCAGAGCAGAAAGAGAAGGAGGGAGGAATGACGGGAAAACAAATCGAAACTCTGCCTTAAAACCACAATCTGCTAAAGTCATCAGAGGAAAGGTGTGGAAGAAGACCCACCTCATCGTCCAAATACCTCAGTCCATCTTACCGTTGTACTTCTGAAACCACGTAGCTCAACTCCTGCCACAAATATGTCGACTTGACCGATGTATTTTCTCCCTGATCTAACTCTCATGTTTGCTCATGTAACTCTGCATGACATGAAACTGGTTTTGGGGTTAAGTGTGTGTTAGAGAGCATAAGTGTGCGCGTGGATGATTGAAAAGCTAAATCAGCTCAAATTCCATGTTTCCTTGTTTTATAAATTCTGCTTCCTTGCACAAATGCTGTTGTTTTTATGGGGTTTCTACGACTGAGCTTGTATTTCCACACGCAGATACGCGACACCTTTATAGAACTGACAGGTACAGGAGGATCATTCTGGATAACTAGACTGCTTTAGCTGATGGTGTCTTTCCTGGACTGAAGAAAAACACATCTTCCTCTCTGAGTTTAGACAGACTGTCAAGCTGTCACTGGATGTCTGCTGCAACTGCCTGTTTGGCTGCAGGGAGACCGGCCTTGGTGAGGGAAGCCTGAGGGCCGACGGCCCTTAGCGGTTAAAAAAAGAGAAGCTAATGGTTTCTTTATTCTTGGATTTGCGAACCTTTCAAATATTTTGTTCGCTTGTAGTACCTATTTCAGTCTCAAAAGCAGGAATCAAACCATACGGGTAACACTATACGGCTGGTTTAGTTAAAGATTGTTTTGTCTGGAAGACTAAAATACACACGCTAATGAAGCAACCATATGGTTTAATACTGTATTATTGCAATGAATGAAGGAAAAGCCTCACAATGAAACATGATGGAAAAGTTTTTTCTTCTGCAGCAAAGATGGATGGAGCTAAATACTCATTAATCTTGGAGGAAAAACCTAAAACCGGGGTTCCCGTTCCTGTTTTGCTAGCTCCCTTTTGACAAAAAATGACATAGGCCATTATTTTAGAAAGGTCAAAATGCAACACAGTGGAGTTTGGTGTTTTGTCTTGATTTTTTAAAAATTATTTTTATTTCTTTTAAAGGGTGTGAAAACTTTTGCAACTAATGGAACAGCCAGCTGATTTACCCTTTGGCTCCATACTCATCAAATAAAAATGATCTGGTATGTCTGTTCCCTTTTCAACAAACTGTTGAGATTGGAAGGTGAAACACTGCTTGTTTTTGACCTTTAACCTGGAACCGAAGAGGCACGACTCCCGCCAACATTTAACTCAAAACTCCTCATCTTGGTTCGTAATTAGGCTTCCTATTAGTCAGTGTACTTTTTAGCGCACGGTCTAATTCTGTCTGCTACCTTTTCTTCCAGATCACTTTTTTGTTGTTTTGTTTTGCAAGTTCAAAGGCATGATGTAATTTGGGGATTCATAGTCCATTAAAGCTAAAAGTGGAGCTTAGTCATCAACTTCCGTCTCCTTCTCCAGTAAACTAATGACATTTAATGTTAATGGGAGCATATGGTGGCTCGTGCAGGCCTCCCAGACGCCTGTGCAGGCCCCTTGTGACGCTGATCAAACACCCTCAGCTCCTTTGAACGTGTGTGTGTGTGTGTGTGACGTTACTCTCCTGCAAGCGACACAAAGAGTGCATGTGTAGCACTTCCATTAAATATCTATCTAATGACAGACGGAGCATGCAGTGTATGATTGTGTGTTTGTGCGTGTGTGTTGGCCCAAAGCTCCACCACCCGTGAGTTTCAGCTTATTTCTCCCGGTGGGTTTCCACCAGCAAAAGTTTGAATCTGATTTGCAGTAGGCCTGTGCAGGTCTGACTGGGACCTGGTGCCCTGCACACGCTCAACGCTCGTGTGAGTCCAACGATACTTGTGAATGTGTGTGCGTGTGTGTGTGCGTGTGTGTGTTTTCTCCCCAATATCCTGTTTGTGGAGTGAAGAAAATCTGTTTTCATAGGCAAATGGGAAGGAAAAGGAGGAAGGAAAGCGGGGGGCAAAGAAAAGGAAAAGGGGGAAAAAAAGCTAAACAAATTCTTCATTTCAGCCTAAATTGGGTTAAAGTGGGACTCACACAGCTTAAGTAATGCTGAGAGAAGAATGACTCCAAATTAGGTGGAAAATAACGTAGTAAAGCTGATTTTTACAGATCTGCTTTATTTGGATACTTTTTATTGTGAGCCTGCAACTCGTGGACACAAATAGCTGGGAAAAATGACCTACTTCTTAATTAGTTTTATAAATCGGGTGTAACCTTTTTACATATTTGTGAAGGTGAAGATGTGGGTGGCATATAAAGCAGGGATTTTGCTGCATGCAGCCTTTTGCATGTCAGGCAGACAGAACATGCAGATAATGTGTTGTTCTACTTTCTCTCCTTCTTGAGTCCTGTGAATCCCTAAAGCATGGATGCGGGAGCAGCTCATGGCAAACATCCCCCGTGCCCCCTTCTGATGACTTTAGCAGATAGAAAGTGGGAGAACATGGACATGAAACATGGAGGTGAGGAAGATGAAACTGTGAAAAGAACGTGAGCTGAAGAAGGAAGTTTGATTAGAAGGAGAGGGATTGAATTGTTGAACTTTTACCAGGATACTCGTTGCCGTCCAGGTCCTGGCCTCCTCTCAGAGTGAAGCCGTACCCTGGCAGACCGCCGCCGGGCGTCCTGGAGGCTCGCAGCTCCTGGCTCAGGGTCAGGCCTCGTGTGGACGCGTCTCTATTACCGTTAAAGATCAACACTCTGCCTCCGCGGTCCTCGCCTCCGAACGGACAGCCCACTGCCACGTCTGAGGGGTGACACACACACACACACACACGTTTGTTTTGCTATCTTTGTGGGGACGTTACATTGACTTCCATTCATTTCTACAGCCTAAACCTTACCTTTACCCTTTTCCTAACCCTACCCATCACATACCTAACCCAAACCCTAACCAAAACTCAATTCATACCTTAGCCCTAACTCTGACCCCTGACCCAAAAACAGGGTTTCCCCTCGTGGGGACCAGGCTCCGGTCCCCACAAGGAGCAATTGGTCCCCACAATGTAGTATATGTCAGGAAAATCGTCCCCACAAGGTATTACAAACAAACGCACACACACACACACACACACACACACACGAATGCATGTTTTTGACATCAACTGCTGTTAAAAGCTCCTCCGAGACAAGAAGCGAAGAAAAAAAAACATTCAGGTTGGAGGAAAAGGGAAAGAAGAAAACAAAAAAAAGCTTGACCTTTCAAACTTTGGAATGGCTACTTAGTTACTTCACCAAATGTTTATTTGCTTTGCATGTTATTAAATTCTTTGCTCTGACCTTTCGTATCTGACCAGAGGCTGATTTGGTATCTTCTTATGAGCGTAATTGATAGGTGGAAGTAGAAAAATGTTTTTCAAAATTATTACAAACAAATATCTGAAAATTATAGCCCCAATTATTTTCATATTCCTTAAAACAATTCAGTGCAACCAGATTCCTTCTGAAGTCACCCATTATACTTACACCTAATATTACTTACAGGGTCCACCTGGGTGTAATTTAATCTCTGTGTAAATACAGCTGTCCGGTCAAGATCTTAGAGGCTTGTTGTTGAACAAAAAGGAAATGTAGCTCTAGTGGAGATGGAGAAATCCTCAGCTCAGGCAGCAGAACCCGTTGACAGAACTATTCGTGCCCTCCACAAAGACGGCCTTTGTAGAGATTTGTGAAAAAGAAAGTTGGTGTTGAGGGATAGTCAGAAGAAGGTGCCGTTTTCAAGTTTGCTACAAACCACGGCAGAGACACCAGCAAGCAGGTGGGAAAAGATGCTCTGATCAAAACTGAACTTTACGACCTCTGCGCAAACCCTGTGCATGACAGAAAACGGCATTTCGCCCTGAAGATGCTGTCCCCGCAGAAAAACGTGCAGGAAATCGTTCTGTACGTTCGTTTCGTTTTCTGTGGGATCAAAGTTTGCATCGCAACAAGACGTCTGCATTAAAGACACAGCCGGGTTTAGATTAAGCATTTGTGCCTTGAAATGGCTCAGTCAAAGTTAAGACCTTCACCCAGTCTCTTAAAACGAAAGTACAGAAGACCCTGTCCATGTAACCTGACTGAGCTTGAACCGTTTTGGAAAAGATAATGAGCAGAAATGTCTCTAGACGTGCAAAGCTGGTAGGGACCCCGGATATTAAAAAGAAACAAGTCTCAGCCAGTCTGTTAAATTTTTTTGCCACAGCTGTAACAGTTGATTTCAGTATTCAACATAAACTTCGGGGAAAGTCTGTGATATTTGTACACAGAGAAATGTTTGATATCCAAAAGGTTATAAATTGACATGGCTTTAAAATGCAGCTTTCTCAACTTTAAACACATTCAGCAAGATTACCTCTAATGGATTCTTAAGAGGCTTCCCAAAAAAATTTGAGGGATGGCTTTAGAAAGAAATTCAAATTCAATAATTAAATGTTCATCTCGAACGCCGAGTTCTAAGTCATTGTCAGTAGCGACTCTCTGGAGCCATAAACACAATCCATTTCCCTTTGTGAAGCAGTGCCAAGCCTTTATTTCATGTTCTCAGCTCTTAGTTTCTGTGTGTCTTAGTCTTTCTCTTCCTCTCAACAGACAGACTGCAATCCAGCGTGGTGATTTATTAACGCATCTTCACCTTCAAAAACCACAGCTTCGCTTTCACGGCATGCTTCGGGTCAGGCTGAGCTGTGAAGCAACGGCCAGTCAAAATGTTCTGCACTTGGCTCAATCTGAGCTCACTATAAGCTGTGAGCTGCAGGATTCAGCCTCCCGTTCCCCCCTGGAATCGTTAAAAAGCAATAGTGACCCCTTGCCATGGAAAGCCAAGCCTGCTATGTGGCACAAAGCCTACACATGTTCTACAGATGATGTTGCTTCAGTTCACGTTCCGATTCCAGTGATCTGCATACTTTTGCCTTTCCATAGCACAGGCACAGACTGATCTTATTTTCTTGTCTAGAGAGTGCTGCTGCTGAAATGGATGGGCGTTTTATCTAACAAATGCTGGAATTTACATTCTTGAAATGTTTATAATATGTCAGTCTTGAAGATATGATCTTTCTGTCTTTGATTGAAGATTTCAGTGGGTTATTTTTGAGCTCAGGAGTATGTTTTATTTGCCTCACACTTTATCACTTTGTCTTATTTACCCATCATAGATTTGTCTGTACTGGCTAGGTGGATGTTTCCTACCTGCTTTGACAACAGATAAGTTAAAGTACTTTTCAGTAATTTACTCACAGTCTTCTGTAAGAAAATATAATTACAACGCTGTCAAAATGATCGCAAAATGACCAGGCATTTGCTGTCACTGCTCCTAATTGATGGAACGACTTCCACATTAGATCTGCTCTTAGTCTTGAACACTTCAAATCACTCATTTTTTATTCTTTGGCATTTACATAGAGCCTGACATTGTAATCTTTTTGTCTTGTCTGTTTTGATTCTAGCTCTAGTTAGTTCGTTTCAATTTTCATGTGTTTTTAATCCATGTTTTTTTTTTTAAATAAACTTTTTTACATGAGATTCAATAACTTTCTGTCCAGAATTTAAAAAAAACAACAAAAAAACAAACTAGAAATATGCACGGTCATGAACTCTATGTCTAAGAACTTGGGCAATAAAATGTTTTACAGGCTATAAATTAAAGTGCTGGTACAAAATGGATGTGAGTCAGAGGAATTTACCTGGAGTCACATATTCAACTTGCACTAAGACATCCTTTAATCAGCTCTAAATCTCTAACTTTACTAACCAATGACAAAAACAATGCAGAAATATCCAACGCTTCAGATAAAGCAGGTTTGATTTGAATATACACTTGAGCCCACAGTATAGTAGGCCTGCATATTGAAGAAAGATAAATTCTTCAGCTAACCTGGACTTAAAAGTCAAAGTAAAGGTGATAGTCTGCTCTTTAAAGTATTTACATCACTGTTATATTACTGTGATGTTATCTAAAACATGGAAAATGAAATAATGCTGATTGTTGAAAAAAAAAAAAAAAAAGCACCTGTTTCAGATAAAAATCCATTTTTTTTTAGAATACAATCAGATTTTGGGATATATTCCTTAACTTGTTAGTGTCCATTCCTTTGCACTGTCCTACATTCTAATACCCATCAGTACTGTAACTGTCCAAAATCCCTCTAGACATCCTGTTTGTCTCTGGACCCCCTCTCTCGTAGCCTAAACAACTGGTTCCACATGAAGCAGATTGTGGGGTAGAGAGAGGATAAATGCAACCATGTGTGTATGCAAGTGTATAAATGAACCTATGTGTGTTCATGTGTTCTGAGTCTGCATGTCTACGTGAGCCATTGTGTACATAATTGAATAGCTGTACAAAAATAATAAGCTCCTTTTTAAAAAAAAAAAAAAAGTCTTCAAATAATGTGAAAGTCACTCATTGGTATTGCTCAACAGCGTCCCACACAATGCAGACAATCCAGCAGAACACCCACTGCGATCACTGAAACCAAAACTATAGGAGACTCTTACTCACAGCCTGAAACAGGCTGATATACTGTACCCGATGGTGACAGGAAAAGCTGGTGTTGTCAGATGAAAATTATAAACAAGCGGAGCCACATGGCAAATTACATTAGCTAAATTGTAAGGGCTTACCAGCTGACACTTGGGGGGGGGGGGAAATATTGTTAAATATGACAGAGAACGGGTATGGTTCTGTTTTCGAGAAGAATTTTGGGGTTGCTGTGGGAGATCAGTGTCATTTCACAAAGAATGTCTGCGATCCTGGTCAAATCAGAGGGCAGGTTTTAACGGTGCCTCGCAAAAGAACACGTGACCCTGTGAACATTTTGACTGTAAATGGTAAAATTTAATTTATACATGTATTTTCTAGTCACATACTCACAAACGAGCACATATTCATACCGGAAGCTAGAATCAAATTCACAACTAATAGATTTTCTCCCAGCATTGCCTTTTATTTAATTACATCCATCATCTGTGACCAGCTTCCCCATCCCTTGCTTAAGAAAAGCATCCCTTTCAGCATGTTGCTGCTACTTCTGTGTCTCAAAGTAGGAAGAATAGTTCATTTTCCTCCACACATGGCACTTAATATGTATTTCAAAGAGTTAAATGTTGGTTTTATCTGACTGGAGAACATTTTGCCACATGTTTCTCTCTTTCAACAATGCCATCGTTTTGGCCAGATAAATAGTTTACTTGTTAAGTAAGTCTTTCACCTGAGTTGCAGATCTCTTAAGTTGTGCCATTCTTTATCTCTTTGAGTTGAACAGTCTCTGTGAGATTTTCAAAGCTTGAAACATTGTTTTATAACTTTACCCTGCTCTTAACCTCTCAATATCTTTATTCCTGACTTCTCTGCTGTGTCCCTTGGTCTTCATGATGCTGTTTGTTCACTGATGTTCTCTAACAAACCTCTGATGCCGTTACAGAACATCTGAATTTATACAGAATTTAAATTGCGGACTGATAAAATCCAGACAAACCCTGATGAAACTGTACGGTGGTAAAATCTGAAAATGAATACTTTTTCGAAAAAGCACTGTACACGAACACAGTAGTTTAACAGTGGCAAGAAAAAACAAAAACATTTCAGAAATCCTAAATCACCAATCTGCTAGGTTGACTCCATAATCCTGAACTATAAAATCCTGCACATATCTGAACTGTTTCCCAGAAATCCTCATGGTGTCCCAGACTGACAGGCAGCAGATGTGATTTATGTTTGTAGTAAGGAAAAGTGTCAGTATTGATCCCTTGGTTATTGATCTGCTGGTTAATGGGATTTAAAGGGACGGTATGCACTTTAACACATGCTGCCCATGGGTAAATTAAAAATAAATCAGTAGGACTGATGTCATACAAGGACCAAATGCACCTCCCTTCATTCATCTTTAATGGCACAATCCACAGGTCTTAGCGTTTGGGCTCCAGGCTTTGTGCGTGTCAGTCATTGTCTAATTAACGTGAGAATAAAACAAACACTTCCAGGAGGAATGAACTCTGGGCTGCAGCACAAAAAAAATAAAAAATCCCAGATGATTCTATCTCAGGCCACATCTGGTGAGGTAAAAATAGCCCCCAATACACACAACATATGTGCCTTCAACGCAGTCGTCACACGATGAAGCAAGGTTCGCACACGCAGAACCTTTCATCGCCGCACTTCCTGATTGGCTGAAAGGATTTAAGGAGCCTGACAGGATTTCCTCAGTCAGAGAACTAACAGGCAGACAGTCACAAGATCACAGAAAAATAACCTGGTGCTCGTTATGAAGACCGCCGCAAAACGTAAACCGTACATAGAGATGTGTAGCAGCAGCACATGAAAAATATTCATAGGATTCCTTTTTTTTTTAAAATTTCTCTTATTTTTTTCATCATCAGAAAGCATATTTTCAGCATACCGTTATATCCATCCTGGTTGACATCCCCCAGCGGTGCTATTGCGGTCCCAAAACGTCCAAAAGTGTAGGTACCACTGAGAACAATGGGTTCAGAGAACCTGAGTGGAGCCAGCTGCAGGTACAGATACACCCTTCCCACCTCTCTGGGTTTGCTCTCCATCTCCCTCTCCATGTAGAGGGGAGCTCCAACCAGGATATCGTCCGTGCTAGGTGGACATACAACAAAGGCTTTCAAGAACAGAGGCAAGGACGGCGGTGAAATTACCTTTGTTTCAAATGACAAAGGGAATTCTCTGCTTACTCGTCGCCGTTCAAGTCAGTGACGGCCACCGAGTAGCCAAAATAGGAGGCCATCTGAGAGACGGACAAGGAAACAAATATTTAGTTTTTAACCAAAAACCTATAAAAATTCAATTTTAGGACAAGGATAACAGGTTCTTGGTTCTGGAGATGTGACGATGGTGATCCCACCTGTTCTCCTGTGAAGTTCTGGATGAAGGTGAGATTAGAGGAGTTGATCATTGCTACCTGAAACAAACAGACATAACGGTGAGAATCTGTGATGCTTGCATGGGATCAGATATTGCTGCAAAGCGAATGACTTGATGCAACCAGCTGCCCACTGTCAGAAAGACGAGGAGTTGCTGCAGAGTCAATAACTGCAGCTTTTTATGAATTGTCATTATAAAAATGTATTTGACTGCATTGTATTATATCTATGCTGGGATGTATGTGATTGAATTTGAATGGGTGTGTATAATGTTTTGGATTTATACTAGAGCTGCACAATATTAGGAAAATGTATCATTTCAATACCACAACTGACCATTTTGATGACAATGTTTATAATTAACACATAGTTTTTTTTTCTGTACCATAACATAATGTCTCCTCCAAACTTTGTGAGTTTCAGTATCTTTAGTCACTAAAACCATAAAGTGTGAAAAACAAGCACAGCTTGAGGCTGTCCAAATGGGAATATAAGAGTCACCATTCAAACACGACGTTGCGGTTGTGATATTGCTAACACTGATGAAGACTGCCATCGTTATTTATTGTGCAGCTCTAATTGACCTGTCGTATATTTCTGTTTATGAACTGGACCAGCTTTTCTTGTAAAATGGTCAGCAAGAGATATCTGCAGTGAATTGATGTTATATAAAAAAAATGACTTGACTCATAAAAACACCAGACTTTAGCATCGTTGCCCCTCAGGATCAAACATACAAACCACATGACAGGCATTAATTCAAGAAAAGTAATAAAAAAGCTTCTATAAAACTGAAAGTTTCTTCTCCCTGCTCCCCCTCTCTTTGTGCAATACCCCCCTCTTTGCCCCCATGTCTCTCTACTACCCCCATCCTAACCACAGTTCCAGGGAAAGACAGAAAGGGGAGGCTAAGAATTCCTTCATAAGAACTAAAATAACAACCACATGGAGACAGCCAGAGGCTACGCACACACACACACACACACACACGCACACACATGTGTGTGTGTGTGTGTGTGTGTGTGTGTGTGTGTGTGTGCAGGAGGATGCATGTTAACTCAATCACTGATCTCCCAGAAATGAACTAAAGCAGTGCAGACTTACGGAAATTTACGGACAGATGATCGTGCGTAAACACAAACACCGGATCAATAGCTAGAAAATTAACTTCCCTTTGGTCTCAATTGTTGGATTGGTCACAGAGGAAACCTGATCGGGCCCGACAGCCGTTCCAGAGCCGGCAAGCCTCTAACGCGGCTTACCTGCTCACACACAGCCGCCTCTGCTGTGTGTGAGCACAGGGAGAAATGTTTGTACTGGGCAGATTGTTCTGGCATTCTGTTTGCGGTGAGGCCTGTGGTTGCACTGCAGGTCAAGGGGTTGTGAGTGTGTGTGTGTGTAGAACAGGGTGAGGAGGGTTAGGTGGGGTCAGTGCCCTCTAAATAAAGCGGAAGCTCTATGTCATTAAGGAGGATTGACACAGTCGGCCCTGGGGACACGTTCCCATAAGAAAACACATATTGTAAGCTGAAGATGCACAAACAGAGCCATTTAACACATAGCAACACTCAGGGCTACATTCATTTGGACAAACATCATTTCGGGGAAACATATTGATATTAAAATAGATGTGACAACAGTGTTTTTATTCAAATGTGTCTAAACTGTCAGCATTTTGTGCCAACCTCTTGAGTGCCAAATGCAGTCAATTTTTAAGAAGCCCCTGCCATGTTTCTACTAAGTGAAGTCTTCACGTTTGTGTGCTTCACCATAAATTTGAATATCATTGAACAAGTAATTTATTTCAATAATTCAGCTTAAAAACCCCAAAAGATTCATTTGAGAGACAGTCAATTATTTTAAGCTTTTATATTTTGTAACTTTGGGAATATTATTAAAACCCAAAATTCAGTTTCTTACTAAAAAAGAATGTTACAATGTCACAGAGACCAATAATAAAAGTATTGTTTGGAAATTAAAAGTTCTCCGTTTATGGTTATGTTATTGTCTAGAGAGAAATAGTGAGGAAAGTTGTCCGTCAGACAATTGCTGATGCCCTCTACAAGAAGGTTAACTACAAGCTTTTGGCAGTCTTGTGTCCAAGCATAGTAATGGAAAGTTGAGTGGAAGGAAAATGTGCTAATGCAGGTTGAAAGGACTGTCACAGTCCGTTCAAAAGACTTCAGGAGAAGCTCAAAGCATGGACTACAGCTGGAGTCAGACCTACAAGGGCCACCACACATATGTACCCAGGTCATGTGCCACAACTGGTGATAGGCCCCTCCTGGACAAGAAATAGCGGGAAAGTTTTACCTGAACGATGGAGAAAATGACTGTACTGTTGGTCCTCCTTTCTGGAGGAGGGCTTCTGCTGAAAGTAAAGTTTGCGTTTCATTTGGAAATCAAGATCCCCTAAGCGTCGGTGGAATTTTGGAGAAGCACAGAATCCAAGCTGTTTGAGGTCCAAGGATAACATGGGAGTCATGTCACCTGCTGGTGTTGGTCCATTGGGTTTTTAAGTTCAAAGCCAACACAGCTAACAATGGCGATACCGATTTCAGTTCCCAGCAGGACTTGGCACACTGCTCACGGTACCAACAGAAGAGTGATGGTATCACTGTGCCTGACTGGTCAGCAAGCTGGCCTGAACTAAACCGTCACAGACAATCTATAGGGTATTTTCCAGAAAGATGAGAAACACCATCACCAGAAGTATAGATGAACTGAAGGCTGCCATTAAAACAACTGGAGCGTATTTAAGATCATTCAGCTGAACCAATGGATGATCTCATCCACGCTCTGCTCCGTCGATGCAGAAAGTCATGAAGAGAAGCAGCCTTGACCTAGACTGCAGGGACAAACTCTCCAGTAGGCATTTGTGTATTAAAGCCATTTTTTCATTAGTTTTATGTAATAGTGGAATTTTCTAAGATACCGAATTTCGTTATCGGCGAGCCATAAATGTCAAAATGAGCAGAAATAAAACATTTAAATATATCCCTGTGTGTAATAAATCTATAAATACAAGTTCTGATTTGAATTGTTTTGTTCTCTTTAGATGAATCTACATTATTGCTATGGAGACCACGAATGTACCACACATGAAATATAATAGCAGACCAAACATTGGATTAAAGTTATTATTTGTCATTGCAATATTACACACTGGACATTATTTATCTATGATATACTGTGCCCTCTGCAATAGGGATATAAAATGAAAATAGACGAATTAAACTGCATTCTAATGATTACTACTGAGAATATATTTGGTTTTTTTTCTCTACTCTCAGGTTAGAGGCAGGGTAAAAAGCACAAAGGGAAAGAACACAAAGCCAACAGGCAGCCTTTGCTGTCCCAGTAGGACAATGACTTATGACAAAATGTCAGAAGAATCCATTAATTAAACAAACATAAAATTAGCTTCATGAGTAACAAGTCCCCTAAAGCAGGTAGAGAAAACTGAAAATAGCTGAATGATTTTTAACATTTGCTTGTATTTTATTTAATTTAAAAAAGTGACATATTTGGGGCTATAATATGAATAAATAAATTAATTAATTAATGAATACAATTTCAAACAAATGATTGCCTGCGATTATGAAACTGTATGATATTTATGTGGGTTCTGAATACCTACTAATGCACAAGATCAATACGTTTGAGTGTTTTAGTTTGGTGTCAAAATGACAGTTTGACATCTGTGAACTGTGAACAATCTGATCTAAATAACATTTTACTAACTGAATTATTGGGCACAAAGCATTCTGCTGTCCATACTCACATATCCAAAGTTTTGTGCTCCTCTTGGGACTCCAGTGATAAGCTCTAGGAGAATAAAGACGTATTTAAATTTGTGTGAAAATGGTGCACAGATAATGAAAACATCCCGATAAAACGTCATCTGGGAGGCCGCCGCCCTCCCATCGAACCCGCAGCCAAACCCCACCGACTGGGCACTCAGACTCTTCCCTAACGGTGATTGATGAGTGCAACGCTCTGAACTTGTGAGGATGATCAGAGGGTCCCACCCAGAGAGCAGATAGAGCCCCGACTTCCTGCCTCGTGGGTCTGAACCCAGCAGACTCGACCGCCAGACTAATTCCCCGCTCCATCTTTGCTCTGAACTCCCAGTTCCAACCAGTTCTCCAGTCTGACGGTGGTTTAAAGAACACGACCACAAGGGGCTTTGTACCACAACATAGCGCATCAGTGAGCATGTGTTGCCTCTTTAGACTCACTTTAAGACTCCGTGACATGTGTTGTGCTTGAGGGTGTTCAGAGCCTCTGCAGGGTTGGTATGAGGGCATGCAAATGCGGAGCTGTCCCACCGAGTTTCCACTGAATGCTGATTGGTAAAGATGGCTGAGAAAATGGGGAGTAGCTCTCTTGAAATTTTTTGACAGACTGTGTGGTGATGCTCTTTGAAGAGAAAGCTATAAATTGTGTGGAAAAATATCATGATTGTGGTGTTCTGTCTGATTTGTCTTCAGTAAGAAAAAAGAGCTGCTTTGGTGCTGAAATTCCTTGTGCTTTTTATTTGGACTGCAGAAAAAAACAATGAAATGAACTTTAGAACTTTAAGTTGAAACCGAAATGGTTGAAAGAAGAAAAGCGAAACAGCTTGCACATTCCTACGTACAGAGCTTTGAAAAAATATTTATAGCCCAGGAACTTTCTCACATTTTGTCACTTTACAACCACAATGCACAATGACTTCAATGCACAGAAAAAAAATAAAATAAACTCATTATGCACAGGAAGAACTATACAGTTTTCAAAGGGTTTGCAAATGGAAGACTGAAATATATCACATTTGTATTCACTCCTCTCCACTCTGAAACCCTGAAATAAAATCCTGTCCAATCAGCCTACATAAAAGTCTTATTAATCTGAATATAATTATAGCTGTTCTGTGAATGTCCTTATGGCTTTGCTAGTGAAGAAGCAGCACCAACAAACACACCACCAGACAAGTTGCTGATGAAGTTGCAGTGCAGGCTTAATGCAGGTTTAAGTGATGAAACAAAATCCCAAAATCTAAATATCCCACAGAAACAATGCTCTGCCAATCATCTAAAATATAAACAGTAAAATACAACTGCAAACCTACTGTCCATTTAAACCTGACAGCTTTAAAGGTAACTCTGAAGAAGCAGCAGAGATCTATAACTCAGGTGAAACACAGAGCCCATCACCCTGAACAGACCATCCCTACTGTAAAATGTGAAATTGCCAGAATCATGCTGAGAAATTGCTTTACTTCAGCAGGGGAAGGGGAAGCTGGTCAGAGATGGTAGGAGGAAGGACTGAGCAGAACACTGACGAAAACAAACCTGTGACAGGCCTTCGACCACAAAAACCTTTTAGAAGCTGCAAACGTCTAATTTCCAGATGTACGAAACTAGTAGACACGTACCCCCAAAAGACTAATTGCAGGGAATGGTTGCTTCTACATTGTATTTACTCAGGAGGGCAAAGTACAAACGTACCTCCCACTTTTTTTGTTTGTAAAAAAATATTTTCACCATCTGTCTCTCTTCTTCCACTTCACAGTTGCCTACTTCATGGAAAAACCTAAATAAATAGCACTTCAATTTGTGGTTGCAGAGTGACAGCGTAAAAAAAAAAGCTTGAAGGAATCCGAACACTTTTGCAAGGCTCTGCAAAGCCTTTTTTCATTTTAGATTGCTAAGAAGTTCAAACTCAGAATCAGATCTATATATATATTCTTTGTTGTTTAAGCTGTAAGATACTAAACATCTACCTTAAATATTGGTGCATCTGTGTAACACTTTATCAACATACACATTTTAGGTTTAAAAAAAACTGTTTGCTCTCCTAGAAACTACTTCACACATCCACACCAACATGAAATCCATGTTTGTGTACCAGCTGGAGCCAAACAAACACAGGAAATCGTGTAACTTCTGTGGAATAATGTCTCGGTAAGATTGGAGCCAGATAATGTTTGCTTTTAAGCCAACACTTCCAAACAATAGATTTCCCAGACTGAAACTCATACCTAAAAAAAACCACGTGTCTCTTCCTGGAAGACTCCTCTGATTGTGCCTTTAAGCACAGAAACGAGACCTCTCTTTTTTTGTTGTTTTTGTGCGTGCCTGCATCTCTTTGCATCCCATATTTCATCACCTCCAGACGAAAGCCAGGATCAGCTCTTGACCTGAGAAGGTTTGTGAAGTCTGTCAGCAATCATCTTAATCAGTCAGAACGGTGGACAGGAAATCCCTTTATCAGGGGTTCCTAAAGCCTTGTCCCTCCTAGGTCATGACCCAGATGGTTTGAGACGACCGCTTGTTACTGCTTCTGAGCCAAGATAGCATCGTCCACTCCTTATCCATCACTGTATTAAACATTTTATTGTGTCAAATCTTCTCTCACTCATCTCTTCAATTAATGGCACTTCTGGTAGATTTTTTTTTTTAAATCGACAAACTTTGTGACATTTACTTGTAGCCATGTTGTGAAACTTTCTTTTGCAAAGAGACTCTTCTCTTTAAACATTTCATTAAATTGAAGCCTACAGAGAGAGAAGGATCTTTTCATTTTTGCACAATCACTCTAGAACATCATGAGTTCTGGCTCATTGCATATATTCTACTCCATTTAGCTCATCCCACATGTTTTCTCCAGGATTTAGGTTCAGGTATGGAAGAAGGTTGATTTATCCTGTCGAAGAAGACGCTGAAGACTGATTTTTTTTGTTTATCCATAGATTTTACCTGATATTTCAAAACATTTACATTGCCATGAACTCAAACTAAGGACTCAAAAGTGGTCCACATTTCATTTGCTCTATTTAATAGAATGAGGCACTTTTCCACTTTATTTTAAGACAAACACACCAGGAGTGTTAGTTATCCAGTTCTCAGCCCAAGTCCAGTATGGCAGAGGAACTTAACACACCCGCACATGGATTATGTTTGTGATGGTAGGACATAAAAAGCTTTTTACTGCCATGCATGTAGAACAATCCATTGACAGATATATAGAGTCTGTCTGCTGTGATGCTGACTGAGATGTCCCAATGCCATCAATGATCTTTGGAGATGGTTGCCCTTTCTTTGCTTTCCATACATTGTGGCAAGATAAAAATAGATTTTTAGCCGGCGGAAAGGAGAAACTGTCCACTGTGTTATGTTTAAAAATCATTGATTACTAATAATTCCTAGAAATCCTGATCAGGTTTTCTCTGCAGTTGGTTATTAGTCTGCTCACCTTGTTCTGAGTCTCCTGTAAACTCTCCCACTGCCACAGAGTAACCTGAAGAGATACACAACGTTGGAGTTAATCTTAAGAAAAATAATGGTTTTGGTATATGATGTTGTTAATTCTTGATAATTAGGCCGGTTATCATTAAGCTTATGCTTCATGCACGAGTGCGTTCCTGAGGGTTACCGAGGTAACTGTCGTCATTTGTGTCTTCAGCAGCTCCGGTTTGTTTCTCTCCTGGAACTCGTCTCAGGACCGCCTTTAAAGAGTAGCCATTCAGTATCTCTGCTATCCCCGCTGTCATCACCTGACCTGCACTCACACACACACACATAAACACACACAAGCTTGTTGGAGAAAAAAAAAACAAACAGAAAGAAGAGAGTCCTTGAGACATCTGCTCATGGACAGCGCTTTTAACCACATGGGAGCTTAGTAGGGGAGCACCGCTGCTAAAGTTTGGCTCGGTTGCCCACTCCATGTGAACCATTCCCAGAGTAAAAGTAACACATTCTTGGTAAAGAAAGAGCAGAAAAAAATATCCCAATGTTTTTCTGGGGAAAAACAAAAAAAAAAAATCACAAATCCTCCACTTCTCTCTGCAGAGAGGATTATAAATGATAGGTGCGTACTCAACCAACACCCTTCTTCTGCTGTTCAACAAGAGGTTAAACAAACAAATGATTTTATCTGTGGTCGTCCTCCACCTTCCATAAATCCTCCTTTATGTGTGAGTGAACTGTCGGGAAGGAAAATGTGCCCTCTTAACCCCCCCCCTCCCGTTCCTCTCCCACCGTGCTTTGAGTTTATCTCTCAAGCTAACACGTCCAGTCAATATTAAACCTCCCTCAGATTAATGAGACAAACTGTTAACACAGATGCATGAGTCACTGCTGCTGATTTGAGACGTTCTTCACACCTGGCGATAACAAGGTTGTATGTTAAGTCTTATTTTATGATGAATCAGGCCGAAGGCTAAAGATAATCAGTGCATATTAGAGGCCATAAAAATCCGGGCTGAGTGCTTTTATAAACATTTGTAGGAAGTGTTTTAACAGGAGGCAGCCTGCCTCGCTACGCTGCAGACAGAGAGGGAACCATCCATTAAGCTTTTTATGTTGCGTGTGTAATGCGGGTCTTGCATGTCGGACCATTCATTATTTAACATCTGGCAGCAGCGACAGCATTAATACGACAGCGCATGTCAGAAGTTTGCATATACTCGCCATCTGCAAAAATACTTTATTGATTTGGGTGATTTTGATAATGCATTTGGATATTTTATTTATCAGGAAGGACATAAATACAAACATACTTACACATTTCACAATATACCTGCTTTTTAAAGGATCGATACTAGAGCATGTAGTCTGAATTAACCAAATCATATCAGCTTAGTTTAATGGTAAAGCTACAAAAGGGGGTTTGATCATTTTCACAATGCTCAATTGAAAACTACTACTAAATTCATAAGGTGTATATTCTATACTTCTGTTTAAATCTATGTACCAAAATAACAACACATGCTTTTGATGTCATGATTACAGTTGAATTAAGCAGAACAAATAACGTTTCTGTTTGCTGTGATTCCCTAAAACAGTGATGGTTTTACTCATACCATGATGTGATACTTTTTGGTAAATTTCTCCAAACAATATATTAATTTCTTATTATTATGTTGCAGTTTTGAGCTCCGAGGCAAAAAAATGACACAGATAAAATTGTAAAGAGCTTATTAGCAGCATGTCGTCAAGTTTTTATATTCCAATTCAACGTTGTTTGTACTAACACCCGTCCAATACCAGAAAGAGAGAGAAAGTACTGGGAACTGCTGCTGTTTTAGAATGTTGTGTAAAATATCCAGTTCATTTAATAACAGAGAAAAAAAATGTTATTAATATTAATCTGATAGAGAAAAAATGCCCAAATTTGGTATCAGTAAGTGAGTTTTAACAACACTGTAAATCAAGCTAGAAAACTATAAGTCTGGTACGTCTCCAGCTCAAAAGAATCAGCAGTAAGTTTCGGGATTTGATAACAAAGAACACAGAAAGGAGTGTGTGTGAGTGATCAATAACAGTCTCCATGTTCCTAAGAAACAGGTGCACATCTTTTCTATTTCTGGCGGCCACACACATTCCTGAACACCTTCAAGCACCTGGAGCTGGAGGAGTACAGACACACTCCAGCAGCTTCTCTGTCACACTCCAGCTACACCTATTAAGACACTTTATCCCTCCGCTTTAGTCAAACATGCATGTCTTTTTTCTCCTCTGTCTCACTATCTGAACACTCCCTAACCTCTCATCTTTCTCTGTGAAGAACCATGGTATCTGTGACAACTACAGTAAAGCTCGTTTCTAGCTTACTCTCTCTCCTCACTGTGTGCACTCTCCTATTTTATTCCCCTTTCTCTGAGGCTTTCCCTAACCACCCTGTGTTATATCTCTGAGCAGAGGGGCAGCTCCTCCACACTCCATTTCACCCCCGATCAGCTCATTACAGCACCTAAACACCCACTTCCTGTTCGACCGCAGCCAGGGAGAGGCATTAAGCAAAGGAGCAAGGGAGGAAAAAGCGGGAAAAAAGGCGGCAGGGAGAGAAACTATTTCAAACCTTTTAAAGAAAAGATTCAGCAAGTGCATCAGTGTGCATATTTGGGCTTCACTGCTAGATCTCATACCGATCATTCTCTATCATTTCAACACTGGTGATTTAGTTACCTTGCCAGTAAAAGCTTCCAGGTCCTCCTAGTACAAGCCTTCCCTCCTGCAATGATAAAAAAACTGTCAGTTTGCCATAATTTATGAAGTAATCTGCACATCTTTGTGCAAACAGAAGAGCTACACTGTTTGGCTTTGTCATGGAGGCTATAGGTGTGTGTGTGTGTGTGTGTGTGTGTGTGTGTGTGTGGGCGTGTGCCACACATGTTTTTTGCTGTCATGCCTGTTGACATCCTGCAGAGAATGACAGCTTCCTGTACAGGAAGGTAGAGTTGGACCATGAGGCAGAGGTCAAGGTTCACACTGATTTTACAGTGAAAGAATGTGGGCATGTTAAGAGGCAGTGGGTCACTTTGGGAGGCGGGGCTTCTCCAGGGAAGAGAGCCGCCTCAATATCTATAAATCTCTGAAGGTCTTCGATTTGATAATCCAGGACATCGTACCGATGAAAACTTGTGATGCACCCTGCAGGTTTTTACCTTAGTGAAATCCACACTGAAACCAGCCTGGCAGAATCCCTGTCCCTCTGGGTCTGGATCATCTGAAAGTAACAGAAAACACATGCAAAATGTATGGAAGACTGTTTTTCACTAAATATTTTTATTTATTTATTTTTTTTAATTGGATTTGATTGCTTTGTATGAACAGCAAATCTAAAGCATACCCAGATTTTGGCAACAAGGTGAAGAACCAACTAAATATCCCTTCGTCTGGTTGCAGACGAAGGGATATCTGGTTCCAGGTATTTTTAACATAATACCTGGAAAAAGTGTTGATGTCCAGCCCCTTTTATTTTTTTTACCACTAAGTAAAATTTCGTGTAACTGGAGTCACCTAATCAGAAAGTGAAGTTCAATAAATGCCATTCACGAGGATCAAAGAATACTAGCCAAGTCACACCATCACCACTGTGGCGCATGGTGGTGGCAGTATCATGCTGTAGGGAAGACAGTCAGAGATACTTGGGAATTGGATACATACAGAGATAAATAAAGGGATATTCTGGAAGAAGACAGGTTAGAAGCTGAAATAACATCAGTCTGTAGCTGAGAAAGGATAGTCGACACGTTCTGGCAGCTGAACAGAAAGTTTCTTCAGAGTATTGACTCAAGAGGTTAAATACACAGGACGCCAGGATTTGATTTTCATTTATTAAACATTTTGAAAAAAAATGCACCTTTCACAATTTTGTTACATTGTGGCGGCTTTGCAAAACATCCCAACAAAAATGTGGAAAGTTCACTGGATATGATGATTTTTTAAAGGGATTTCACATCTTACCAGCTATTACAGCATAATTTACCGAAACCACTGCTACAATTTTTACCGCTGGTTCTAAATCTTCTGTGAAGTGAGCAAGTACTCACATAAAAACGTGAAACAAAATCAGCGTAATTGGTAAATCTGCTGGACGTGCTTGGCTTGAATTTTTAGACTGTTTTAGTGTAACACAGGATGTCTCATCCCAACAATAAGAGAAACTTGAATCTCACATAAAAAAAAACAACAAAAAACTAATCATCTTTTTGTCTGTTCTAAATGATATAATCTAACTGCACATAAACACACCAAACTTACCGTGTGCATCATAAATTTGTCTTCATTTCCCTGGCAGCCTGAGGTGAAACTTAATGATGCGTGACTATACAAGAGCATTTACAGAGTAAACAATAAGTCAGTTACAGCAGAGGTCTGAGCGGCCGCCAAAATATGTTAATATGAAGGGGGAAAAAAAAACAGCTGGTGGCAGAAAACGCTGCCTCCAGCACACAATACAGACTCAAGTTGCCCGGTCCTCAAAGCTCTTCAAAATATTCCCCTATGGGAACTGCTGAGTTTACGGTGCAATTACTCATGTCTTGATTAGTCAGCGCAGACATAAATAACGTAAACTGAAATATTTAACACCGAGCCAGTTACCAAAGAGAGGACGTGTGTATAAAAAGCGTGAGCATGATGGAGGGCACACCAAGGGCGAGATTTTATCTGCTGTTTACTTCGTACCACCTGTTTGCCGTCACTTCTTCAGATCGTGACATCTTGGCAGTGTGCCGTATTTACTTACAGACTTTAGAGACTCGCATGGAGACGGTGAAAGAGACAGAAAAGGGTTGGATGCATGAAAAGAAGACGTGTAGGTAAGAGGTGGGGGGGGGGGGGTGCGAAGGGTGCCATAAATCTAACGTACAGTTGTGATGACAGAGGGAAGAGGGCTGAGGAGAGAGAGACTGATTAGCTGATGAAGAGATTATTTTTTAGGTTTCCGTGGGGGCTTATGAAAGATCGGGCGAGGTGATTTGTCATGGGGAAAGAAGAGACAGAAATTGCCCTCTTGTTTCTGTCTAGTCATGCTGATTTGTTTCTTTTTCAAGTATCTCACATGTACCTCATTAAACTTTGAAAAGAATAAATACAATGTCTTAGCGATGATCTCATGAGAGAAAAATAATCACCAGTGTGATCACTGGCTGGGTACAGGCATTAGGTTATGCTCAGGTTTCAAAGGTTATGGTCTCTGGACGGCTAGAAATTACTGCCATGCAGTTCCTGTGTCTTAAAATGTCAGAGAAGGAAAAGTTCTGGGACTCCCTGTTAATTAATTAATTTTTTTTTTATGTCAAATGTTTTGCAAACACTAAAAAAATATTTAAAAGCCTGCATGTATAAGGATTTTTGCTTGATTTTATAGCAACAAATACACAGCTATTTAAAACAATTACATCTCAAACAAAGAACTAACACCTTGAATCTTAAGAAGACCCAGCCATAACTTTTTATCAGTTTACATTGTTCTAAAAAAGCAGTTGTCAAGATGCAAGTAGTATGACTGTACATCTGCCAATTGCAAGATCTACCTAACCAACCAGTTAGTATCAGTGTCCACAGTTATATAAATGTTCCCACCAAGCAGAGCAGTAAACATTGCTCCTGGACTTGAAATATCACTTTTCCAGGGATTTCTTTCTTCACTCCTCACTCCTATTTTAAAGCATGTGCAAAATGACTGCAGACTATCTTGTCTTGAAGCAGAGTCTTCCAACAGGACAATTATCTCAAATCTGGGTAAAGAAGGAACACCGGGCAGCATTAAGGTTCTAGAAAAGTCCTGCTCACCTGCTGGAAATTTGTAGGCTGTGCCTAAATCTCAGTACGTCAACCAGCCTATTCAAATGAACTCTGTCATTTCCAATTTGACGAGTGGTCAAATATTCACCCAGAATTATGCCAAGACATTGCTGATGGCCAGAGGAAACCCATCACTGCCAAATATAAGTGGGAGATTATGTGTACATTTAACCTGCAATAAATCATAAGCTTCTGCACAATTCTATGTTTTTATTCAGTGGAGTTATTTCTGGTCTAATTCTTCACCACTGTTTAAACCATGGTTGAAATGTGTCTCTTTCAGTCATGAAATAATAATTCTGATGTCCGCTGCAAAACAAGCTCAGCAAAACACAACGTCATCAATTTCTGTAGCGATTCGCTTTTTAAAAACCAAGGTTGAGTATAATCTAAACACCTAAAAGCGCAACATGCAGATGGAGGCTTTTGCAGGTGAAACTGCAGATTTACTTACTGGTTCTGCAGGGCGAATACTCTGCATAAGCGCTGAAGTTCTGGACAGCAACATAGCAGGTTCCCACAGGGTCCTTCTCCCCGTCTCTCTTTACCGTCCGCCAGTGGTAGAGAGGCGCACAGGCCTGCAAAGAGTAAATCTCTGAGTTTCGTTTTATCAACACCTCCAAACTTCAAGAGTTACGGCGATATTGTGTCCGCTCACCACCACTTTTCCTTTGTGCGTCCTGACTGATGCTCCAAACCACTGGTGGGACTTGAACTCTAGAGGCTCTCTGGTGCCGTTTACTTTAATCATTCTGTTATCTGGTAGAAGAAGAGGTAGATGGACAGATGGGAGGATGGAAAAAGGCATAAACACAAAAAACAGCAACAAAACAGAGATTTCAAAGTGCTTGCTGTAAAAGCTGACGTAGACCATGGTAATGTGGTCTGTGATCATTTGTCCTTAATGAGCAAGTGTAAACAGGCCTATAACACACACACACAGCAAAACACCATTTGCCCCCCTGAGACTAACACTTGACAGGATATGGTGGCTTTGTTTTTTTCTCTTAAAGCTCTCTCATAAACAAGTAACACTCAAGAAACTTGACTCAGATTGAGACAAGATCACAAGGAGGACAGCTTAGATTCCACGCTGGAAATCTCTATAAAATGTCCTATTTGGTGTATGAGTTTTAGTTGATGAAGATATTTTCCAACACTTTTTTTAAAGACCAGCTGGGTCTCATCAGACCCACGCAGACCCCTCCTCATTAAGAACTCTGCTCTAGCACATGTGCACGGACACACACACACACACACACACACACACACACACACCCCCACACACACACACACACACAAACACACACACATACACACGCACACACACACACACACACACACACACACAGTGATTTACAGGAATACAGTGGTTTCAGACAAACAGTGCATGCTTGACTTAACACTATTAGGCTTTTGTCTTCTTTCATCTTCTATTAGTGAGTTCAAGAGAAGTGCTGATTCACAATGCAAGCTTCTTCCTGAACACATAAGCTCTTCTTATGCTCTTCTTATGATAATCGTCAAGATGAATAAGATAAAAATATTAATTTCAATGCATTTCATTGGGAGTCTATAGGTGCGTTCACACTGCAGCCCGAAGTGACCCAATTCCTTTTTTTTTTTTTTTACGTAATGCGACCTGTATCCGATCTTTTCATGGCAGTGTGAACAGCACAGGTCGGATTCTTTTTCGAATGTAACCCAACACACAAAGTGATGCAAGTAGAAAGAAATGGACATGGTTTCAACTCTAACTCTAAGTTCAGTTATTTCAAGTGTAGGATTCGTATATATTTCTTTCAAGAAGATGCTTTCTTTTAGCTAATCTTCCATAAAAGAAGGAAACGTAAAGTGTGTAAAGTGCACAACCTGTGAATTATATCCACAGATTTTTCAATATGGATCTCTGCAGCTCCTCCAGAGTTACCAGGAGCTTGGGGTATTGTTTTTTTTTTTTTTTTTTTTTTTTTTTTTTGTAACCGTGCCCATCTCTACACATGTATGAGTCTTCATCCCCAACCTGGATGGATGGCTACTTCTCCACTTTGGCGTGTAGTTTCATATTCTCTCTAACACCAGCATAACAACCCACAGTTTCACTCTCCATCCGCCCGGAGCTTATCTCCTTAAAAGTCAAAGATTTGAATACTGCCTTCTGTCCCACGTGCTGTGTAGTTTTGCATCTTTTCTTGAATTTGTAAAACATGTGATTTCTCCTTAAAAAGAAGTAACCAGTGCTTTTATCATTCAGTTCAATCTGCAGCTCTTCTTGTGATCTCAAAAAGCATGAAGGAGAGGGACAGACTGATGGAGAATCAGAGCGGGACAAGGGGCGTGGAAAGGACACAGGCGTACATTTTCAAGATCTAATAAAAAGCAGACCTCACCCAATCCCCCGGTCTTTCGACTGGGAACCAAATTCCCATGTGCTTACAGTTTAACCCCCTCCCTATCACACCCCCTCTTCTTTCCCTCTAGTTCATGAACACACACTTAACTATTCAGTGTGTCAGAGACATAGACTGGACACTGATGATAATATATTGAATAGCACTATGAACATGATGCAGCAGACTTGTGGGGTGATTTGTTTTTTTGTTTTTTTTGCCAGGAGAAATTCATGAGATCCACATATTTTATGTCCTTTTTTCAATGCAGCAACATGTGTGATAACTCATGAAGATTAGCAGCAAGCAATCAAAATATCAAAATGGACGAAACTGATGAGCAGGCAAAATACAAAAGAGTTTATGAAATGCTTTAAAGCTAAGAACCATCAGTTTCAGAGAAGAAGAAAAACACATCAATCAGCACTCTGCACTTTGGAGGGTTTTTGAATTGTACTATCAAATAAAGAATAGAGACATTTGTTTTGAATCAAAAGTGAGCAATTGCTTTATTTTCTGATTGATTAAAAACTACAGTCTCAAAAACCAAACTCCCCTTTGTTCATCTTTTATATTAAAGATCTTAAAATAGTGGAAAAATCTAAACCGATCAAAATTTCGGAGAAGTTCAGACCTCAGAGAAAGTTGTAGTCAGTTTTGGTCAAGAAAAGCCTCATTGGTGGATTTCTAATGAACATGTCTATCACGAACTGATAGATATGTCCATTCTGTCTGAATGAACAGTCGCAGTCCCGAGAAAATAGAATTATTCAAAAATATGTCAGTGTTTTTTTTCCTGTTGTGATCCGAAAGAAATAATAATAATATAAAAAGTTTGAAAATGCATCAGGTGACTCACTGGAATTATCAAAGGGAATCTGTCTGCAGCTGTCGGGCTGCCCTGGCCAGGGGCAGTAATAGACGGCTCCAGCCTCCACGATGCCCGGCTGGGAGGTGTTCGCTTTAGGAGCCCCCACCAGCACACTAATCCTGTTGGGCACAAGGGGGGAGGAGGAGAAGGGGACAAGGCATATACAAGACAGAAACCGCTAATTGATAAGTTAACATGATCAGTATAGGGGAACAATCCAAACACTATCCACATCACATTTTTCCAATTTAACCATTTTATAATGAAAAAAAAAAAAAAAATCGAGAACAAACTTTTAAGGAGTCTGTTGGAGCTGATTTGGTCACTCACGTGTTCCTCTCAGTGCTTGCTTGATAGAAGTCAACAGAATATCCGAAATAACTCCCGTCGGGTCCGCTGTAAACCGTGGGATGCTCTGCGTAAAGGTTAAAACTCCAAACGCGGTTTGGCGCCGGCCACAGCACAGAGAGCACCCCCAGCATAAACATCCCAGCGGAGGAGGCACAATCCCACACACGCTCCATCCTGGAGGACAGCAGGCTGCGCGGGATTCCACAGAAAAGGAGGGCAAATATAGAGGGCTCCCTATGTGCAGGTGAGGGAGAAGTTTACGCGCTTGTCCAGAATGTGAAGATCGCTCTGCCTGCACTCCTTCAGATCTGCCTCTTGACACCCGTAAACCACCAGACCTAGCCAGAGCCTCCGCTATACAAGACTGCACCGCCGCGCTCCCACCCTCTGCACAAAACGTAATCCACCCCCCCCCCTTACCTCCCAACACACACACACACACACACACACACACACACACACACACACACACACACACACACACACACACACACACACACACACACACACACACACACACCAGGCACAAACCACATCCAAGCGCTCAAAGGGAGGTTGGCGCGTCACCGCTCAATTTACACCGCAGCTAATTTATAAACCCCATCCCGAAGTAATTTATTGTATTAAAGTAACATTTATGTAACAAACCAATTTACAGATGCCTGAGCACAGAGCACGCGCAAAATAGAGGACGCGCACGCGCGTAATTAGTGAATTAAAACACCTTTCAGTCTTCCTTTTTAACAAGCCATCCATACCTCTAAAACAGGACCGCGTTTCCTTCCGCTGAGAATAATCTCTTGTAATTATGTCGCTAATTATTAGGTCGGCTCACAGCAGAAATCTCTCAAGTTATAGGCTGTGGACGTTTTAAAGTAGCCTGCTGTGCCCCCACCACACCTCCGCATCACCGTTTCACTCAACACCAGGCGATTTTACCCTCCCTTAGACCGCTGAGGTAACAAACTTCCTTCATGTTGGAAATAATATCCTCCAGTGAAAAGCCATCCTGAGGTGACAGGCCACACCAGACTGGCTCTGTATATTTAGTTTTGCACACTTAGGAGCATTTGTCTTGTAGAATCTTTGCTATGTTGAGGAGAAACTGTTGCACCCTCTTTATAAACGCAGGAGGGGCTAATTTACATTAGCCGCCCGAGGTTGTATGGGGCCTCGAGCAGAATTTGATTGTGAAGCCCGCCTCTACTACAACTACTACAACGCAACTCAACACCATTTAAATGACCTAGGCTTAATTATTTTTAATTCTGCATGAACAAAACCCGTCTTATAGTTATCCAGTCAGCCAATATGGGACTGACTTTCATCCCCAACCACCAACTGTTCCGGTGTGTGCTGAACCTGAGGACACCAGCACAATGACATCATCTGCAAAAGGTCACAATGTGGCCCTGAAGTTACCAAACCATACATCCAGCATTCTCCGAAATGGTGACCCCTAAAAATAGACACCAACCACCTTATGCAAGTATTAACAGGGCTCAAACACATTCATGGATAAAAGTTTGCCTTTGTTTTTGTGAGTTTAAAGTCCCTTTAGTCCCCCAGGGGGCCATTGTTAAGTCAGCCCAGGTTTAAGTAATAAATTAACACCAGAAAGAAAATAAAAATCAGGAAAGTGTGGCCAGGATAGAAGACAAATTCTTACCTGCCAAGTGGAGACCTTCAAATGACCCAAAATGTTTCACACCAATCCATTCATTCTGTCCATTTTTTTTAAGGTAGGCTTGGTTTATCTCCTTTAGAGCAGTAAAGAGGGTGTCAGACGAAAAAGAGAGAACAAGGAACAGAAGAGGGTCTGGTCTATCTCAGGTGTTTCTTTGAAAATCTAAATGAACAAAGAGGAGAAAAAGAACTGCACAACATGAACGGTGAGATCAGCTGCAGATGTTTGTTTTTTTTCCTTGTGACCATTAGAGAAATAAAAGGGAGATGAGGAGGATGATCAAATGTGAAAACAGTGCAATGGTTTTGCTTTAAGGCAACCATGACGCAATGCTATTTATCAGGTGTCCAAGTGTAGAAGTGTGCTGGTGCACACGTTCACATCTGTCTTCAAGTCTAGCAGAATCTCCCATTACCAGCATTACCAGGAATACACACTCATTGTTCAGGCCTCATCCCGTTAGTCTGCCAGTGTGCAATGATCAGAGATTTACTGCAGGTCACTCTGGATTGATTACAGCACAGCAACAGCAGTGGTTTATTTCACACCAAGCCCTTGCTCCTTTTCCCTCTTTATAAACTCATTGAATTGCATTTTTTCTTTACTAAAATACATGCGGGCTAGATTACTACACTAGTGTTTATGGCCAGAGTGGGAGAACAGTTCTCTGCAAATTAATACATTAATAAGTTTAATTAAACTAATCTCCAACCTACAGTTGTTGAAAATGCCTGTGTTTCAAACCAGCCAACAGTTTGGCATTGTGTTTGAAGTAGAAGTGTAGAGTTTGATTTGTTTTTTTTTATGAAAGTTTTGGTGCTCAACAAACACCATCTTCTGTCTGAATGGGATTACTTTCTGTTTACAGAGAACCACTTAAGTCGCCATTAGTGTCTTGGGGATTTATTAAGATAATGATTTAGATTCTCTCTGGGACACACAACATAGGTTTGTGCTGATTTACTACCAAAGCTACAAAAAGGAGCTTAGACATTTGAAACCAGAGGTCATCTCCTGTTGCGTCATAAATTTATACAGAGTTCCTCGATGTTTTCCCTTGTTAAAATTACATACTTCTCCAGCCTCCTGGCTCTGCAACCTGAAAACGCAACAGAGATAAAGAAACTGTATATTTGAATAGATGGATTGATAGTGATAAAGGTCAAATGGGTGGATATACAATAGACAAGAGAATGAATGGATGAATGATGGACAAACAGATGGATGATGGACAAATGAAACAGATCGATCTACAAATGGCTGAAGAACAAATAGATTGATGATAGGTAAGCAATTGGAAAAAAGATTGAGAAATTGAAGGATGGATGGTTGACGGTCAAACAAATGGAAGAAAATATGACGGACAAACGGACGGCCAGGTTTCTATGAGGAGGTTGTTTAACATGTAAAGGCTTGAACAAAAACATCACACAGCATTTGAACAAAAGAAAAAAACAACAGTGTTTATTCCAGAACCTTTGAGCGTGATAATAAATACAAGCACTTAACCACCATCCTATAATGCATAAAGCTCCCACATAGCACCTAAACCAATTTGAACTTGGTTAAAATGCAGAAAACCTCCAGTTAGGATCTCTCCTTCGGGGTTGGTCCCTTTAATGCTGTAAACTCCAAGCAGTGGAAGTGGCTGTTGGCGGGTGTGTGAGTTTGTGTTCTCATTAGAGGAAGCTTTGGTAAGTTTGAACAGTTCTGTAGCTCTGGTGTAACATTAGGGTTTCACAGTCGACTGGCTCTACATGTGGTTCAGTGTGACTTTTAACAACACGCCTGTTGAACCAAATTCGGCTGTCTAAACAGTGTTTACATGTCTGCTGCTAAACTGTAACAGAAGTTATCAGCACGGCACGGTGCTGTTACGGAAATCATTCTTTTCTTTTTCAAGAAAGACCACAAACATCCTGTGTCTTAAATACAATCAATGGTGACTGCACAGCAGAGTTTGCATTTATGTGGAATGTGTGAATGTAGATGTAAGAACTGGATCTCAGGCTTGAGTGCTTTCTCCATTAACATGTTTGTCCCCCCTGTGTGCGTTGGGTTTCTTTTGTCGTTGTAGGTCTCTGTTGCATGTGCGTAAGTCTCTGAGGTCTGCTGACCTCCTGTGGTCAGTGTGCACAGGGGAAGCTGAGGAGGGCCATGTGGCGGGGGGTGGGGGGGCAGCAGTGGTCCGACCACATGCAAAGACACACCAAATGTTTCAGTGCTAGTTCATTGACGGTGAGAGGTTGGTGGTCCACAGCAGCTCAATGTAGGGCCACTTGGTCTGCAGGCAGCGCTTCACTGGCGTGTCGTCGGTCCGGACCATGGGGTCTTCGAAACCAAGCACCAGAGCTGTCCCCTCCACGTATTCAACCTAGAAGAAAGTGTCAGGGGTGTTCAAGGAGCAGAATCAAAAATGTGGTCAACATTATGTTTCTGTTTTTATTTAACTTTAATCTATTGATGCTGAGTTTTCTATGTCAAAATGGAAGTGAGCACAACTTTATCTGGTGACGAACATTATTTAAACTAAACAAAAAATAAAAAGTCACAGGACAAACTTTAGCAACCATGTACAGAACAATATTGCAACATTTACCCCTGAAGGTGAGAATGTGGCGACTGCTGTGTGTTTGAAGTTCAGGTCGTTAGAAAGACAAGACATCTAGCTTTGTTGGCATGTGCTACTGACGATATAGTTCTCCTCCCACTTTAAACTTGATATGAGCTGAAAGCTCTACAAGAGTGAGTGCAAAACTACCCTACAGGACTTTATGTAGTTACTTGTATCCAGGATCTTGTTCTTTCAGTCATGACCATAGTTAGTTTTTGAATCAGCTCTTGTTTTAACACAATAGACCAGAGCAGCTCCTGCCTTACCCCAGAGGCTCCAAAACTGTCCGTCTCTCACTCCATCCCACAATTACTTGTGAACATGACATAATAAGAAGATTCAGACTTGGAGAAGAGGTATCTCATTCTGCTTTATGAATTGAGTGTCATTAAATGTATTTATGTAGTGCTTTTGTTCAAATTGACAACACATGTCAACTCATGGCTTGAAGATGTGAACAGATCACACTATTTAAAGTCCCTACACTGGCTCCCTGTAGCTCAAAGAATAGACTTTAATTAGTTAGTTTATAAATCACTGAACGGTTTAGCACCGCAATACATTAAAGATCTGTTATTGCTGTACCAACCGTCTAGACCCCTCAGATCTTCTGGTTCTGGTCTGCTCTGCATCCCCAGAACCAGAACCAAACGAGGAGAAGCAGCATTCAGCTTCTATGCACTACAAATCTGGAACAAACTTCCAGAAAACTGTAAAACAGCTGAAACACTGACTTTTTTAAATCTCAACTTAAAACCCACCTGTTTAGAGTTGCTTATGGCTAAATTAGGATTAGAGTGTGGATTTTGATGTCTTCGATGTTTTTAATGTTTTTATCTTTACTTTTTATCTATTTATTAATTTCTTTTAAATGGCGTTTTAACTAAAACTCTGAGGTGTGAGAATCCTTGTCAAATGGTCTTTTCAGTAAAAATCTGTAAATTCTGTCCTGTCAGGCGACGGGGCCTGGATAACACCCGTGTTAAACAGACGGCGGAGTCCGGCGACGACAGGCGCTTAAATTCCATAACAAAAGTATGTTTTTATCTTTTTAAAAAAATCTTTTTTAATCTTTTCTTTTTTAAAAAAAATCTCTTTCTCTTTCTCTTTCTTACTGTTTATTCAATGTCGCATGCTGTTCTTATTTTTTTTCTTTAATTATGTAAAGCAGCTTGAAATGCCTTGCTGCTGAAATGTGCAATACAAATAAAATTTGATTGTTTGATTGATTGACTATTAAAAAAAACCCCCCAAGATAAGAACATGAGATTCTCAAACCAAACATCTTTCCGCTCTCCTCCCTTGAGCTTCTCTCTCTGAAGACCACAAACAAAACATGGGAGTAGGGACAACTCTGTTTGACTCCAATGTGGCCTGAAATGTATTCTTGAAGGGTCACTTTTTCAGACTTATTTAGTCTATTGAAAATGCAAACAGAAAAGTCTGTAAAGGAGAGCCTTACTATTGAGGGTCCAAGGTAAGACACGATTTAAGTGAGCAAATGGAACAGGAACGAGTTAAACAGGATTAGGTTAGGCCAACTCTCTCAATTAGTGTTAGAGAATCTGGCAAAGGCAAAACTGCAATGATAGTCAATGACACAATCAGTATGCCAACTGTTGTATGATGACATTATTGCTAATTTTTTTCAACTTTATATAAATATTTACATTTAAAAAGGTTATAATTAGTTACGTTGGGGCTGTGACTGGAGTTCAGGATGCTCAGATGCTGAACTATGAACATGACAGAATTCAGTTTTAACCTGCTTGATCTCAAGTTTTTGAAATGCTTCTTGTTCAGGGTTAATCTGCACCACACTACACAGAGCTAACAAAACAAATAAAGCTATTCACTTCATCTCCTAGCAGGCATTTCCTCTGGAGGGGTCAGAGGGATGCATAAACATATACAGCAGGTCCTCTCAAAGAGACATGTGTAGGAGACGGCTGTCAGAGGGTCTGCTGTTTCCATCTTGAGCTGTGGGAATGGTTTTAACATCCTAATCTTATAGGCGCCTTGCTACTACATGTGTGTGTATTGCGTGCGACATTGTGGGGGCACAGATGATGTGCCATTTCTTCAACTTGAGGTAGCAGAATAGAAAAGGAGAGCTTCCAGAGACATGGCAGTGTTGATGGATGGGGAAACTGATATTCCTGAGTACGACGTTTATGCAAAGCCACCAACTACATCCGCTGACAATCATCCATCAAACTGAGGCTGCTTAATAAGTTTGCGTTCCACCATTTTTCAAAGCAAGTCTGCTGACGGTAGCCTTCGCACTGAACCGACTCGAAGAAACGGGAGGGTTTAGCTGGGCCTTCGAATGGATGGACAGGCCATTAGACTCGCAAGAGCTACTGTTTATTCTGGAGTGGCTGGCCGCCTCCGGCTGTGTGTATGCACGAGTGCGAGTGTGTATGAATGATGACAGGAAAAGAAGAGAGGTAATTGGGAGAGAGACTGGGAATATTAAAAGGAACCGCCACCATTACTTATAATGGAAAAACCCATATGAAAGAGTGGCTTACCCTCTCTTTGTGGTTGGACTGTTTAAGTCCATTGTAGTGGTAGATGGGAAATGAGTCTGGGATTCCTGAATCCTGAAACAAAGAGTAAAAAACATGCTTGGTTGTCAAAAAGAGGCTCTAAGCAGACTGTTCTCACAGACATGGAGGTGAAGACTGGCAGGGGCATAACATTCATAAACCAAAAGGTCAAACCGTCACATCTCTTGCCTGCAATAGGATTTATAGTAAATCCTATGTGTTAAACCTAAATGTGTGTTTATCAGTACGCTGTGAAGCTCAACTCCAGTAACTACAAAAGCTTAAAACAATGACTACAAGCAAAGACACTTCCCATGAAATTGGCTTGAAGGTGCAGAGAGGACTTACAGGGGTGTGTTGTCCAGCTTCTCGTGTTTGTATGCCTACATATGAAACCCTAACCCTTGCAACAATCCCATGTGTGTCTGAGTGTGTGTGGGTCCAGTTGGCTAATGGTAGTGTAATTTCTTTGCGGCTCCGAACCATTCCTCTGGTGATTCCCTAAAGCCCTGATCACTTTAACACAGTTCCCCTCCATCTCTTCTCCTCCGTCTTCTTTACCAGTTCTGCCTCATAAAAGCATCTTACTGCGATTTCTGAGCTCCTCAAAAAGTAATCTCAGATGATTGTGAACACACACACGTTTCATATGAGACGCCACAGGAATGTTTTAAGCCCAGAAAGATTTGTTAAAGCAGCACTATGCTTATGCTTGGCAACAAGAACCTTTGTGCCATCCATGTGTGCACAGTCTGTCCAAAAGTAGTAAACCTCCCGGAGCTTTTTCACATTTGCTGACATTCAGATACTAAACTTCAATGTATTTTATTGTGATTTTAATTTTCAAATAAAACAAAGTATGTAATCAAACTAGTGCATCATTGTAAAATCTAAGAAAAGTTGTATATGTTTTTTAAAAAAAAAGTATAACTCTTAAGTGGCCAGACTTCATATATTTTTATTGCATTTCTATTAAGCTCCATCTATTATAAAATTTAGTTCAACAAAGTAGAACTCTTCTAATTAGTAAATACAGTCAACCTCTGTTTAATCTGATAGGGGAGGCAGGGGAACATTAAATGGAGCCAAAAACTGATTAAAAAGCTCTAATCAGATGAAACCAAAATGCAACTCTTAGATCCACATGCAAAGTTTTGTCTGTAGTGGAAAACTATAACTATGCATATGCAAACTGAGGTTTATGTGCGCAAATAATTATCATTTGACTACAAAAAAGAATTAAAAATGTATGCTTCTTTCCATCCATTTATTGATATATTAGCTATTTATATTTATGCATTTTAATATAATAGATGCATGTGATTAATAGGGTCTTAAATTCAGTTCATCACAAACACATTATTCCAATGGGCAAATACTTTTGAGGGACACTTTTCTTCAGCAGGAACAGGAAAGCTGGTCAAATGAATAAAGCCTCTTAAAAATCAATAAAAACATATCCATGTTGGCCCAGTCAAAGTCCAGACCTAAATTCAAAGAGGAATCTGTGGCAGGACTTCAAAATTCAACCTTCTAATCTGACTAAGTTTGCACAGGTGTGCAAGTATCATGACGCTTTAAAAGTATTAACTAACGGTGTCCTCAAGCATCCTTTTCCCTCTACATAACCAATTTACAATAAAACACAGCGACGTTTGTGGTTCTAACTTGAAACGTGTCAAAAAGTTTAAAAAAAAGAAAGAAAGAAAAGCTCCTTGGCAACGGGCTGTAAACGCAGACCTCTCTCTCAATATGTTTTAGCCATGATATGGATCATGTGATATGTGGAAGGCATGCGTCATGCACTGTATCTTTTGAAGTGAAAGTTGATTTCCAGACACTCTCTCACACACACATACCTGATCTGGGAAAAACTCCAAGAGAAAAGGGCCCAGAAGAATTATGCCCAAGCTCTCTGGATCAAGCTTACTCTTCACCAGGCTGACGCTGAGAAGGCACAGACATGGAGGACAGAGACGTGAAATCAACAAAAACTCAGCAGACAAAACAGAACCAGAAAAATGAAACAACAAGCATATAAAAAAAAGAGGAGGAGGGAGTGGGACGAATGCATCAGTGCAGCACAAAATAACAAGCTTTGTGTATGACAACTGAGCCAAACTTACAATCACCTCATCACTCAGTGTGGATTTGAGATGCATGTTTTGGTCAGTGTGCGCCTGTTTTTCACAAATACTGCGGTACAACTAAATATACCTCTTTCCAGACATTCCTGTGTTGGATCAGTGTTATTATTACTCCACTACGATAAAAAAATTGAACAGATTGTCCTTTTAAGGGAGAAAAGAGGGAAGAGAGTGTTTTACTCAGACACACACGGAAGAGAGATCATTCCTCAAACTACTGCCGAAGCTGCTACAGAGCAACGGAGCCTCTTAAATCTTCACACTCTGTTATGTAATTGAATGACAATAATTTAGCAATATTTTAACAATAATAATAATAAAAAAACCAAAAGAATTATAATATCCATTTATTTAAAAAAAAAAACATGGTTGTGAAAAGTTTGAGAAGAAGTATTTGTAGTCAATTTGTGTATATATATATATGGATATATACACAATAATAAAAAATCAAAACTATCAGGACCACTTACTCTTTTTTTTAATGATCTGTGGCTTGATTTGTTCTTAAATGGAGTCAGATGATATTTATAGCATCAAAACACTTACATCTGTAAGAGTGATATTACACCGCAGGCCACATTTATCGGCACCTCTAGTAAACATGTACAAGAAAGCCTAAAAATAAATTAACCTTTTCCAGTAGTAGCATAAAATACCGCAGACAAAATTAGTTGATAAGGGTAACAGGAACCTTTAATCATTAAATCCATAATTTGACACATGGTCCTATTTCTTAAAGCCATTGGCCAGCAGATTGCACAAAGACCCTCACCATGACTTCACCTGGAATCTTGTGTTTTGGGCACTTCAGGCTTTTTTTTTTCTTATTTAGAAAACCATCATAGTTGGTTTGACGAGATACAAAGGATAAAAATCTAAAAAAGCGACCTCAGGTCAATTGTAAGATTGAGTGGAGGATGTCACCAGGAGATCTTTAATAGATAGCTTCATACAAAACAAAACTAAAAAAAGCCATTACTGGATGCCTAAACACAATAATCATTAAAACATATGGCCAAATCAACACAGACATTGTTCAACAACATCCTTTCATGATCACTTTAATCCTAATGAAATGGACTTAATGGACAATCTAGTAAGACTGTGCAAAAAAAATAAATAAACAAATAATTAAAGATCTCCCTCCTTGTTGCCTTGTGTGATGTAGAAGAAAGTACCATCTAAACAAACAGGCCAAAGTATGGCAAAGTTTGGCAAAGTATTAATAGCAGATGTGTCAATCAGTATTGGACTTTTACTAAAATCAGTTACGATTTCTCCCAACAAAATAATGCACTCAGCTTTTAAGAGTTGGGTTTTTAGAACACTTTCAGTGTAAGATCAATTTGTTTGAAGTTTGGTCCAGATTTGTGGTGCAAAGAATCTGAATGCTGCTTTTTCCATGCTTGGTTCTGGTTCTGGGGATGCAGAGCAGATCAGAACCAGAAATATCTGAGTGGCCTAGAAGGCTGATACAAGATATGCTTTAAAATGCATTTGTTTAAGTGTCTTGCAGCATCTCTACCAGGGATGCTAATGAGTGTTTAAGGTGCTGTAGATAAACAAATAAAAGTTCTGTGACTGTTCAGTGAATAAATCCATCTACAAAGTTGGTTTAAAACTTAGACTGTCAAAAGTTATTTCCAGATCCCCTTAAAAACAGTACCCTCCTATTAAGAAAAACAATCTAGATGATCCTGTTAAATTATTTACCCTATTCACCTTTTTTTTTTAACTGTAGGAATCAATGCACAAACTCTATGTGTGGGAATGAATGTGCCTTGCACTGGGAGTTTCCCTCCTGTTTGCTACGTTTGTTGTGATCTATTGGCCATCTGGGGGTCTGCAGACCTGATCGGTGGTCCAGTATTTGGCAAAGCTCCACGACTGCAGCATTCGGGCTTACTGTTCCTCCGAGAGAGAAAACATGCTTCTGTTTCAAGCGGCGCTTTCAAGCATTTCTTCGATCTCTTTGTCTTTGTTCCTGCTGTTAATGATCTCCCTCTAAGCCAGTTTCTGACTTTTTCCTCCTTCTCCTAGGCTTTTATAGCGACGCTCTCTCTTGCTTTACTTTACGGCAGCCTGGTAGTGAAACCTGAGCCCAGGGTCACTGGCCTGGCCTGGCCTTGACTCTGGAGGTAGAACTTTAGAAAGTCCACAGGTGCGACGTTCAACCACACAAGCTAACACTCCCCTGACACGCGCACGCACGCACGCACGCACGCGCACACACAATCTTTCATTAAGCCTTGAACAGGCGAGGACTTACTATTCAGGCTCTGAGACAAGGTCAAGAGCTTTCATTACATCCTCCAAAAGAGACTCTGGTATGAAGCCATTATCTAGAAAGAGACAGACAAAAGGAGGCATAAGGAGACATTGGTACATCAGACACAACACAATAAGTTGAGACAGGGCAAAGCATTTAGAAACACACAAACATTGGCACATCAACTTGCAGATCTTGTGCAATGAAGTCATCCGACAACTCTCATATAAAAACTCTTGGTTCTTTCGCTCTGATTGGAACTGCATGATTATGTTACCTGAAAGCAGTAACTTTAAATGCAAACATGTGTTTTTGCCCGTTTTCTCTGTCTGGATACTTCTAGGTTTATGTCACTGTGAGCTAGTGGGTTATCTTGTTCAGACTCTACCATATTCCCCGACTGTGTTGTGGAGATTAATTGACGATTACGGAGCTTGCTCTCTCAAAAGCCACTCTTTTCTTCTCGGTCCAAAACCAGATGTCGTTCCCACAGCGACAACTGATAGTGGCTGTGAAGTAAGAGGATGCAGGCACGCACAAACAACGCCGTGCAGGGACATGACAAACTAATATTCGACTGCGACAGAGACGGGGAATTTCTGAGACGACTTATGAGTCAGTGCGTTGTGTGCGATTGTGTGTGGCAGAGTTTTTTTTTTTCCTATAACAAAAGGAGCTGTGCCGACTCTACATGCAACAGACAGTTTTACATCCCTTACCGCAGCGCTCAACTGTACGCTGCATGGATATGCGTGTTGTGTACAGTATTCTCCTTTCATGTGTGCACATTTGAGGTTAAGCGTGTGGGTTCACCGACAGCAGACAAAGCATGCGCCTGTGTGCACGCGTGTGCGTGAGAGGAGGCCATATGGTACGCAGAACCTGCTGGCAGATGACAGCGGCACTGCTGTACTGTGCAACAGGAAGGAACAAATGAAGAGCAAGTAAGAACAAATGACAGTTATGTTTACAGATCTATAGTGGAGGTTTTCTGAGCAGACAGGACTGCGTCTAGCTGGAAGGGTTAATCTCAGCAGGTCCTGGAAGCACGTTCAGAATGAGGTCCACAAATCAGAACGTGCTCACAAAGGGCCAGAAAGTCAACAGGGCTGCTTAAGGCAGCTGAGAATGACACGCTTCATTTCGCAGTATAAACAAATGTACGTGAACACAACAGTTTCATCTATGGGCTGTGTCTAAACTGTTCAATGAGACAATATATGACTACACCTTTCATGTTCTTGTTTGATTATTAAACAATGATTAACTCCTGATGTAATTAAAATAATTACACCAGGAGTTTGTGTTGAAGGCACATCCAACTGTGAAAACATGATACTTGTCAAATAATATTTTAATATATATTGGATCAAAAAAGTCCTTCGCAATTGTGATATTACAGACTTGCAATCACATAAAATGTGTAGGTTTTACAAACCAAAAACGTTGTTTTACAGACTCTTCATTAAGTGAAGGACAGCACTGATCAATGAGTAGTTCTCATGTTTGTCAATCTAAATGTAACCTCAGGAATTTCTGACCCATTTTGAATTTATTTTACCATTCGTGTGACAAGTTTTGGGATTGCGCCGAGTTTCGCCTTAATTGCGTCGTGCATCATGTGGTTTACACTCTTTGAAACTCCAGATTGAAGATTCTGAAGTGTTGTTTCGACGTACAGCTTGAGCAATCAACTCACATCTGAGCTTCTGGTCGAGTTTCAGTGAGAGAACATGATTTGAATACTTAACTCTGCAATGTAGTCAGTTTGAGCTGGTGCTGAAAATAGTGTGCAGTGTATGCCCACAAGTCCTAACGCGCAAAAAAAAAAAAAAAGCTTCCTTTTGTGTTTTCATAAACAACATAAAAATAACTGGATAAATTTCAAGCTACATTTTAAAGTTGAAAGTTTTCGTTAAGCATAGAATTATCAAGTTCAGCTTAGACCAGATCAGGCTTTGTTTGACATGGTCAAACCACTTTAAAAAAAATAAAAAATAAATAAAAAAACAAACACTTTTTTTAATGACAGATCCTTTTCTTTCTGATTTGTCCAAAAAAATAAAAACATTTTAAAAAGGTAAGCTGTATTTGGCAGAAATAAATTAGCTAGTCTTTGAAAATAAATAGGCTGTTTTGGTTCGTTACTACAAAAGCTACACTAGTGTGGTACATAGTGCATGGATGTAATAAACAAAGTAGATGTGGAAAAATCATCTAGGCAGAAGATGCAAACAAAACAAGATGTGCTGTCTAAGTGAAAAATAAAAAAAGGTCCTATGGCTGATTGTTCCTTCATGTCTGTTGGGCTGCATTTCTAGAGATGTTCTCTTCTTTGTAAGCAGAAACAGCTGTTTGTAAATAATATGTCCTCTAAACAGGACGTTTCAGTCGCATCTTATGCAAATTAACCACAGGGGGGGAAAAAAGCAACAAAAAAATAACTTTCAACTTCAAAATGCAGATAAAAGAAATCAGTCATGTCCTTCCCACTCCCTTCTACCCCTGTTAGCTGGAAGAGGCAATAAGGGAGAGAAAAAGGGGGAAAGAAGAAAGAGGCAGGATGGTTGACTCAGCTGTTGGAGGGGCTGATCCGACAAACTTCAACAATAACAGCAGAGATCAGAGAGCCATTTTGTTCCCCATGTAGAAGAAAAGGAAAGAGTGACTGAGAAGGGAGAGATGGACAGGGGAAGTTTTCAATTAATCTGAAACATGGGGGGGGGGGGAGAAAGCCCACAGGGAGTGGGGTGCAAGATTATGATCACATGTGCAGTGCAAATGATGCAAACACTTGTTGCTTTATTTACCTTCTGGATCAAATGACTGGAAAACCCTTCTTGCTTGTTCTGATGGAGATTCTGGACCTACCAACGACATCTCCTATTGGGAAGCAGCCAAATAGGCGAAAGAGGGAGAGAAAAGGAAGAAACACAGGGAGAGAAGAATAGCAAAAGTTAAAAAACAGAGAAAAAAAAAACTAACTCTGGATAACAAACTGGAGAAAATGTATAGAGATTTTTAACTAAATCTCTATACATTGGAGGAGAGAGAGGGACGAATCTCAAAAAAATGGAGCAGATTTTAGATTGGTTTCTCAAAGAAAAGAGCTTCAACAATTGTACAACAGGAGGAATTCTAGAACAAAGAGAGAAAACGTGGCAGAAAATTTCGGCTTTCCAAGGTTAAGAAGAATTAAGTATTACATGAGGTCAGCATATTTTGTCAGTCACTAGTGACTTTGTGGCGCAGCAATAATGTATGTTAAACATGTATTTGATGTGATAGACTAAATCTGTGCAGTGAGAGGGGCTGAAGCAATCAGCACAGAGTACTGGGTAATTAACCGAGCCGCTGATAAACGTAGACAGCTTGTTTTCAGTCCAAACACACAATCAGGAAATCAAGCCTTACACATATAGACCATGTTCTGTGATAAACTTCCCTGTGTTTGTTGACCAAGAAAGGGCTTTACAGTAAAGCAGTGATGGAAGGGAATGAACAAAAGTGAAGTGTGTTTGTTGAGCTACACATTTTGATGCCTTTAATGACAGGCCTACAATCTACAGTACATATTTGCCTTGGGAAAGTATTCGTAGTCCAAGTTACACACGGAAAACTTCAATACTTCTCATTGGGATTTTAAATGATAGGAAAGTAAAAGATCTCGCATAACTGAAGTGGAAAAAGGATGCATATTTTAAGAACTGGTCCGCCGAGACAAAATTTGAAATCTGCGATACATGCAAAACTCTGTATGGGGCAGAAATCTGATACTTCGTGTTTCACTGAACACAGTGTCCCCATGGTGAAACATGCATCATGCTGTGGCGATGGTTTTTATTCGGCTGGGAAAAAGTACAGGCTGCAAAAAAAAAAAAAAAAAAAAAGTTGAGAGCTGGTTTGCATTTTTAAACAAAACGACACATTCAGCAAGAGCTACGCAGGGATACCCAAATCTATTATATCTCTTTACATTTGATAGCTGGTAGCGACATATACAGGTGACTTGTAGGTGAAATTACAGAGAAAATGGTTTCTACCATGTATTGACTCTTCAAAAGAGCACTGGATACTATATAAAATAAAACTATGCATTATGTGTAGATCTAGCACATCAAATCCTCCAAAAATACAAAAAAAAATAAAATAAAAAAATTCTTGGCTGCAACAGGAAAACCAAGGTGAATAAAAAAAACAACTTTTTTAAGGCCTATAGTAGGCAAACGTTTTATTCTTGGTAATGAACTTTCTGAAGGCTTTAAACTTTAAACTCAAAACTTAACTTCTCCAACAAGATTTCTTATAGTCTTTTTTTCATAAGAATCTGAATTGTTTTTTAAATTTAAGATTCCGATTTGCTTGAAAGATTATTGGAAACCTGACAAAAGAACAACCAATGAGTTCTTACAAGAAAAACATTTTTTTAAAGCAGAGAAAGCCACAAGATTAAAAATAAAAACCTAGCAACATGATGAGAAGAGCGGAAAATGAAGAGAATAAACTTTTAAGCATTTTAAAATATGCCTTTTTTTTTTTTATTATTCCCGCTAAAACACGTCCAAAATCGTAGATGAAAGCAGAAAGGGTCTCACTGTTCTTGCCCGAGTGTGGGAGGGCGAGTATTTATGACAACAAATCGCTGGACAAACACATAATGTTTCGAGAGAACAAATGAGCCCTGCTCATCTCCTTTTAGCTGGCCTCTTTATTAAACCTAGAGCCTCGGATCCACACAGCCTGCTTGGGTTTCACAGTCCACTTATTACTGTATGCGGGGCTTACTCAGCGAGAGAGGGGCGTTCAAGGCAGACACATCAAGAAGAGATGACTCCCAGCTGCTGGCTCTTCAAATGTAAAGAAAAACAGTCACACGCCAGAGAATATATGCTCGCATACCGTTCTGTCACACAAGCTATCGCAAGGGGGCCGACATGTTAACATTACAGGCTCCATAAAGCCGACAGCATTTTTGTCATAAGCAGAATACGTCAGTGTTGCGCTGATGATTGTGGACAATGGTTTGCAGGAGGAGGAAAAGTGATGAAAAGCTCTTTAGGATCTAAAAACAGACAAATCAGATTAAGTTTAATTACAATGGCCTGCATAAGTAATCGTACCCTTTAAAAACTTGACATTTTGTTTTTCTACAACCGCATACTTCAATATATTATGGCAAATTGGAATTTAAATAGAAAAACCAATTTGTGTTCAGTTCTTTTTACTCTGATATTCTTAAGGAAAATCTGTTCGAGACTACTCCCTTGACAAAAAAAACTAGCTGGTCCATGGAGTCCATTTTTATCCAATTTACTATCCATATCTCAACTTTAAAAGGAAGAAACGCACGAAGAAAGATTTTGCTGAAAGAAACTTGTTTCTCACGTTTTGCAGGGTGCACATACAGCATGTCAGCAAACGAGCACAATAATACTACAACAATCCCAATATTGAAACGTAGTGGTGGCAGCTTCAGTAAACTGAGTTTATGGGAAGATGGATGGAACTAGATTACCAGGAAAAAAAAAAAGCTATCTGGTAATGGTGTTGCACGTCCAGATGACATCATAACTTGTGAAAAACAAACAAACATGTAACTAAAACACAGGGTTTCTTTGTGCTTCAAGTTTATTGCAAACATAGGCCCACGATCGTGAGTAATGCATCCATCTACTGGAGAGAGAAAAAAAAAGTTTTTCTAAACAACATAGTTTAATTTAAAAAGTCGCATCTGGCTCCATCTGCTTTTTTGGCAAAGAAACAAGTCAGTTGAAGCTTCTTAGACTTTACGAGAATACCTTTATGTCCTCCTAAAACATTTTCTGATACAAACAGAACCGAGCAAGCTACTTGCATCGACAACCTGAATCTGTTGTACTCATAAGCTAATATTTATTTTAGTCCAAACAGTTATTTGTAACGTTGCTATTGCGTACAGTGAATAGCGATGTACTGCGCAGCCCTAAGCGAGATGCAGGGATGCGCTGGAAGACAATTTGTTGCAGGCTGCAGAACAGAGATTCACTTAAGAGCAAACAACACCAAAACATTATGTATGTTTTGGAATGGTCTAGTCAAAGTCCAAACATAAACCCAATTGGAATTCTGTGTCAAGCCTTAAAAAATTATGTCCACAGTTCTTCTCTGTTCAAGTTGAGTGCTTGAGCTACTTCAAGAGGAATTGGCTGTAGTTGGAGTTGCCAGATATGCAAAGCTAGAAGAAAAACATTCCTGCTGCTGTAATTGGCCATTTTCATTTGCAAAGGAAATACATTTGAAATAAATTGTAACTTGCAGATCTAATGTGACAAAATCTGGGAAAGTATAGAGTATGAATACTTTTACAAGCCACTTAATACTATATTTCCTAACAAATAAAACAAGTCTCTTCCCAAAGTGAAAAACTAGGAAACTTTATACTCAAAGTTCATGAACTAAAACAGTTTTCATGTAGATCATGTCTACTAACAATTGCAACATGATACTGGCTTTATCAGAGGATAAACTTTACAAATCGGTCATCAGGGAACTAAGAGTGACATGCCTTTACGGTGTTTTTCATTTTAAACCCACCAAAATGAGCATGTTGAAAGGAACAGAGACAATTGTGACTCATTGTTGCAAAAGATAGTGCAGATAAGCACAGGCACTAATAACGGCTGCAGAAATGACAGAACTGTGTGTGTGTGTGTGTGTGTGTGTGTGTCTCTGTATGCGATGACATGTCTGCTTGCTTGTCTTTGATCTGTGTTTTATTAGAGGCCTCAGGAAGATGCTGCTGAGTTGGGAAACAAGTCACGGAGCTAACACTCTCTGCAGGGAGGTTTGGAAGTGTGCGCCTGTCTACTTGGTGTTTCTTCTTTCTCCACCGCGAACATGTTGGTAAGAGACAGAATCTGAGCAATAAACACTGCATCCCCTGATACCAAATGTTTGCTTATACGGGAGCATTGGATTCTTTTCTGCTTAGAGCTCCTACAAACACACAACACAACACAGAGACACACACTGGAACACCAAGGCCAACTCTCTTTAAGTGTGGCTAATGAAATCAAGGAGCACATTCCAAACTCTGCAGTTTGACCTCTTATGCACAAACCCTTGACCTGCATGACAACGCAACAACAATATACCCCAAATGAGTAAAGGATGAACAACATACAGATACATGCTTCCCGACTGATTAAAAAAACAAATTATACTGTGGGATTATTTTCTCTAACTCAAAGAATCAGCAAACAGGATAAAAAAAAGAGACTGTATTTAAGAACTAATTTAACCGTTTTATGCAGTATGATGAGAGTGAGTGTGTTTTTGATTAGTCAGTTTACAAATTTTTCACATTTAAAATCCATACTTTTCCAGAATAAAAGTTGTAGACAAATTTTTAAAGAGGAAATAAGTTGGACAAACAGAAAGATTGAAGAATAAATTCATATAAATGGGTGAATGGACAGAGGAATGAATAAACTAGGAAAAATGGACAGATGAAGGCATAAGGGATGTTGAATAAAGATTATGGGCAAATGGAAGAATTAAAGGAGAGAACAGAGACAGAGAGAAGGGGAACAAACAGGAAGATGGAAACCAGGGTACTGAACTGAGGGACGGAGGGAAAATGGATAGACAAGGAAAATACAAATAGGGCTGTCAAAATAGTCGATATATCAAAACAAAAAAATATTAAAAATACAATAAAAAAAATATTGGACAGAATTCATTTGTTCTCCAATTTGCCCAAATTATGGCACTTCTGGAAGAAAAGCTGCAGAAACAGAGACGCTCAGTCCCTCGCCTCCCTGCAGGCGCACACCTACCAAAACAATGGGTTGTTTCTAGAAGTTGTAAATTCCAACACGGCGAGGACATTCCCCCCCCCCTATAAAAAAAACAAAAAAAAACAAACAACAACAACATAATATGCAACCTTCTTAAGCTGACAAGGCAAACACAAAAGCGTCGTTATGAGGAATTTTCTCCTCTGATGCAGTCAAGACAAAAAAAATAAAATCTTAAGCGCTTCCCGGGGCCTCTGCTGGAGATCCGGTGGCCCACCAGTTCTGCACCACACGACATTCTAGTCACGTAACACTCTGTTCCACTGTGGTATGAGTTAATGCAGGAAAATGTTAATAAGCACATGGCTTAGTAGACTATCAAATACTCAAGCCACAAAACAAACTAGTGTTGGATCTCGTTTATGCTTGTAATAGGTTTTGCATGAACTAGATATAGGTTTGTTTTCAGTCAATGTATTTATTGATATAGAATGACTCTTTATTTGTTAACGAGTAGTAAAATCAATTTGTACGTAATATTAAATTGACAAGCAAATGCAAGCACACACTGGCACACTAATGAAAAGCAATATTAAAGGTGAAATATTTACACAACTGAATCAAAATGGTTCTCACTTCACAAAGGATATTAAAACTTACTAAGCATCATCTTGTGTACTGCCAGACCAAAAACCGAAGTGACACTTAAATTATATAATTTTATAAACAAGGATTCAATTGTCCTCTGCTTATTATTGGATGTTATAATTAATCATATTTTTGCATTCAACTAGGAAGAACCTGTGCCTTCAAAAAAAAATGTTGTCACAGTATTGTAAATGGATAGTAAAAGGGCCAAACAGAGAAATGTAATAAGTTAGTGCAAACGGATGGATTGTTTTTAGGATAGCAAATGGACAGGCATGTATATATGTGTAGACATACAAGAGAATAACTGGATGGACGAAAGGACAGACATATGAATGGTGGAATGCATAAAACTTTTAGACAATGACACAGGCTACAGTTTGGAAAAATAAATGCATTTCAATAACCTTAAGCACCTTTTGAGATTGTATAAGAGCTTTATTTATTAGCCAAGAGATCTTGACTGGCTTACAACAGATTTGAAGTGCTGTTGACTGTCTAAGTTATCTTCCTTTGTTGTAATCTGGTTGGGTTTCCTGCATCATGGTCTGCTAGATAAAGTACAAAAGCTTGTCTGAAAGTAATTTGACCCTTTCAGCACTTGTGTCACTTCATGGAATGTCTGTGAATGGGTAAAACCTTCACCAGCATGTTTTTGGGGTTCTTCAAGCAGAGAAGATCTCTCACTCATCTAGTTTCCCCTTTCACTTTGTCTCTTGCCCTTGTTAGCTACCTTTTCCTGGGATAAGTAGGTACTCCAGTTTTGTAGTATTTCCTCCCTTTCTGCCCTCCACTTTTTGTTCATTCTTCCTTCTTCCTTTCAGACTTTATCTCCACATCAAGGTAGCTACTCCAGGTAAGACAGGTAGGCATAGCCTTTTACTAGAATTACACTTTCTTTCCCTCCTGTTCGCCTAAAGAGGTATTGTGTGTGCTGAGAGGCTGTGAGTGGACATGGAGTATATTTAAAGGTCTCAGTTTCAAAACAAAGCACAGGTCTTGGATAATGTCTCCAGTCTTGTTCAGAGCAGGTACAGATAGCCTTACTACAAGACAGATTGAGGAGAAGGTCAGCATGCAAGAGATTGCTATGTAAATGGGTCATTACTGTGTTTGCGCTTTATAGTTCTTAGTTCGTCTAAAAACTCGGGTCCTACAAAAGCATATGACCCACGCCATCACAAGAAATCACAAGAAACAATGGAAAGATGTTCTCCTGCCACATAATGAGTGTGCAGTTTCTGCTGGAGGTCTGTGGGTACGAGCATGAGCCTCGAGTGTGACAGACAGAACAAAACAGTGATTTATGAAGCCGTCTTCGATAACCAAAAGTGCGTCTCTGTGAAAAGAGATGAGACACCAGTGAGTAGTTGTATAACACACTGATGGCTCCTATAACACTGACAAATACCCAAGGGTGAACGAAGAATAAAGCAGCACGTACACACTTCCGATGACAACCCTTTATCCCATTACAATGACCTTTGGTCTGACCTGTCAAAGGTTATTAATGACTGTTAATGTACACCGCTTTGTTGTTTTGTGTTTACATATGACCCGCACCCACTGATCAAATGAACAAGGGAGCAATCCTGTTTAGAGGGAAAAAGATCCTTAAATGTGCCTGTGGTGTTCTATAGAAATCTTCCACTATCTTTTTATTGCATCTTTTAGGAATGATGTAATGGGTCAGGAGCAGTACTGGCAAGAATGGCATCGTAGACAAGCCTCTTATTCTGCACTCAATACATTTATATTCTCGTTTTAAGTAGAAAAATGTTCCATAAAATGAAACTAGGTTTTAAAGAATACCTATAAAACAGTTCTGTCCAGATTTGTCCCAATCTAAGATGGTCCAAAAGCCCTAAAAAGTCGAACATATCGCTGTGTCCCCGGGCCAGTCTTTTCTTCCAGTGGTTACATTGTAACAATGCAGGGAAGTTGCCCAGTCTCCAGGAAGTAGTTAGTTCCACATTTCAATTGCCGAAATCTATTGGGTTTCCTTCATAAATGAATACAAGTTGGTTGTGCATAGCAGCATATCATTCAATTATTTTCAAGGAAAACTTTATTTCTTCTCCGTCAGCCCACTTTCCTCTTTTTTACTAGCCTTTAAAAGACGTCTTGTGTGCAGACAGAGGTGGAAGTCTTAGAAGACAGAGAGCGCCATGGCGGCTGCTACCTCAAGTAAATCACTGACCCAGAGCACAAATACTGTACACAGAGTCACACAAACACACACATGCAAGTCCCAGGAGACGTTCGGATACAGCCTGTGAACCTCATCACTCAGTGAGGGTAGAGTAAAGACTGATGAGAAATGTCACAAGAGGATCCCCCTCCCCTAGGCCCCTTTCCTGAGTGACCACTGCAGTGCCCTTTTTAAGTGCATCCTTCCTCTCAACTTCCTTTCCTCCCCTTTTCATCCCATGAGGGACTAGTAAGGTAAAGAATAAGATTTGCAGGATGATCCTTCAGTTGGGCAGCCTAATCTCTAAAAACTGGAAGGGAAAGAAACTTAAAAAAAGTAGGCTGGTTTTCTGGAATATGACTGTTTTTTATCTTTCTCCTCTACCTACATACTAAGAACTCCAGTCAACTCCAATCACCAAATACCAATCTTTAAAAGGAAGGACCTGCTGATTCCGATTTTGGTCAATACCAATTTTTTAGTTTGAAATGCCGCAAATTATAGCGAGAAAGTCACTATTATTGTTAACTTTAACTACTATTGCTAACTGCAAATGTGCAGACATGATCTGGTGGGCCGGTCTATCCGTCAAACTTCTCTCATGGAAGAGCAGAAGAGGACAGTGGTTGATTTTTAAATGTTTTCTGAGGTAGAGGATGAGATTGGCTTTATATGCAAGCATTGGCCAATCACCGATTTCCCAAACTTAAGAAAAGCGGTGCCAATCATTTGACTGGCTGATAAATCAGTGTACTGCTTATTACAATCCAATATACAGTCACTATGGCTTTTTCTAGCACACAGACCAACCCTAATACAGGACATAGAATCTTGGCATGTGAAACAGAAATGGAAATATTTATTTTGTGTAGGCAGATTAAATAAAAAACAAAAATGCTATTAAGATAACAATTTAAAAGCCATGGTCAGACACTGACAATCGTTCAGGGTAATACAAATGAGAGGATTTGCTGGAGTTAAAAGCATTATAATTAGGTATGGTTTTGTTTTGTATAACAAAGAATAGATAATAAGCTTCAAATTAGCTTGAAAAAGATTTCCTTTTAAAGAGTCCAAATGAAACTTGTCAGGTTTACCAAAGTAGCTCCAACAAGTCTACTTTTCTCTCTTGTTGGTCTTTAGCTTGCGAAGCAGACTACTAGCATCAACATGTAGCCCTGTCTGTGTATCTTAGCCAGTTTTTGTGTGCATTTGTTGTGTGCTTTTGAATGAAACAAATGCATTCTGATGAAACTTTGGAATCACATCCCTTGGAATACACCAACCAGCTAAATCCGCGCACGCACGCACACCACTAAAGCTAATCAGGATTAAATTTCTTCTGCTCTGCTATGTGAATGTATATACATACAAACATATCTCCAGCCCCGGGGAGTTGTGTGAATCGGTAACTCATTAGCGCATACATGATTGGTTCATCACAGATCCAACATTTGATACACTAGGACTGCCGGGCAGAGCTTTAGCCATGTAACCGAGCTTTTAATCAATTTTATATTAAGAGCGTGTTGTAATGATAGAGAGAACTTCCTAGACCCTTGATTTAATTCACAATCTTTTGCTGTATATAGTTACAGTCTCACTGATGGGTGTGATAACCTGGTTTAGTACAAGATGAATGCATTCACACACACACACCTGTATAAGGAAACACACCTGACGGCACTCTCCTCAGGTGTCCCAACATTGCCTCAGCTGTAATATGGGTTTAACCAGTTACAGCATTTCTGGAACACTGAGTAGAAAAGGTCAGAAAAAGTCTAGATCTCGTGTTTTTTCAACCAGCTGGAGTTTTGTGTACCAAGAACACGGAGCTCTGCTACTGCAACAAGACAGTCCAGAAAGAGATTAAAAGCTGTAAAATTACAACAGTGAAGCAAAGTTTGTTAAAGTTGTACAACTTTAACTCGGTAAGTAAGTAATGATTTCGCAAGTTAATAAGCATAATTGCTACAACAGAATCATTGGTTAGTTTTATTACTGAAAACCACAGCATTTAAACATGGTATTTTCACAACAAGACTATGTTTCTGTCCACTGCCCCTGTAAAACTGGGATTCAACAGAAACCATTTTGGCTGTATTTCATCCCTCACATTTATTAGGTTTACAAACCAGCAGAAATCTTGTAAAGGGAGATGTAAAAAGAAATAAAAAAAAATCTCCATCAGTACACACACTATAGGATTAAGGTCAAAATCACTGTAGTGCATAATGCTGACGTGGCAGGAGGTGTTAACGACACAAACATTTAAGGAGATTCTAAGCATCACTAAAGCTGTGGCAGACTAAAGAGCCTTGTATTTTCTTTGGAACCTTTTAGCCTCTCAGCTTTCTCTGTTTTGACAAAACAGGCAGGACAGAGTAAGCCAGATGTCAGAAAAAAAAAAATAGACAGAGAGGGAGTAAATAAGCATAAACACACATACACACGCACACAGAGAATACAAAACAAAACATAAAACTTTATACTATTATTGTGGCTTCTAGCACAATTTGTGATGATGATTATGTGAATCGTTGGCCTCTACATCATCATATTCAATTATTTCCAGATATAAATTGCATACAAATACCCATTTCATTTTTAATCTGCATTTTTAAAATTGCTTTACTAAGAAAATACATTTTCCATGAAATACCTGTTTGCATGTTTTCAAAGGGTGCAAACACAGCAGAAAAGTTGTGTTCAGTTAAATACCTTTGTTAATGTGACCCTTGTGTTTGCAGCAAGTTTGTGATTTACACCACATTAATAGCCACACACTAATAGCACAAAATAATTTATTAAAATCACGTTATCGTCTCATTCTTGATTATCTATTTAGTCAAATATGAATGCTGAGAGTGTTTGAGACTAAACTCTACCAAGAAAAAAAAAATCTGGAACATCCATCCACTTTGTTATAATTGCCCTGACAGCAAAGGTAAACCTGGTGTCTTTTAGTGAAGCCAAGCAGACTTTTACATCATACAATAACAAATGTACTATTTAACTCTCTTCTTCCCGACTTGATACTTGATTGGTGACAATCCAACATGCAACACCTGCCATATAAGACAATCTCCTGTGTTCACATTCCTTCCCCCTCCATCTCTGCCTCACCTGTTTTTTTCATACACACTGATATTTGATCTACACAAAACTAAATCTGTTGAGCACATTCCTTATTTTAGTTTTTCTAACCTGCTGAGAAATATCTGCCTTGTGTTGCACACTCTGTCAGTGTGTGAAATATGTACTGGATGAGTGCACTCAACTTGCCTTGGTGAAAAATACAGAGAGATGCGTTTCACTGCCAAGAATCCAAATAGGGAACTTTGGAGATTTGAGGAATGTCCCGACCTAAAAGGAAAAAAAAAAAAAAAAAAAAAAAAGAAACAGCAAAAGGAATAGATTATAAAAGGAGAGAATCTATTTTTGGCAGGTACCACTATGATTTAGCATTTGCTTCTAATCAAACAAATGTTTTTATTAGAGAAATGAACTGACTGACTGAACAGAAAAGACACATTACAAAAATAAACTCCCCAAACACCATCAGGATTAAATTAAAAACCCATATTCACCAAAATGACCTTTTCCCTTGTTAGGATAACATGTATGTTGTGTATGAATGGGTACATGTGCACATTGTAAACGGGTTCATTCAGCCAATTTGAAGACTAGCTTCCATATTTTTATGATGGCTTTATTTCCCTTTTGCACATCCATACTGAAATTTTAGCTCTTTGTGACTTAAGTTGCAACAATATGTTAAAATCCCAAGATTCATGATCTCACAATCGTTTTAGATAATACTTTATTTATTTCGTGTAACTTGGATTTGCCTCAGTCAAAAAGCTTAAATATATAGCTGTATAGATGCCCTAAGTATTTCTTAGATTTTGAACACGATTTCCACCCACAGTAAATGTATTTTATTAGAATGATGTGCGACAAACCAACACGAAGAGAAATGGATAGGAAAAAGAGGTTTTTACAAATGAAAACTCTAAACAGTGTGGAATGAACACGTATTCAATCCCTCCAAGTCAAAACTCGAGTTCCAGTTCATTCCAGTTTGTAGAGACTTCCAAACTTTTTACCCATTCCTGCAAATCAGTTTGGATGGAGATGGTTTCAACAATTTTGAAGTCTTTGTTTGGGTGACTGAAGCTCCAAGGCAAACACATTCTTAAGCTGTTATGCAAAATCGACTTTTTTGAGTTCTATATCATGTTAAGATGTTATTTCCTCATCAAAGCCAGACTGTTGCTTTAATTCCTTCATGCATGTCAGAGAAATCCTTGAATGTCCCATGGCAGGAATTTGGTGAATTAAAGTGAGAAAGTATGTTGTGTCCTTTTGATTTGTTTGAACAGTTTACTTCTAAATCTTTTAAAACGTGTTGTAGTTTGTAACTTTTACTGGAAATATACCAGATCTCAGAGTAACATGAATCAAATGTCTATTTACTCGTAAGCTTTCGTGCTCAACTCAATTGTGTTCATCTTGAATTCTCGATCAAAAAAAGCAAAAACAAAAACACACGTTTTCAGCACACTTAGCAAGAGCTTGACAGTTTGCTTATACTCCTCATTTATCTTCTGCATGTGTCTGTACCTTGCAGTAGCGCAGTGACTCCATAAGCGTGAGGAAGCCAACAGATGCTTGTTTATGAATTCCATGCAACTCTACAAGAAATTAAACAGAATTAAAAAGAGAGGTGAAAATTGATATTAATGACGGAAGATTGAGTTATTTACTGTTAATATGTGAAGATATGAGACTAAAGCAATGGCTAATCTCAGAGAAATATGGTTAAGTCTAGGATTACTACTTGCTCCATGTGTTAATGAGATTTATTTTTCAATAACATCAGTGCCAGCTCTTACTCATGCCAGAGCATTCCCTGTCTCCATCCCATACATTAGAGACGGCATGGCCGGTTATAAGGAGGTTCACCAGGCTCTGACTGAACGAGAAAGGGACAAGGAAAAACAGTGTTTATATAAGAAAGAAAATCTGTTGTGCACATATGTGCTTTGCGAAGAAAATAAGGAGTGCTTTGCATAAGAACAAAAGAACAGCAAAGTCTTTAATTAGCGATAGAATTTTAATAAAAACAAAAATCCACTTTGTAATACTTGTGTTAATAATGTAAACTAAAACAGCTTTGAATAATAATCATTTTAAGTCAGCTTAATGCTGAAGAAACAAGAAGATGGATTTGTATACCTTCCATGACCATGTATAGGATCTATCAGGGGCTCTGTTGGGTCCTGGATTTCATTTCTAATATTCTCTATGCCCTGCAAAAAAAAAAAAAAAAAAAAAAAAGGAGCAAAAGAAAACATTTGTTGAACATTTAGAAATCTCTGCAACCTCCACATAAAGTTTGAACATTAACATACAGTATTTCTGAATAAGTATCCAAACGCAAAAACTTATATTCGATTTGTACCAAATTAACTTTATTTTTTAAAATCCCCTTAATCTCAGAAATCAGTATTTGAAATGACCATTTATCTCTCCCTGCTACATTTTTTCCCCTTACCTTAGTGAGGATGACAGAGTAAAGGAAAAGCAAAACCCCACAGCACCCCCTCCAGGACTGGTATAGAGACAGCACCTCCTCTCTGAGATCAGACACTGACAGGACAGTTAGCTTGCTGCAGGATAAAGGAGAGGTGGGGAAGTATAAATATGTGTAAAAATCTTAAGAAAATAACATGAAACAGCAAAAAGTAAATTCCAAGGGTGTCAGGTTGTAAAATGTCACAGGACATGGATTGTGTTTGCCAGTCCTTAATGTGTAAAGATAAAAAAATAAAAAATAAAAAAAAAATGACGCAAGACAAAACAGGACAAAGAAATATTAGACCGCTAGGGATTAGCGCTCCATCCTTCTCATCCTAATGCTCATTAAAAAAATACCAGTGAATCCGTCTGTCTTATTTAGCATGCACCTCTTTGCTTTGAGCAAGCTTTGCGTTTTGCTGACTGTAGTCTAAGCTGTCAGGGAGCTATGTGATGAAATTTCAATGTTTCTCACAGCAAGCTCAACCGTGCATATATTTAATTTGCTGGTGTGTCTTTAACAGACATCTTGTGTGTCAGATAAGCGCTCTTTCAACAAGGCAATCAATGAAAGCAGAGAGTTGGCAAATTGTAAGGAGAGTGAAATTGCAAGTTCACTTTAAAAGCCAAGACAGATAAATTGACACCTCCTTTTCATGCTCCTCATGCTTCCGAGAAAAATGCAGCAGAAAATCCTGCACTTTGGCAATTGTCCAACCTCATTGTTTGTTTTAAATCCCTCCCTCCAGAATATTCATCATTTTACCAGACTATATTGGGAAAAGTATTTATGATGAGAGGAAATATTGGTATGGTATTTGATAAAAAATAATCTTCACTTACTGAAGTACACTGTGAAATTGCTCAAAGCCAAGGTCCTCAGCAGCCAAAGCAGCTAGACACAAGAAAACACAATCACAGAAACCATCAAGGCAAAACGTCAGATTGTCAGAGTTAGTCTGTCAAACTTCAGTAAAATGTATTTAGTTGGGCAGCCAAAGATGCAGTCAGTGAGTGGGGGATGATACGAGACTAACTTGGCTGCTGTTCCTGTGGCGACTGACTGCTCTCTGGTCTTGGCATGTCCTGTGTTTGAGACTGTGTCTGGGTCTTAGAAAGCGTGCTAGTATGTGGGCTCTGTCCCTTGGCCCAGGTCACAAAACAGAACCCTGTGGAGGGGCTGGCACAGGCAGACTCGAGGATTTCACTCAGTGTTGAACACAGGGCCATCTTCTGCTCCTCTTCTAACGGAGACAAACGTGAAAATATCAATTGTTTTGGTTAGACATAAGGAAAACAGTAAAACCCAATAATCATCTTTTTAGGGAAGTTACCTGACATTTTTCTCCAGGTGGAACTTTCTCTGTTAAAAAGAATGTTCTTTAGAAGGAAAGCCTGCAAAGAAACACAAACTCAGTTTACAGCAACTGGAATTTTAGCTATATATCATGTTAGTTACGTATCTAATATTCAATGATCTTATCTTGTTGCCACTGAATGAGCTAATATTCAGGCTGTTGTGCAGTGAGAAACTTACTTGAACAGGTGCAATCACAGCACATGGTCCTCCTTCAAACTGCTTCAGAGCCGTTTGCTCATGTTCACTAAAAACAAAGCCTGTGAAAAGGGGAAGTCTTCATTCAACAGTGAGCCAATCATTCATCCTGTATACATATTAAGGCACACAATAAGCAAAATGTTGGCTGGATCTTTAGTAAAACAAGGATTGACAACAGACATATACATAAAAAATAAAAGAAGAAGATTTAAAATGTGCAAAATAGTTTGATCAACTCTAGGCTGTCTAGCCTGGCAGAAAGAGATATTCAAATGTTTGCCAATTTCTAAACAACTGAAAACACTGACATTAACTCACTGTGGTTATCACAACAAAAGCCCTACCTTGAGACCATCTTCGAAAGATCGAAGTGGAAACTCCTCCCCCTGTTGGTTTTCCCCAAACCAGATCAACCACCTCCTTATTTAACTCTGACATGATTGGCTTCAAATCCTTAGTAACGCCCTCTTCGGTCCAACCTTCATGCAGGGACGAGAGAGGCTGTTTGTTCTTAATGCAGTCTCTTCCAAATGGCAACACTCCACTTCCCAGGGCAGTCTGTACCTGTGGCATTAGCCACAACTTCTCTCTGTGGTCCAACTTCGTCTGAGCTCAGGGGCTGGCAGCAAAATGGAGCGTAGGTATGACATCAATCTGCCAGGCAACAGCACACAAACACAAATCCAGATTTGCCTTTGGTTAAGGTGACCTCAAGATCAGACAAAACAACTGTTATATTGAGTAACAGAAGAGCTTGGATTTTGTACAGTTGGACAGATATTCACAGATTTGTACTTTATTGATATTCTCAAACAAAGTGTTGTAAAGTACTGCTTCCCTCTAGTCAAAGTGAGCTATATAATGACCTAACTGATCACTGTACTAAACATTTACCAAACGGATATTTCTAGGCTTGTAGCAATTGCCACTTCTCCTTCATGTTTGACCAGCAGATTTTGCTTTTGGTAAATTATGATTTATTTTTCTAATATCCATCATAGTCACCTGAGTACATTTTATTTTAATTCAGTGATTTAAGTTAACAAAATTGACCATATGAGGGAAAGGCTTTCTGAAAAAAAAAAAGTTTTTTTTTTGTTTTGTTTTGTTTAAGCCAGAAAAGTCCTTTTCTGTCTTAATGACTTTTCTGCATGCCTGCAAAAAAGTAGCTTACGATGTTTGTTTTTTTCTTCCAAAAATAATCTTCCACCATGCATGGGAATACAAAATGTTCCACAAAAGATGGTGCCACTTTCTGATGAGATCAAGCTGTTTTCTTCAGTTTTCAAGTTACAGTTAATTAGTAGAACATTTTATTTATTCATTTATTTTTTCAAATAAAATAAGAAAAAGCATTAGATAAACTTGTTTTGTGAAATAATATTCTCTGTCACAGCTTTTAATTTTGAAAAATTATTCTACAGCAAGAAATGCGACTGTACACATTGAACACTGAAAAAGGTAGGTAATTGAAAAACCATTTGTTCAAAGAGAAATAATTTCTAAAAAGTGTTTTTAATTAAGGAAGGGTTTTACATTTCTGTATAACGGGTTTATAAACTGGACATATGTAAAGTATCCAATAATTTCAGCTTAATTATTGATAATTTCAGCTTAATTATTGATAATAATAATGTGGCTCTCATTATGTATCCTGTATTAATGATTGTACTGATTGTACTCCCTCCTACGTTGCAGTTGAAAAAAAGCTGCAAAACTTTTGAGCTTTTGTCGAAACTTGACATGAGCAGTGATGAATTATGAAGAAAAATTCAGAAACATTTTTGGGTATTTACTAATTGTACTACACAATTTAGCTTGGGAAGTGTTCTTGAATTACATTTCTAATGAAACATAAAAATTGCAAGCTGTATCATATACGCAATGATCGTACATATCACATTTAAGTATTTACAGAACCTGGCGCTAAGAGTTATTTGAACACTTGCTCGCTCTGCAGCCAAGCTAAAAGGCTAGCGGCTTCGTTAACGTCAGGTAGTTACAACGGATGATAAACAACGAAATATTTAACAACGAGCGAACAGCTCACTCTTTAACACAATATGGCGAAGCAAAAGTTAAAATATTAGGTAACTTTGCTTGGCACTATCAAGCACTAGCATTAACACCTTTCAGCTAACCGTACATTGCTTTATCATTAAATTTCTTGTCACTCCAGGGCGGCGGCAGATATAACGGTCGTGAGAGGCTGTAGTTTATCATTATTTCGACGTAAATATTCTACACTTACCTCAAAATAGACTCGAGTATTAGGGGGTCTGTATAGGCTGTATTTTGTTGAGCAATTTCACCGCCAGCCGCATTTCTGTCATTCGTTTATTTACAACAAATTGTAAAATGAAGAAAAAATGCTGCGTCCATTTGACGTATTATACCATTGGTTGAAATCGAGAAAGTTCCAGATGCGTCACAAGGCGTTGTCTTGACGTATTGCCCGATTGGCTCATCAGCTTGTCGATCAAGTTTAGCGCACCCTCAGAAATCGATTGGTAAATTTAAAACACAGTTTAAGACTTCATTTTTTTTTATTATAGCTTTCAGAATATTTATGCAACAACAAACATAACACTAGATCTGGACTATTTTACGTTTCTACTTGCTAAATTTTAAAAATGTATTCAGTATGATTGGTATTTTGTTCATTATCTCTCTCCGTAGCTGTGACTGTGGATGGGTTTCTTAACAATCAGCCGGTGAATGACATGGGTGGAAAAGATCGCAATGAGAAGAGTATTTTCCTTTTAAATATAGGGCAAATTATGCATATTTGTTTTAGCTAAAGGAGGTCAGAGGCAACCTGTCAAATCGATCCTGGATTATTATATCAACAGCCGTTAACAAAAAGCAAAAATTACATACAGTTTACCAGAGCTCACCTCCTGACGCATACATAGCCGGGTGGAAATCAAAATCTGCAGATCAAATAACTTTATTTAGAAATATGCTTAAATACCAATGACAGTGAAACCGAGCATGGCGGTTGAGATATGCACATGTCACGACAGATGCACTGTTTGAGATTGATTGTGTACAAACTACTCCTACACGGCGTCCCTATTGCCTCGTCAAGTCGCAAATGGGGCGCACCCAGCTTCAGCACTTACCGCATGCGTGTTGCATGCCGCCTACAGTTCAGTTCTTTAGCACGCGTGAAGTATATTTGGGAAAAGATTTTTTTATTAAGGGGCAAAATTCATTGTAAAGAGTAACGAACGTTATTTATCAGTATGGGAGGTCAGGCTAAGAACAAGAAGAAAAATAAACCCAAGAGGAAGGACAACCGTCAAAACAGGGGTCAGCTGTGCAGTGTTATTATTTTGTTTGTTTGTTATAGCCAATGTAAAATTTGTTCGTGCCATTCATCACTAAATGAGACACAACTTTTCATTCGCGCCTATGTTTCATTTCCACAGATGGAGGATTTGTTGATTTATCACCTCAAGAAAGGATGAAAGTAAGAATGCATGAGAAAGCCAAGAAGAAGACAGCTGAAAAGTACTCAGTACAACAACTACTAGAGAAGGTGCCTTTAAAAATGAAACGTATCACAGTAGAAAGTGTTTAGGTTTTATTCTGTACATTTACTTATCTTGTGTGTTCAGACTCAGGAGTACATGGACAGTTTTGACTTTGAGATGGCTGGCCTTTTCTGTCAGAGAGCTCTGGATGTGGACTCCAACAACCTACAAGCTCTTGACATGCTGGGACACATTTGCTCCGAATTAGGAGACATGCAGAAAGCTAAATCAATATCCTTTTGTGACTTTATTTTCCTTATACATTATCTACTGATTAGTCACTAAAGCATTGTGTATTTTGCTTATTCTGTCCTGAAATGGAAATAGTTTGGGCTTCCTTTACCAAGTCCTAAGTGTTTCTCCGTGCAATAGACCTGAGCCCGGATGTTGGTCACAGCAAATACATGTATCTGGGACAAATTCACACCGGCCAGGAGGCTGTGGACTACTACACAAGAGGAATACAGGTTCTTCTATCGGTTCTAGAGAAGCAGGAAACAGAGGTCAGTGAGAACAACTTCATACCCTTTGAACCTATCCACATTTGACCACAAGACAACTACAAGCTTTAATATATTTATATATTAATCACAATTATATAATTATATAATTGCCAAACAAAAATAAAATAATAAATTGTTTGTCACAATATTTTGGAAATAAAAAACAAACTTGTGGCACGCTTTTGTTTTCAACCCTTCTGATTGATGACTTTGCAGAAAAATCGTGTCCGGCTGTAACAGCTGTCACTTCTGTGTGTATATGTCTACCAGCTTTGCACAGCTAAAGACTACATTTTTTTTTTTTTTTTTGCAAATTCATCCTCACAAGAAAGCTCATACTAATATACTAAACAATTTTCATGTCTTGCCAGATTCTCAAGTACATTTAGGTCTGGCTTTTTAACAGATGAATATTCCTTGACCTCAAACAAGTGGGGTCTGACCACATGTGTGAAGTAAGGAATTCTCACAGAATGCTGCCGCCATCATATTTCACCATAAATATATTGTTTTTTGGGGATAGACAGTGCTACAGACAGTGTTGTACATATAAGAAAATATTCTAAATTGGTCTCATCTGACCAGAACACAGGTGTTTTTGTTTTGTTTTTTTTTCTCAGCTAAGGTAAATTTAGGCAACAAACTTGTGTTAATAAAAGCTTAACAATGATTACTAGCTAGACATTTTATTACAGTGAACCATTTGAGTCTTGGACTGCACCGTGGTTTGTTCTGTTGCTTTGTAGCAAGAAGGTCCTGTTTTTAAATCCTAGCCTGGGCTCTTGTCCATGGAGATGCATTTTCTCCCAGTGCATTATGGGGTTCTCTCATGGTCTTTGGACTTCCTCCCACAGTTCAGGCACATAACTATTAGGTTAAATTGTCTCTCTAAATTACCCCTCAGTTTGAGTGCGGGTGCATGGTTATTTGTCTTGTGTGTTGCCCTGTGACGAACTGGGGACCTTCCTAGGGTTGTCTAATGACCGCTGGAGATAGGAAGTAACACACCACAACCCTGCATGTACAAGCTTGTAAAAATGATGGATTGATTTTGAACGCTACAGTCTCTTTAATTGTATAATATTAATGTCCATTGCTAAGAAGATGCTTGTTTAGATTACAGGCTTCAGTAACTCCAGATGCAACAGATACCAAATGCAAATCCTGACCAGGCACTCGGTGGGGTGCGAATGCACGGCCGCGTTAACCGTTTCCGCGCGTGTCCCACGTCTCCCACATGTTGTCTGAAACTGCAAACTGTGGAGCTTTTTATTTTTTCAGTCATGACTTTTTCCTTGCCACTGTTGTGGAACGTCCAGATTTGAAGAGTACAACACTAAGAGATGTATCATTAAAAACAATCGGTAACACTTTATTTGCAGGGGTGTGCATAAGACTGACATGACACTGTCATAAACATGACATAACACCTGTCATGAACATAAAGAAGTTTTTATGATGTTTATGACAGTTGTCATGAAGTGTCATTTGGTAAATAATGACACTTTTAATGCAAAGTTGCTCTAAAAGTTGCATTGAAAGTCCATTAAAAGTGCCAACTTTGGATGATTTTGTAAATTATGATAATTTTATGCAAAGTTGGCATCTATGGAAACAACATTAATATTTATTCAACATTTCGTGCAAAGAATATAGAAATGACAAGGGGAGGAGTTGAAGCAGTTGATAAACCCGGTAACTTTTCAGCTGTTCTTCGTTAACGTGACATAAATAGGTTAGAATGATTTTCATTCAGTCAGGACTTTACGCTGACTCTAGCCACATGCATCACAGGTAGATTCTAGAAAAGCAATGATTAATGCCTGATTTTAAAATTAGTTAACTGGACTTGTAGCCATTATTTTGTGCCCAAGTGGCTGGACACCACACGGCCCAATCGAACCCGATCGAACCGTTATACCTAGGATTTCTGTCGGCTAATGTGTGATCTCAGGTTTTGAAAATGGGCCGACAGTCGGCCGACAACTCGTGTAGTGTGAGCTGGACATTACACTAAGGAAATGAGGAAGGGAGGGTCAGTGGAGAGCACCGGAGCTGAGCCTTTTTTCATTCAGTGTCATCAAGAGAAAGAAAAAAGGCAGGAAGAGACGATAAAGCCGATAATTAAAATGAGGTCGATAGGTTTAATTTATCTTGCGATAAATTGATTTATCGTTTATCGCGACAGGCCTAGTCTTATGCACACCCCTTCAAATAAAGTGTTACCAAAAAAATCTAATCCTGATGTTAAAGGTCTGCACAACCTTATGCCCTTGTTCTCCAACAATCTCAAACAAACTTCTATTGAATAATTATTTCTAAGGGAAATCTCTTTAATCTCTTCTGGATCTTGGGAATCAGAATTAAGGGGGCTGAATACAAATATATGCCCTACTTTTTGACATTTCTGCACTACTTTCACATAAACTCCCAATGAAATACATCAAATTCAGTAGTTGTAGTTGATAAAATGTGATTATCTGGAATGTATCTAAATAGACCCTATAATGATGCATCTTGTGTGTGTATTTTTAAGAGGAACGTTCTAAAAATTTCATTCTAGTTGAGATTTAAGACACTTCATGTTTTGATCAGAAGAGGGTGCTGTGGTCGAGAATAATCCTGTAAAGGATAGGTTCTATAAACGAGTTGCATGATAATGAAGGGTCTTCATGTGATCATCAGCTTTAGGAAGCACAAGCGTTGTGTTCCCTTCACCTAGAATTTTTACCTGTTTAATTAAAAATGTGTATTATTTCTTATAAAATAAACTGAATTTCTCGTTCACAATTAAAAGTCTGAACAATGGTGTGGACAAATGTGGGTTTTTTTTATTTTTTTATACGATTAACTAAAATCTTCTGGAGTCACTTGAAAAATCTTAAACACTGTGACAGAAAAGTGTGTTTTTCAAATCTTAAAAGTAGATAAAATAAATGCTGGAAAAAAAAAAGACTGTTTGGTATTTTGATGGAAAAAAAATGTTTAATAAGACTAAATTGTTCAAAACTCATTTTAGAAGTGAATTAGTTCTTAATTCAGTGGGTGTTTATGTCTTTCTTCAGATAATTACTAAAGTACAGATGTCTCCATTAAGACTGATGAACTAACAGAAAAAATCTCTGTGTTAAAATAAGTCATTCTGCAGAATGTGCATACGCTGTGCTGAACAAGAAGAGGGCATTTGGGGCTTTTTTGTTAGTTATTCATTTATAACTCAGATTTTTTTTTTCTGCTTGACACAACCATGTTTTCAGCATAAATGGCCTATTCAACTGAAGTTCCTCTGAGAGTGTAGACAAGTGTTTCCTAACGTTATGTAACTATTGATGTAAAAAAAAAAAACTTGCCTGTTCATTATGTTTTCAGTTTAAATACTTTATATGATAATCTCTAAATCAGGAAGTCGGCCTTGTGCTGCTCATCTGCAGGCTCAGGCTGGAGCCGCAGGAACGACGGATGAGAACGACGAGGTCCCTTCAAGGAAGGATGTCAGCGTGGCCTACTGCTCCCTGGCTGAGATCTACTTAACAGACCTCTGGTACCGGAACAGAACAACCTGCACTGCTGACACCCAGAAATACTCTCTCACGTTTTAGTCATTTCTGATAACTCCACATTTGGTCCTTTCCTCTTCTCCGATCGTAGCATGGAGGAGGGAGCCGCAGACAAGTGCCGAGAGTTCATTGAAAAGGCTTTACAGTATCACCATGACAACCCGGAGGCTCTCCAGCTTATGGCCAGTTACCTGTTTAGTACAGAGAGAAACCAGGTCAGTCCACTCACTCCAGATGAAGTATCGCCACATTAAAGCAGGAATCTGCCGAGTTAATTATTCTGAGCAGATTGAATTGTATGCCATTAATCAGCAGACGGACACTTACATTAACACGCACACACAGATGGGCAAAGCCAATAGGAATGTTAATTACTGGGCAGATCATTGAGGTCATGTAGTCAACTGATAAATTGGAAGAGATGAGGAAGCATGTTGGACTCAGTTTCGGAGAAAACTGCTACATCAACCTCACAGTTTGATCCTGGAAGAACATAGAGGATTTGTGCAAACTAAATGGACCCGTAATGATATTTATTGAAAGTAATATAGCAATAACCCAACCTCCTGCAGTGTGAGGTATTTAATAAATATATTATTTACTCATGAATAAGTGTTGTAAATGAATTGATTGTGAACATACATTATTGAAACAATGTCATTTGTGACTGAATATTTCTTTATACGTACATGAAAATATTGTGTTACATAGCTGAAACAGTATCTCTTGAAAATTTACTTTTATCATTTTTTTTTTTACTAAAAACCTACAAGTCCAATAAAACTCTTGTAAATATGCACTGCTCACGTTTTTCTGATTAGTGACAATTTCTGCTTTTCTTTGAGGCTTAATGTAACCCATCTGGTTACAGTTTTATTTTCAAAAGGTAGTTTTGCAACAAAGAGAAACAAAAATGTGCCTTAAGTCTTTCTATCTTTTGTAAATTAAAAAGAAAATTCAGGAACTGTATCGATCAGAGTATGCAAACTTAAACTTTATGGGGTTTATTTTCTGCTTTTTGATTCGATCATAGACCAAAAATTGTTAGTTATTAATTAGTTATTAATTGAGATGCATTCTGTGAATAAAAATGAAAAGAAAATCGCATTACTTTGATATCTTTTTAATATTTAAATGTGTTAACATATGCATTGATCTTATAGATTGAAACTAAAACATACTAAACATATTCTAAATCAATCAAACTCTTTATTTTTTGTTACATTGTAAGGAATAATCCATGATTATTTTACACCTAAGTGATGTAGGTGGCAAAACATTTTTATTCTTACTCCTAGAGAAACTGAAAGCTACAAGACATGCTAGAGAAACTGCATGTGTTGTAGCTTTTAAATTAGTGAAAACTAATCTTTAGTTACAGAAAACAGTCTTTCGTCTCCACCGCTGGCGAGGCACATTCCCATTTCGTTAATGTTTTGAAATCACAAACTCTTGACCGCAGCAGGAGGTTGATTAGTTATCACTGTGGGTTATCATGGGTTAAAATTACCAATAAAGATTAAAGAGGAGCATTTACATTATATCTTCCATCTGTGTCACGACGGATTCCTGCGAGTTAATGGAGTTTTAACGAAGCATGAAAGTAACATTTTAATTATTGCTCACGTAGCTTTTTCACTATGTTGTTTCATTTATCCGTGTCGAGAGCAGGAAACGGCCTTGAGCTCCAAATATGATCTAGATTCAACAGGTTTGAGTACGTTTTCAACAAGATCTCAAATCGTTCATCTTTAAATTGTTGGGAAGTAGTCAAGAGTTCAACCAATGCAGTACCAGATGAAGCCTTTAGGGGTCAGGCTTGCCCCAGTTTTTTTTCCCCAGACATCGTCAGACCAACATTTATTTATTTTTTAGCTAACTTACATTGATTATTATTTACAATAATTAAATTAAATCATAATAATTGGTCATTAATGTCTATGGGGTATCAATTAACCAGTGTGCAATACGAGAATATTTGCATTTGTTTATGTTTGTAGATTTTACACAATTTGTTCATCACATGGAATATCTATTTGGTTTTAGGAAGGGAAGGAATACCTGTTGAAAAGTGTTGGGATGTGGTTGCCTGCGCAGAAGCAAAGTGCAGCTTCCACCTCGACAGAAGAAGAAACACAGGTAAGCTTCTTTTCTGGTTGCTATTTCTCTCACTGCCACAAATAATATTCAGCTTATGAAATGCACTGATCAGAATTTTGTGGACAAGTTCAGATCTCTGGCTTTGATGTTAATCTTAACATTTTAAGTGTTAGGATTAACACAGCCTTCAAGATAAAAAATGCATTATCACAGAGGCCACTTTTTAATGTAACTTTAGCATCTTTACTTTTTTTTATTATTATTAGCAGTCAGAACTTTTGGGGCCCTTAGCAGGCGGCGGTGACTCGGGGAGTAGAGCAGGTGGCCACGGCCCCAGAAGCTCCCCATTCGAATCCTGTTCCTACCTGGGAATAATCAGGGATTTGCGTAGGGAATGGCGTTCGGTCTTTAAAAAAAATCTGCCAAGTCTGTGTGGAGGCAGCTGCCGTACTGTGGCAATCCCTTAGAGGGAAGTGCCGAAAGGACAACAGCATCACTTAGCACACTTAGCCTTACAGAAACTCTAGTTTATTCCCTGGACAATGCAGTCGTTTAGCTTAACTCTAAGGTTTCCAAAAGCTGCCAAACCTTTCAAATCCAATATCTTTCATAGCACCAGAAGTTTAAAAGCTCAAAATAATAAACTAGAGGAATTTTGCTTCACTCTTAACCTCTTCAAACCTGTCTCAATAATCTCCATGTTCCTCTGAACTTTATTATCAGCAGCAGCCACACTAAAGAGTGTTGCTGTTGGCAGCGGTGTAAGGAAATCTAAATTTTGCATCATTATTGGTGTGCGTATTGCGATGGCTCTAATTATTATTTCTACAAGACAACATAAATCTTCCGATAGAATCTTTCACTCATTCATTAACTTTTTGCTTTCATTCTGGGGATGTTTCAAAGTTGGAAAGTTTACATAGGAATTAAATTGAATTAATTAGAATAACAAGGAATAGACCTATAATTTAAACATGCATGTTTGTCCCTTAGCAAGAGCTTATACATTGTAGCATAACTTTACTAAGCTAATTTTATGCAAGTAAAGCTCAGAGTATCTATGCTATTGCCTCATCACATGAACATTTCACACTGCTTTATGCATGAGTATTGGACTGTGCATTCCTAAAAACTTGGACTTTTGAGGCCCCATATTTCACCTCAGTGCAGAAGTCTATTGAAGTCACAGAAATATGCACCACCAGTGACATGAAGTGATGAAGGTTTGGTGATGTTAAATATATTGAATGCAAAGTGTGCTTAACTTTAATTTTGCATGCATATCTGCCCATAGAAAAACAATTTTTTGTATCTTATAGAGTACCCCTCCCCTTTTGTCTTCTCCACTCCATCAAACTAGCAATTAGCAAACACCTGGTGGAACTGCAAGTCTGCTGAGCTTATCATAGAAATTATTTATCTGTGCAACGCTCCTAAGAACAGCTTTAGACCCAATAATGGAGGTGAAATGATGAGACGCTGAAGGCAGAGTGCCGGAAAGAGTAGGAGCTTCTTGAAGAGCGAGGTTTAAATCGGAGGTTTTCACCCCCAACTTAAGCTTACTCCCATCTACTTGTGTCTGTTTTGGATAATCTAAAACCAGGAGGTTAATCCATAAGATGACCACAAACAGCTTTGTCTTTACTCAATGTTTAAAAACAAATCCAGATATTTAAACTTTTTATCACATAAAGTATTAAAACTGGTAATGGTTTTATCCCCGTTTGTCCTTGCAGTCTTCGGGTGCTGTCTTAACTGAGCTCCTGACTCGCTGTTTAAGCTGGAAAACTGGCGGTATTCTGTCACCATCCAATTTTATTGCCGCATATTTATTCAGGGTTATTTCAAAAAGCCTTTTTAAACCAGTCTGGCTGTCACAGTGTGCTTTGCAGCGGACGTTAAGGACATCAGCAGAGATAAAAAAAATAAAAAATAGAAAAAAGTAGGAGATAATGAACTGGCGAACATTAAAAAAATCAAAAAGATGAGACAAGCCCTTCACAAACGTGTGCTGTTAAGTCAAAGTGCGTGAAAAAAAAAACTGATATGAAAGGCAGCACCAGGAGTCACTCTAATGGGGAAAAACAATGGCTGCAGTGCTAGATATTAATATCTCCACATAAATTATATAAGGGTTCATTAAAAAAAAAAAAGAATAATGTGATACAGGAAAGGGTTTTGTGATGATTTGGTAGAACAAACCCCCCTGTGACTCCACAGTTATGACTCTTATCTTCACCTGCAGGTTGATCCGAACTCAGCCTGCTGACACTTTGACTGAGATTAACAGCCATGCAGCTGCGGAGCATTTTGCAGCCTGAAATTGGATCGTGTTATTATCAGACAAAGGAAGGAAGAACTCTGTTTGATTTTTCTCGTGTAAACACTCCTCCAAAGGTGGTCACATTCGTCCTTTATTATTATTTTCAGGTTTTTTTTCTTTTTCTCTTCCTCCAGAATGAAATCCCTCTGTACGAGTCTCGCATCACCACAGCCAAACTGCTTATCGAGTCAGAGGAGTATGAGGTAATGTGTTTGCAGTGTGTTGTGCTTGCACGCTCTGTTTTGGCCAGTCGGTACGTGATCCGCAGCAGGAGGCCGGCCTGGCATTTCTTTATGTGTGTATGTGTGCTTTTCTTTCTGCTGAATAGCGCTGGAGGTGGGAAGGCCATGCCTGGTCTTTATGCCCTTCAGAGTTTAGTGTCAATAATTGAAGAGTGGTATTTACAGAGACGGGCTGGGGGAGGATGGGGAGGATGGAGAGGGGAGCTGCAGGAGGGAGGTGACGGAGGAGAAGAAATGGAGGGGAAAAAAAATCACAATGAACCTCTGTTTTGATGAATTGCTGCCATATCTTTGAAACAGCACACTCATCTGCTAAATCACTCATCAATTTCCAGTTTAAATGGCCTCAATTTCAGTGGCTCGCTGCCTTCAGTTCGGTACTGAACCTCCTAACAATCATTAACGCTTGAAGTCATTTTCTATGATTACTGCCACACCAACAGCAGTGTAGCAATTTTCTGTTGTGATCCAATGATTAATTTCTAGTCAATCTTGTTGGGTGGTTTATGGTTATTACTGACAGGAAATGAGCACAGTGTCCCTTTTTTTTTTAAAGTTTTTTTTTTTTTTTACTCTTCCACCCAAACATCTCAGCTGCAGTTTCATCTCTCTGTGTGTGTGGGAGTGGAAGTGGGAGTGGGAGATGTGCTGTCAGGTGCATCAGTGAAATGACAGCGTTTCAGTCCATAGTTTCTGACATGTCATTTGTCTTCATCCTCCTGTTGGTGTCATCAAGCCTGAAACCTGAGCCTGGGCTGTGCTCAGAGCTCTATAATGTCACATAATTTACCATATATGCCAACATGGGTATGTACCCCAAGAGAGTGTATTGTTCAGCCAAATTAGTCTTTGGCCACCAGAAGTCTGACACTTTTTGAAGTTAGTTGAGCTTTATGTCCTTTCAGGAGTCAAGTCCCAGACTCGATTTGGACGAATTAGGAGGGAACACGCTTTCTCATTGGTTCATGTTTTTGCTGTGCAACATGTAGATGTGCTTTTATTAAAGCGTTCATACACAGCCTGGAACAGTATAGATTTTACTTCAAGTATGAAAAAATGTTTGTATTTCCATTCACCTTTGTATATCTGTTTTCCTCTGTTTTTAATCCCATCCGTGTCCATCCATCTATCTGTCAGTCCAGTTTGATCTGCTTGTCCATTCCTCCATCCACCCCTTGTTCTATTTGTTGGTTTATTTAATGCATCTGCATGTTATCCTTCCATCTATGTTATAGCTTCTTTTTTTCCCCGTATTTTTTTCAGTTTGTAATAACTGTTTCCTTCTGGTCTAAAATCTGATTGGTTCTCCAATCTTCAGATATAGTGATGAAGACCTAAATCTAAGTTTCCTCTTCTTTAAATGCAAATAAGCTGCAACAACCTTTTGGCTTATGCTCAATATTACTGATGTTGTTTAGTCTGAAAATCATGTTTTACTATCAATTTTTGGCTCATAAATAGACTTGTTTAAAAACAAAACCTGCATATTCTGGCTTGTGCCACATCATCTCTGCCTGTGCAATATATTTTCTTGTTAGTAAGTTAGGGGAGAAATGTGTTTTTGTATTGCACGCTAGTGACAGATTCAATCTCCAAAAATGATTTTTTTTCCCCCCTTGTCTGTTGGTGTCAGACAGCACATCATCAGCTGTGAACTCTTCAGTGGATGACAGTTTAAACAAGAAGCTAACACACCACCGACCTTTGCCCCAGTAAAATAACACCTCTTCTCCCATTACCTTTAAGGCTGTACACTGCCTCGTCAAGAGGGAACTAAACAGAAAAAAAAAAACAGAAAACAATCCACCAAATAGGTAAAAAAAAACGTCCCGCTTATAATACAAGTGCTTTGATCCAATTCTATAATTTAATTAAAATGTGAAACTTGTGTAATGTGTACACTTACTACAGAGTGACATATTTCAAGCCCTTATTTGCTTATTTTCATGAGTATTGGTTGGAGCTAATGAACACCCTAAATTTAATCCCTTAACTGGCAGTACCAAAATCACCAAAAACACCTGAAAAGATATACCCAAATTAAATCAGCTGCTGTTCTTGAACAATTTGGAGTATATGTAGATGACAAGCTAAATTTTCTAATTTTGCAGTCAAAAATACTTTAACTGTAAGTAGTTTGTAGCTATTATGTTTATAACACAAAAGAAATTGAAAAACTTTCCTTCAGCCAGATTTTTCATTTTTATTTCTTGTAAATACACATTGAGTATTGAATGTATTGACTGGAAAATACAATAAATTTTTAGCATAAAGTATTCTACTCATGTATTTCAAAATTGATCAAAATAGCACAAAAGAAATATCATTTTGGACTTGTTTATTTATGAGGATGTACAGGTGTTGTCCAAGTGTGCCATTTGGAGTCTCCATTTGGCGTCTCCAAATGGTACACTTGGACAACACATGATATACAAACTTCAAATGACTCTAGCTCCCCAGTGCTTCAACATACAACCATCAATGAGTTTATTCATGAGGATGTACAGGTGTTGTCCAAGTGTGCCATTTGGAGTCTCCATTTGGCGTCTCCAAATGGTACACTTGGACAACACATGATATACAAACTTCAAATGACTCCAGCTCCCCAGTGCTTCAACATACAACCATCAATGAGGCTCTAATGAAAGATAATGACCAGAAAAATCCTCTGGTAGACACATTATCGTGGAAATTACTTGTATAAATAAAATAGCATATCTGTCAAGTTTTGGATTTGAGAATACGGAAAACTTTTAGCAGGTTGCTGCCACCATGAGAGCGGGGGAGGGACGGAGGTGGTTAGTGTACAGTCAGACCTCCTCCCCCCTCTTGCAATACGCTACCACAACCCCCCACCCCTCACTCTAGCGGTATGGTGACCCCCCCACAATCCCCTGCACTCTAGCAGTGAAACACTAGTGTACGTGACATCAATGGAGTGTGGCAATGAGACGGTCCACCTGGCTCTGCTGAGATGTTGAGCATAAGTTACTATAATAGCAACCTTCATCTCATCTGCATTTTTGGGTATTCTGTCTCTCATCATCTGTACTATATCTTATAGACTCTAGGGCAGTGGTTCTTAACCTTTTCTGAGGTACCTCAGAAAAGGTTAAGAATTGGTAGGTTTCATATGTGCATATGAAACCTACCAGTTTCATATGCACATTCACTGAACCCTTCTGTAGTGATAAATAAAATATGATTCCCCCCCCCCCCAAATTCAAGACATAGGGGTGACCCAACTAGAGTCCCAAGATCACCAAGTCTTCTTAAAAGGTGGAGTCTCTGAAATAGTCAGTGTTTTCAGCAAAGTTGAGGTGACTGTCCAGGAACGACCCAAGGTATTTAAAATTTGCCACAGTTTCAACAGGTTGGCCATCGAGAGAAACTGGAACCACTTTAAAGTCTTGTTTAGATCATTTAATTAGCTCTACATTCTTAAGAGAATGAAAAATTAATAATATATCATAAATATTTTGCAGTATTCTGATTTAGTAATGTAATTATATTAGTTGTGTTACCACCCCCACGCCACTAGAGGCAGTAGCAAGCCCAAAAAGATGCGACTAAGGAGCAGATTTAGAAGTACACTGAAAGCTACAGAATTTGGTAAAAACTGTGAGCTTTGCTGAAGTAATTAAAGACACAAGTTCAAATCCATGCTGAGAGTGGAGCTCCTTCAATCAGTGCTCCTCCGCAGCTCTGATTGGCTAAGCAATGTAACGTGATCCTCTGCAGCAAGTGATGGCAAAGCGAGGCGTGTCATCACGACTTTACACAAGTGTGTCTTTACCTCCGCAGCAGAGGCTCCGCCGAACCCCTGAGACTGACTCATCGAACCCCAGGGGTTCGATCGAACCCAGGTTAAGAGCCACTGCTCTAGGGGCTTAGCCCAGCCCAGTATCCTGACATAAAGTCCAATGGAGCAACATAAGCAGATGACATGGTTCCCAAAACTATCCCTAACTTGAAGCTTGACGGTGGACATCAAGCAGCTTGAATTCTGTACCTCTCCACTTTTCTTGTGGGCTGTGGTACCTTGATCATCAAAAACAAGATTGACTTTGTCTTAAAACAGGATTTTGGTACACTGAGCAACAATTCAAACTTTCTTTCTCCTTGCATCCACTAAGACATTTTCAACAATGGTGTTCAGGTGTACCTTAACACAAGGAGGGCGACATACTGTATGCATCACTTGTCCTAGATACGTCTCTGTGTGGTCACCAACTCCAGATGCAGTTCTGGAGTCAGAACCTCCAGAACTGCATTTTTTTCTTGTACACATTTTTCTAGTACACATTTTCCTTCCACTAAACTTATTATTAATATGCTTGGATGCAGCACTTTGTAAAGCAACCATTAGGGATGTGGTAGGGTACGCCCTGGACAGGTCACTAGGCAACCATCCTTTCAACATTTTAATTTATTGAGATGCTCTTTCACATTATTGATATGAGTTGTACCATATTCCTGAAAAGCAACGTTAAGATACACATCCTGTATTTCTAGTATATGTATAAAAAAAATGCTTCTCTGCTTAGCTCAAAATGTTCTCGTCTATCAAGCAGACATATAAACTAAGTCAATTTTACTGAGAGAGGAGCATGATTGAACGCCAGGATTCAACTGGCTGAAACATCTATAGAGTCATTTAGGGAGGATAAAACATAATTTTCAGTCATTGATTGGCCACCCAAGATCTCTTGCTTCAACCCCATTAAGAAGATTTAAGATCTACTGAAGACTCCTCACAGCACACTAACTATATCCTCATAAATACCAGAGCCAGACAAAAAGTTAATTCAGCTATAGACATAAAAATTGGTGTGTTAAATAAAACTAATGCTAAATGCAATGCTCTCAAAGGTAAAGATCTTTCCCTCCCTTTTTTGCCCAGGAAGCGTGAAACAGTTAGAATTTTTAAGGTGGTTTAAAAATATATTTTAAGATGGGGTTTTTACTTATTTCTGTTGACAACAGATTAAAACTCTCCAAAAGTCGTAAATAGCTTATAAACAAGGGATTTGAATGACGGCTGGACCTGGAAATTAGCTGTTCCAAAAATGTGGGATGGAAAAAGAACAAGAAAAAAGTTCTCCCACATGAGTGGATTTCACATTCTGTGATCGTTCCTACTTAATTTGGGAAAGAAAATTAGCCAAAAATACTTCTTCAAATCCGTTCCCCCCTATTGATTCATTTCAAAACATGAATGCATGCCAGAAATGTCATCTTTCACAGTGCTAATGGAATATGAGCTCAAAGATAATTACAGAGCCCTCTACATTTATTAGTGCCCCTGTTAAAGATGTGTTAAAAGCCATAAAATAAATTTTATTGCAGTAACATGTAATTTCACGCTGATAATTTTAGACAAATCAAACATTTAATTTAAGCACCTTATCAAAAGAAACAAGCATGCCAAGAAATATGTTTTTCAAACAAAATAACAGTTGCAACACTTATGTGCACCACTACAAACTCCTGTAGGATAACTCAAACTAAAGCATTTTTGTTGTTTGTCTTTTTTTCCTGGACTTTAAAAATGAAATGACCAAACCTGTTTCTTACAGGCACAGTTTAAAATCATAAAGAGAATAAAACATATTCAAATAAGGCAAAGGGTGTGGTGATCTTCATAAATCAAGATAAGGTAACAAGAAAATAGGTTATTTTCTAAGTTACCCTACATGTAGAGTTAGAGCAACGATTAGAGTGTTTAAAGTGAGAAAAACTGTGGAAAAGAAACAGGCCGGACACAGATGTTAGGGGAATGTTAAGGAAGTTGCATCAGTCGTGCTCTTGCAAAGAACATCAATTTTAAGGCATGTTTCACATCTTTGCCAGGGGTGAAAAAGACTGCGGACAGCGCAATAGTCCATCTTTATAAAGTAAATAAAGTGGCTGTTTTCTTAATTGTTTTCAACCACATCTTTTTAAATGTCTGAATTTTAGTTTCAGTCATTTGATTTCAGTGATTTCAGTCTACAGGTGTAGAATTTAAAGAATAATACATTTACAGCGTTTTAATCACTGGATTCAAGTAATAAAGCTGCGTGAAATTTTCATGGGGATATAGTTTTACTGTATATTTATGACTTCAAAATCTATCATTTCATAAACATACAGTGAATTAGTTTTGAAGGAAAAAACATGATGGAAAAAGTCAAGACATCCGACTGAAAAAGTGCATAAAGACACTATCACATCCAGTACAGGATAAAAGCCTACATAACAAACAGGTAAAATTCATAAGCAGTTTGATGTAATTTGATATAAATACAAGTCCAAGACAAATACAGTTGTTAAGGACCAAATGACCTGAATTTAAGCTAATTGTTTTAATTGGGAGGGGAGGAGTTTAGTTTCTCTGTTTGTCCTGCAGAGCTCCCTTCTTTCTCACTTACATTGACACAAACACACAAACGTCATCATCATCATCCGTCATTGCTGCTGATTTACTTGTCACACAGCAGACGGGGAAACGGGCAGCTACCTTTCCCTGACAGCCATTAAGGCATCTTTCAGTGCAGTTGTCACACAAGCTGGTGGATAGTATCGCACCTACTCACCTTGTCACTTGTGTTCACTTTTATTTATTTACTAAACGCTTCTGTCGTTAAATTTAGACTCTCGTGCTGCTTGTGTCTCCCATATTGCTCGCGAGCAGAGTTTGCATAGACTTCTCCTAGATTAATTTACTTCGCTGTAGCTATCCCTGTGTGTGTGTGTGTGTGTCTGCGTGTGTGTGTGTGTGTGTGTGTGGGGGTGTGTGTGTGTGTGTGTGTGTCTGCATGTGTGTGAGCTATGGCGCGCCCTCACTTGTAAAGTGATTTGTCTTTCTCCAGTCTGTGCTGCACGCTCCAGTAAAATGATTCTGTTAAACAGCATTGCCTGAAGACGACACACAAACACACAAACTGCACTTGAGCACAGCGAACATTATAAATGAGTTCCTCCCCAGAGTCCTGCTTTTTTTTTTTTTTTTTTTTTGCTGTAGAAGTCTTGAAATAAAGAGGACAGCGTGATTGTATTGTTTTTAGTATTTATGTGCATCTTGGTTTTTTTTTTTTTCGGTTTTTTTTGCCCGTCCTTTCCAACTTTCTCCCTCTTTTAATTTGTATCACTCCCTATTTTTCTCTTATCTTCACAGGAATATTAATCTTGTTGTTGTTTAGAGCGTGAAGCAGCTTAAAAAACTCTGAATCTTTAATCACTTGCCCCTGGGCTGACCAGCGTAGTTAAGAAGTTGGAGACGATATAATGGTTATCATTGCTCACTTGTCCTCGCTTCCAGATATATCTCTTGTTCTATTTTTACTGCTCTAAAACTGTCTGTTCTATCTGTTGTTGTTCAATACTCCAGCAGATCTCTTGTCCTGTCCAATAGAATGAACTCTACAATATTTTGTCATGTTACAACAACAAACTTCCATGTTTTTTAATGAGATTTTATTTGGTAGAGTAACACAAAATATGTGTGAATAAAGTCTAAAATGAATGCTACATTGTACTTTGTAGAACCACCACTTTCTGCTATTAAGTGGCAGGCATATTTGCTTTTTACAAAATAGTTTAAGCTCAGTCAGATTGGACAGAAAGCAACTCAGATCATTAAAATATTCATGTGTATCTGGGCACACAGGTGAATGTGCTTTGATGTAAACCATCCCATGGTTTAATGTTTAATGTTCATTGTCATGCTAGAAGTTGAACCTCAGTCCCAATCTCGGTTGTTTTACAACCTCTAATAGATCCTGGTTACACATTTTCTCACCAGCTCCGATCCCTGTAGATCCTCCAGAGATGCAACGGGCCTCTTGGCTGCTTTTGTAATTAATCCTTTCCATAGCCGACTTATTTAGGAGGACTAAAATACTTTGGTAGGTTTTCAGTTTTGGGATAGTGCTCTGTAAGCCAATGGTCACTTAAACCTCTCCACATGTCTACTCCTGATCTGTTTGCTGTGATTCTTTGTCTTTATAATGCGTTGTTCATGAATGTTCTCTAACAAACCGCTTAGGCCTTCATAGAACGTCTGGATTTATACTGGGAAAAATTACATCCAGGTGCATTCTGTGTTCTCACTAGATTGTATTTGAAGGTATTTGGTCTCACTAGATATTATTTAGAGGCTTGACAATTCAGAGGGCTGAATACGAATACGGACAGTTTTGAAAAGCAAAATATTTCACTGAGTTCACAAGTACTTGTTTCAGTTTGCACGTGACATTTAAGCTCAGTCATATTCATGAAAGTTTATGTTTGTAGCATAACAGATTGCAAACTATTCACAGAATGGAAACACTAAATATTTATCGCTTGGCACTTTATCTTAGTGCTCATGTGTTGCAGTGAGACAATGAAAGTAGAGGAGATAATTGTGGCGCTTGGCATAAATCCATCCCTCATGGGTTGAGATTGGGTGTTTTTGTTTTGTGTGCTTTTAATCAGTCATTAATTAATTTAGGACAATAGGTTCTCTGCTCATAATTGGTCTAGCAATCAATCATCTGACTCTCTGACATGCACGTTTGCGCAGTCTTAACGAGATACTCTCAATTAACCCGACTCTCACTCAGTCTGTGCAGGCGGCGGGCCTCTTTCTCATCACCGGAACCACGTTGCCTTAATGAAAAGAAACTCCACAGAGCAGCAGGAGGAGAAGGAAAAAAAACTGAGAAGTTATCCAGCTAATAATTCTGCCTTAGCAGAAAAACAAAAACAAGTGCAGCTCGTTGAAGTCACATTTTTGTTGAGCATTTGCTTTCGGGTGTGTGCATGTGTGCAATTGCGGGGGTGCGTGTATGTCTTTTATTCTTGCCCTTCACCACGGGTGATTGGCTAGCGGTCGCCTCCAACCTGAAGTTGACAAAAATCAATATATCATCACCTGGGGCCTTACACACACACAAAGAGACTCACAAAGGCAGCACAAACCACAGGTTCCACATGGAGAGAGACGGAGCTAAACAAACACGCTGCCTACTTTAGTTGAGCTCTGATTTCTGTAATGGAAACTTCCCACAGACAACGCTCCAACAAAGGTCAGCTAACATTTGGCTCCTTTGAGACCTCAGACCGCCTCTCCAGGACACTACAGAGAGTGAATCAGACAAACACCCTGAAAGTGGGAGTTGGGGGGGGAATATGGACAACGTGTCAAGTTGATCTTTAGATTTATTTGGGCCTCTTGCTCTGCGAGGTGAAGGGAGGGTATGAGCCTGTTGTCAGTAAAATGATTAAAAGGGCCGTCGGAAACAGTGTCTGCAGTGATTATTGACTGTGCAATAAGCACTCATGAGTGTGTATATTGACTGCCGTGCCTGTTGTCTTGTTGGTATTGATGACATTGTGAATGGGGACGCTGACCCCATAGATGCTTATCAGACCCTCTGATCACTGTCATTGATTGAGCTGCCTGGAAGATGCACAGCAACGCCAACAACAATGTTACTGGTTACTGCAAATGTATTTGAAGCCATTCCTCACAGCACATTTTGCTTATCTCTCTATTGAATGAGCATTTGTATGTTCAAATGCTTTTTATTTTAATTCTGTTTCATTATTTTCTTTTCTTTCTTTATTAGATGGCGGTAGACGTATTGGAGGGTCTTCTGGAAGAAGATGATGAAGTTGTTCAGGTAAATAATACATTGAATTTATGAAATAAATGAAATATGCTTAAGGGAATTCGAGACATGTACAGTACTGTGTAAAGGTCTTGAGTCATCAAGTAACCATCTAGTTTTCTCACAAGTTGCAAGACTTTCTTAATATGTTCTATCCACTTTCCTTTTCTGGTGTTTTTGCAGATTCTATGTTTAAATCCCAACTTTTAGCAGACATTTTAGGGTTCTTCCTTTGGGAACCATTGTAATTATATTTTAGAAATGATCAAAAAGTGATTTGAGAACTCAAAGCTGAATGGTTGCCTGAAAGATGTAAAGACACCCAATTTAATCACATCTGTGATGGACTTTAAATTCCATAGACCTTGTGATCATAAAGTCTTAATTTATCTTTTTACTTTAGCCTTTTTTTTTCACTTGGTTTTTCTTTTTTGTTGTTGTTCGGCTAAATAACTCCAACCTAGGAATCATTCAGACACAAAAAGACTCTCAGACAACTTGACAAAAGAACCTATTTTAAATGAAATATTTAGGAATTTTGACTCTGTCATAATGTATTGACTTAATGTGCCACCTATTATTCAGCCTGCAAGACAAACACCAGGCATGCTAAGAAAGATCATCAAGCCCTCAAAAAAGGCTTCATTGTTCATAGTTTTCATGACTAAAACGCTATTATTTAATGAGTTACAAGAGCTCAACCAGTCAAATCTTTTGTCAGATTTAAAGAATTTTTTGGTGCAAAAATGAACAATAACTTGCCCTCACTTCAAGAACTCTGACAATTAATTTTTAATTTTTAATAAATATGATTTATTATCAATGTTCACAAAAAATACATATCACTTTAATAGTGGCTTATGCTGTAATAAAGTACCAGTTGTGTTTCTATTTGCTTAACTCTGGGGGACTGAAAGGACATATTTCAGTATCCAGTAATGTCATCTTGAAGTTAGCCATTGCCAAAGATTTTGAGAGTGATGCTTACTTCAGTTTATGAGAAATGTTGCTGCTTCACCGTTACCCGGTCTTAGACTTAGATTTGCTTGTAGGGTAAATTGCCATTTAATAATAAACCTTTTGAAGTTTCACACGCTTTGTTGATGATTACATCAGTTGTAGCAAAACTTCTGTATTTACAATATCAGCAATTCTTTTCGAAGATTTCTGCAATTCATCCATAATGCCACTTTGGATTGCCAACATCTGGGACAAATCCTGGCTCATGGTGAACTATTCTTGCTCTATAAGTGCTTGAAATCACTTTTTTTTTGGGTCCAGTCTCTTTTTGAGGAATGACTGCAGACTTTTATTGGGATTAAGATCTATACTGGAATGTCCTTGTCTGGATCTCTGGGCCACTTAGTTATCACTTTTGCTTTGTGATGCAGTTCTTCAACTTTCTTGAAAAACATGGTTTATCACCAAATTGGATAAGGATCCATATCTAGAAGATTCCTGGATAATAATGGACGGCATATGTTTATGAGAATGTGGTGCATCAGTTTGTTTATAGAAAATAAATCAGAGCCAGGAGGGGGGAATCTTAGCATTGTCAATCATGCACATGTACACACTACTCACACCCTCCCTTTGCTCTCTGCTGCCACAGCTCCTTCCTTACAGTGCCGTGAATGTACCAGCTAGTAAACATGGCCACCAATGACAGAGGATTAACAGTTTTCCTGTAACAGTAAGTTGTTTCTCCGCCCTTAGGCTGCAGCGAACTGGCAATCTTGAGCTGAAGCATGTATACAAGCTTATTGGACAGTGCTAAGACCCTCCTCCTGGCTCTGATTGGTTGGTGCATTTCTCTACAGGGAGGAGGCAGAGGAGCTTTATGATTTATATATATTGTGCATCTGTCTCTCGCACTGTATTGTCAGGATATACTGACAGTTTTAACAAGTTTTATAAAAGTTACCTACTGCAGCTTTAAAGCAAAAGACTGGCATACCGAAATATAAAACTTGTGGAAATTTTTCCCATACTGCCCAACTCATTGCTGGTTCAAGTGGAGGAACTGAATGTATCAAAGGTACGATAAGGACAGACAATTACACTGCAATTTAGAACAAATTGTGCCCCCGTGTCTGAAAACTAGGTCTCAGACGAAGTTCCAGGGTCTTTCAGAGAGACATAAAAGCAGGACCCAATCATACATGTTACTGCTCAAAGGGACAATGGAAAAGGAACAGCTTGTTATATAGCATCTAGCTATGAGGCCTCATTTACTATTGTAGGGGGGGAAATGGCAACTTTAAACTTCAGAGGATCAATAGAAGAGAAATCGTACAAACCAAGAGCAGGCTGTTGCAGGCAGGGCCTGGATAAAATAATAATAATAATAATAATAATCTTTTTCTGAATGTTAGTGGATTTATTGACAGGCACAGGATTATGGCAATTATTGATCTGACAGAAAAATAAAAATAATTACGATTAGAGTTAGTCATTTGGTTCATACCATATCATAACTTGTAGGAAAAATATGAAGAGGAACATAAAACAAGGTCTGATTGGTTTTATTGAAAAACAGAAATACAAGCAGGTATTAATGTCACACCTTGTTATAATAAATTATGGCCATATGAGGGTGAAGGAACAAAGGCAAACATGTATCCAGAACACTGGTATTATACCCCTGTGTACCGAAGATTAGATTTGAGTGTTTCACTTTCCCAAGATTGAGATTAAGTTTATAATGCTGAAAATTATGAGATTGAGATAGAAATACACTAAAATTGGCCTCTTATCAGTTATGAGTGGAATTTTTAAAGGAAAATAGTGAAGCTCTATCTTTTTGAAATTGTTGAATTAACTGAGCCAATCGGTGACTGGAATTGAGGTCATACGATGTGAGCAGCATGCTCACACAGATACAGAAGAATTGCTGCAAACTGTCATGAACCTTGGGGGAAAAAAAATCTTGACAAAAAGAAAAAGGACAAGATTTATTGTTCGAGTTAGCATCATTCGTAATGACAATGAGGACTGCACAGTGGCGCAGTTGGTAGCACTGTTGCCTTGCAGCAAGAAGGTCCTGGGTTCGATTCCTGGCTCTGGGTTTTTCTGCATGGAGTTTGCATGTGTGGGTTCTCTCTGGGTACTCCGTCTTCCTGCCACAGTCCAAAATCATGATTGTCAGGTTAATTGGTCTCTCTAAATTCTCCTGAGGTGCGTGTGTGTGTGTGCGTTGTTTGTCTCTGTGTTGCCCTTCGACGGACTGGCGACCTGTCCAGGGTATCTGCTAGAGGCGGCCTTGGTAATGGCTTGTGTTAATTTTTATTAACACAAGCCATACAGTGAATAACAATCTATAATTTAGTTGTGCCAATTTATAACCAAGACCGTACGCATTCTTATATTGGGCTTGGCACTGAACCTATTCCATGGTGGCATAAATAGCTGTATTCTTAGTGGTTCAGTAAAAAGTATGTGCCAATCTGCTCTAAAAATCCCCCGTCAGTAGCAGAAAATGGGAGTTTGTCGCTTAGCGTTACACAGAAGAGCACTCTTCCTCTCTCTCTCTCTTTTTTTTTTTTTCCCCCCTGCACTCCACCCTGAGGCTCAGCCTCCCACAGAAATCCCTCCACAGCCAGATTGAGAGCAGCCATCGGGGGGGCTGAACTTTTAAACTCACTCATGAGACTGTTGATTTGAGCGGACCTCCACCAAGCCACACAAACAAACAAACAAACAAAAAAACTGGCCCAAATGGTCAGCTTTCTTTTTCTGTTCATTTTACAGACAAGAAATGCATAAGGGAGACATATTTAAACACGGTAGTAACTCACCCCCCTCGTCCTGCCGCTTCCTTCCTTGTGTCAGTTCCTCCTCTGTGCAGCTGATAAGTGTTGAGCTCCCACATCTGCCTGCTTGCACTCTTGCATCTCAAAGCTTGGAACCCTACTTACATAACATTAAGTCTGCACAAACAACCGAGCTGGTGCTTTGCCAATCTTGTTTCAAAGGTATTCGCTTGATTCATGATCGCTTTGTTCTTCCCTCGGTGGCGCCATATGGGAGCTAAGATGCGACTTGACTTTAAAATTATAACAGAGCCTGCGATTTGATTGACGCACTCAGAATCCCTTCTAACGTGTGCTTTTGTGTGAAGCTGTAGCTGAGCGGAATAGATTTCTCTAAGTTCTTAATTAGCTCACTTTTTTAAAAAAATGTTTCATATAGATGTTCATTGTTTTTTGTTTCCTCCACGCATCTCGTGGTGGACAATCTGTCATGAAAATTTCACACTTTTTTTTTTAAGATAACTAATGTTTGAATTAGGACTTTAATTCAAACGTCATTTATTCCAATGATATTCTCACACTTTTTTTTTTGCTGATTTGCATTCTAAGTAAATGCCACAATGAGGAAAAACACCAGAGTCCTATTTCTGTATCGTTGCTGCTGTTGTGATAAGCACAGCTGCAGGGGGCAGGGGCAGCCTCCCACTCAGCCTGCTGGGCGACAATTCTGGATTCAGCGTGCCATGCCACGATGTGTTTGTTAGCTAAATGGTTGATTTGTCAAAGGTGCTGGGTTTCCCACTGCCGCTACCCTCAATGAATAATGAATAAAGCTAATATTTGTTTCTTGGTGCTTGAAGAACAGTGGGTGGGTGATCTTTGGCCTCCGATGAGAGGCGAACACACACCTCCGAGTTTGGAGTGAGTTAGACGTGATTGTTTTTAGAGGTGGTGCAGCTCAGTTGATGTGATTACCCAGAGGCAAGAAGCAAAGAAGCATGATTATCAGAAGTAAAGAAAACTAGATGATTTCGGAGCAGATACTTGGAGTTAAACTATTCCACCTCTGTTTGAACTTTTTTGATTAATAGCATTATTTCTTCTTTTTTTTTTTCCCCTTCTTTTTTATCTCTGATCGTCTGGGTGGTCAACAAGTGCAACGGTGAACACAATGTTTCTTTTAATGTTTACTGCTCAGGTGTGATACATATCCTCAGCTTCAAATTCTGATTTCTGAGGAAAATACAAAAACAGCATGTGCTCCTGTTTGTTTTGGCATCACCTGCTTGTTTCTGACTCTGTGTCAGTTAAATATTTCAGGAGAAAAATATCCAAATCAACAGCTTTTTTTTTTTTATTTTTTTCTGGGATGCAAGTAAGGTGACTGCAGGTTCATCTCCTGTAAGCTTAGCAGAGGAATTATTGGACAGTAACATATTTTAAGAAAGTACCCTGGTACAAAAGAGCCTTAGTTGCTGCAGCTGCAGCTTTCAGTCAGATAATGGTGTAGATACAACAAAGAAAAATGTATCCTTCCTGTCATGTGTCATCAGTTCGGAAATCCCTCTCTCTTAATGCAGAAATCTAACTGAAATTAAGAGCGCTTGCTTTTTGCAACTGAAGTCTCTCCAGCTTACCCTTCTCGATCTGTATCTCTTAGGTTTGGTATCTGTCCGGCTGGGTGTGCTACCTCCAGTGGGACAAAGCAAAAAAACACCAAGAAAGAGAAGGAAGAGAGGCATCGGAGGAGGATAAGGAGGAGTGGAAGGCTTTACAGGATGCTGCAAGGTCATACCTGACTAATGCTAAAAAGGTAATTTTGTGGCAAAAAAAAAAAGAATCTGCAACATCATTCTCTTTGTTCAATTTTAATAAAGTAATATGTCAATGTTTTGTCACTTAAGGTTTTGAGTCAATAGACTACTTTGACTCAATGTCAATTTAAATGCGCTTGTAGGAGAAAAACCAACAGATCAAAACGCAAACAAATAATAATTCACACGCATTGAACACTTAAGATATCAATAAAAAGTATCTCCAAATACTTTTTTTTACCATTTTGTACCATGTTTATTCTTAAAAATGTACCGATACACATCATGTGTGGTGCGTCAACATTGGCATGAACTGAGTGCAGTTTCTCCCCCCATTATGTGCATCAACAGTGAGTGCAGATAGTTAACGTCCAGTAAGCTGCCACAATAGGTTATTCTCCGAAGACTTGGTTCTTGTCAGAGAAATAGCTTATGCAGCACCATGAACATGAGCCCATTCTCACTAAGCTTCATTGTTGCATCAGAAATAGCTGTGCAGAATCTCAAAGATGTTAAAGTTTTCACCCGGCTCCCTTCGCCAAGCCCCCCCCTCCCTCTTTCCCACAAACAGACACACACAAACCAAGTGATGTGTCTCATTTATTCTGTCATTCTGTCAGGGAGTAATACCTCTGTGAAGCAGTGATTCATGTTAGTCTAAAATCCAATAGCCTTGTAAATCAGGCAGCCCGGGCTAAAGGATGGCAGGCCCCACCTACTATTTTTTTCTCTTACTCCCTCCGCCGCCATTGCCTCCTGTTATGCGTCTTCTCTACCCATCTGCCACACCAAAATGTGCTATTAGAAATGAGAAGGGGCAGGTTAGCGACAATACATTGATGTTTGTTCTCCCTGGACTGGCGGTATATTGACTTGACTGTCTCCTAAGCATCTTTAGACTGTGTCTTCAACTGAGACGGAGAGGGGCAGTAAGTTTGCAGCAGGCAAGAGGGAGAGAGCATGGGAATTTTGTGCATATTGATCATATTTGCCAGCAACGGGGAGTATGAGACAATTGGAAAAATGCAACAAGAAACGGGATAAATTAAGTACTTATCTGGGTTGCTTGACAAGAAAGAAGGTAAAGAAAATAGGTTGAAAGTCTTGTGAAAGAATTGTGCGAGACGTCGGTGCGTGACGGATAAACAGCATAGCGGTTTCTCTGCAGGGCGAGCAGAGCAAAAAGAATAATGTGAACGATAAAGCACAAAGACCTTGGAAAGGTGAGGTAGATAGAATGTGTACCGGCTCCCTCGCAGCACATTCAGTTGTGTAGCGTTGCATGTGTGCACGTCCGTCCGTTGTTTAGATGCGATCTAGATTGAATCTGAGCTTTATTTCGAAGCCTCAGCTTGAGTTTTAATTATTGACGATAAGTCTCTCTGCTAGTTAAAATGGGTTCCAACTTGGAAATGAGGCCCACAAAGCCCAGCGGCTGGTTTTGGCACCAGTCCACTTCTGTTCTGCATACTTTATGACCCTGGTAAGTTAAGTGTGTGTGTGTGTGGGGGGGGCGTCGTGTGAGACAGGTACATGCACATACAGGGTCTTGCAAAAGTACTCATCTTTCCAGGTTTTGGCTTGTTATAGCTAAAGTATTTTATTGCAAGTTTTACGAGATAAACCAGCAAATTATCATATATTTATCAAATGGAAGGAAGTGATTAAATCTTAAAAGTGTGGTATGCACTCGTATTCACTGCTAAATAAAATTTGGTGCCCCAAGGTTTTTTAGAAGACACCTAAAATATAAATCCATCATCTAAAAACAATCAAACGCATACCTCCAAATACATGAGGATCACCAAGATTGACAAGTTGACCAAGGAGACCCATGCTAACTCTGGAACAGCTGCAGAGATCCACAGCTCAGGTGGTAGAAACTACCAACAACAGGACAAAAATGCGTTTTGCACTCTACAAATCTGGCCTTGAATAGAGGTAAAATAAAAGTTATTGTTGAATATGAGTCCAAACAAAGGCCTGTTTGCAGTTTGTCAAAGCAAATACAAAAGAGGACCTCTGGTCAGATGAGGTCAACATTTTATTTTTTTAGTCTATACTCATAAAGCTATGTGTGGAGGAAAAGTAACACAGCAAAAAGACATAGACTTGCTGCTGGAAGAGAAGCAAGTGGCAGCTCTACAATGTCTATATACAAATTCATTTCATACTTTCTGATTTTTGTTTATGAAGTAAAAGGAAATCTTTTTTGTACAATTATTCAATAATCTCCATTACATAAAATGCCAATACAATATATTGAAGTTTCTAATTGTAGCATGTTAAAATGTGGAAAAAAAGCACTGTATTTATTCATATATGCTCAAATTTGCCGAATTGTTTGTATTATTTAATTTCTGTGGGTTTTTTGCCAAGTGCATCAGGTGCAAACTGCTTTGCAAAAGAGAACAATGGGGGAGAATTGATTGAAAAAAAAAAAAAGAGTAGGAGATGACCAGCAGAGTGAGTTGGAGAGCAAAAGAAGAGAGTGAGGAACCAGGAAAGGGAATGAATTAGACTAGGTGTGTGTTTGTGTGTGTGTGTGTGTGTTGATGCAGGGGGTGTGAGTAGTGGGTCTGGGTAAAATCAATAGTAAACCGGACGTGAAATGGAATTCGAGATAGGGTGCGATTTGAGGAGGGATCTGCGGTGTATGCACACAGGGACAGTGTTATGTATGATTGTGTGAAGGGGTGGATGTGTGTGTGTGCAGCAAAGGAAGCTAGGGCAAAGAGAGGTCAAAAGCTTAGCCATTTGAAGTGGTTGAAAGGGTATCCCACGAGCACAGATTGTGGGCAGGGGGCTAGTCGTGTAATTTTAATGCTTTTCCCCTACAAGGATGTGACTGGAGGACCGGGGGTGTTAAGTTATGTGAGTCTGTGTGAGTTTTGCGGTCAACTCTCTGGAGATTTTCAGCGACATGCCCTGTTCACACTCCAGAAGCTCTAATCTCACCCACTGTCACACCCTCACCAGTGTAGAAGTGTTCATAAAACAGTGAGACACAGCAGATAAGTTGGGAGGAAAAAAAACATGGTCTAATGAAGAAATATTCAGACCTTAAGAAGTTCATTGAGAGGACTTGGCACTATTCTGCCAAAATGGTAGACGATTGTGGGCTCTTTGTACGAATATATAGATGAGAGTGAGCAGAGACATCCGTCTCCTTGACTACAAGGTCGTCTAAGGGGAGTATAAGAGTGCAAAGCTGAAAAGGAAAAGAAAAAAGTGGACAAGAGGAATGTGGACAAGAGTATTAGCAAATGAAATAAAAGAAAAGGTGAAATGAAAGTGGAAGTTAAGCATAGGTGTGGAGCAGAGGGCGAACAATGATGGAATGATTAGGCTTTTACCTCATAATCAGCCTGTCTTTTCTCTACCATATGCCTGGTAGGCAATTTCTTCAAATTGCCTACCAGGCAATGGAAGGAAAGGAGTACATTGTTGGACACGGGGTCAAATGGTGTGTAGCTTTTACACATTTCTCTTCTTCATACTGGGTTATAATACAGATACAATGCAGATCATTTATAATGCATCTAATAAAAAGGGGAGAGAATTAAAAACATATTATTCGCTCGTATTTTATGGTAAAATCCAATTTAATTTTGAAAAATAAGAAGAAAGTGACTGCAAGGGTATTCTAACCCACCATCTATCTACAGAAGTTACATTGTGTATCTAATTTTCTACAAATTTCCCTCAATTTATAATTTTTTAGCATCCATTGTTGTTATTGTTTAAGTTGCCAGATCATCCATACATGTTGGATGATACTTATATATATATATATATATATATATATATATATATATATATATATATATATATATATATATTACATTTTGATCATTTCTGTAACACTTTTGTGTGTTGTACAGTTATTATAATGCTGAAAGTAAAGACACTCGGCTTTAGACACAGTAGAAATTATGTAGATGGATAGCTGTACAAATAGAAAGAAGTGTGATAGCAAATGAATATATAATTGTCTTAATTCGGAAACAGATGACAGATAATTATTATTCATACAGTTGCAATTGTCTGAAATGTCTTAATGTCTTAAGAGTTCCTGTCTCTGGAAGTAAGGAATCAAGTCCAAATCTGAACAAAACAAGCACACCACAATATCCCCACCACCAAACTTTTTCACTTGGTACAACACATTCAGCAAAGCAAAGTTCAGTTGGCAAGGCCTGAACTTACAGTTAACTCTCTAATATTTGGTAGTGAGAAGATTTTACAACTACCGGTGAATGGAAACGTTTTGCTTTGTATGTTTGGAGGAATTGAGGTGTAGCTGTCAAGTTATCGGCATGGTTCCATCATTCTGAGGGTTTGTTCCATTGCTATTGGCACTTTGGCGTTGCATTAACGAAAATGATTTCTTCAAAATTACTTAGCTGACTTTTCCAGCACTAAAATGATCCAAAACACACACCAAAACTGGTTTCCGAGTAAGAAAATCAGGCTGGTATCGATTGTAACTCAATGCAATCCACAAACTAAGCCTAAGAGTAGAGTTTTAAAAAAAAAGAAAATTTTGATCAATTTAAATTTATATCAATTCTCCAGAGCTTTATGGGACCAATATTAGTGAGAGCATATGAGAAATATGCCACTCTGCTTTTAATCTTGTATGTATAATTTCAACCTTGTGTGGATAAGAGAGAAATTCAGACTTGTTCGTCAATTTCTTTTCCCTAAAAAAAAAAAAAAAACCCATTAAAGTTATGTTACATTATCATCCTACCCTGGAAAAAATGGTTCAAAAGCATTAAATCAAAGCCCAAAACTAGCAAGAACTGTAACCTGAGGCAATATTTATTCCACAGAAGCTGCGACTTGTTAAAGCCAAAGTCACTTCAAAATGCAGGAGCACATATCGACAGTGGTTGTGTTCGTGCATTCCTACCTGTACGACTGCATGAAACACGCGGGCAGTTATAGTGGTGGTCAGGTGCGCTTCGGTCCATGACTTTAAAGTGGAGCAAGAAAAAGCATGAAAAAGTTATGCGATCACACACCTGCACACACTCTCTCCCTCTGTAGGCAGCTCTCTGGGCCGTGAAAGTGAGAAGAGGAAAAAAAAAAAAAAACCTGGCTGCTCTAAATGAGAAATGCCTGTGTTTTGTCTTTTTGTTTTTTTTTTTTTAGCGACAGCCATGCTGATCTAAGCAGCGCTCATTGTGGGATGCGTAAAGAATAGCTCCTGTTTGTTTTCCTCTCTCAAACCTTCACAAAGAATAATCGCGTCCCGTCCCGTAGACACAATGTGCTATTGATTTGCAGAAAATATCTACTACCTGCAGATAGAATTTCCAGGGAGCATCTAGTGGCTTAGAAAGCAGTCAAAGTTTGCAAATGTTCGCCTCGTGTATTTCATTATTGCTCAAATGAAGCTCATGTGAAATACGCCACTCTATTTTTTGCCCGAGGCTGCGACATGCAAGTGTTCTCTGCTCTGAGCCAAGCCTATTGCCAACCCTATTGTAAAGCAAGCCTCTTTTTTTTTCTTTTTTTTTTTTTCTTTATTTTTTTTTTCTTTTTTTTTGCAGGTATACATCTCTAGGCATTTGAAAGTGACAACGCTGTAATGAAAATCCCTTGGTTTGTGTGGCTGTGTGTGTGTGCAGCAGTGGTGTTCTGAAAGAGTCTGGCAGGGTCACCTCTCCCCCCTGGTATCTGTTTCTGTGCCTGGACCTGGGTCACGCTCTGCATCCCCGGAGCTCCGATCTGCAGAGACAGCATCCGCTTAAATTTACACACACACACACACACACACACACACACACACACACACACACACACACACACACACACACACACACACACACACGCACACACACACACACACGCACACACACACACACACAGAGCACACATTTTAACACTCCAAATGAGTTCCCATGGGACTGCGTGTCTCCTGTCAGGACCTGCTGTTGCTTAGAGACTGGTCCTGGGGCAAAGCAGTCACACTCACTCACTCCCCTGGCCTCGTTACACTTTTACTAAGAATGATGGCGCTCGGCTGTGTATTGTCCGTGAGCTTAAGCGAGTGTGTGCTCTGCGCTACACATTTTGAAAACTAAATAAGATTCCCTGCATTGAACACAATCACCGTGGTTTTTCCATGTTTCTAGAAACGGTAGTTGGATTTAAATGGCTGCATTTGTTTTTCCATACTCTGAATGTGCATGCAAAACCACAATGTCATCATCCAGGCCCCTCTTTCCGAGTTCAGTAATTACACACAAGAAGGCTATTTTACAGAGATAAATCTGCTGGCAGTTTTGAACAGCCCTGCGTTTCTTTTCTTTTTTTCTTTCAAATCACATTTTACTGTCTTTGTGTGTGCACAGGAGTGCATGCGTCTCACAACAGCAAGAGGAAGAAAAAATGGGAGATTTCTTCTGTGTCTTGTGCTGCTAAACTGTATATCCAAATGTGCTAACTGACAGCTCACAGATTTGATTGGGTATTTCAAGTAGCCTGATGCTGAAATGCTTAAATCTAACTACTGAGCGGTACGGCACAGATCGGTACGGTTTGGTACGCTAGTTTGTCCATTTCAATTACAAAAGCAGCCCATACGACTGACCTGTAATGCACACTTCCTGCCCCCCCCCCCCCCTCCCCTTCAGTTGTAGGTTCATGAGATAATGTGATTAGGGCTGCTTCTGTAAGCTTTTAGCTGCTGTAAAAGATTTGCACAATGAGGCTATTTCATAAACCAGTCCCTAAAGTTTCTCACGCAAAATCAACAGATCACCACTGCCTACTCCCAGCTGCAGGTGGCAGTATTTCTTACTTTTACTATACTGCTGCCTTAGCCTCACTACATGTAAAGTTTCGTGCTGGGTTCCAGTTATCTCAGAGCTCTGGGGATGGTTTGACGTCACATCTCAGTGTTGTTATGCAGCGTTTGGTTTATCATTATTAAAATTGATAATATTATTATCCCTCTAGAGAAACCATGGTATATTTTTATCATCTCATATAAGAACTTCATACCAGAAAATGACTAGTCGCTTCACTTCAATATTTTTGCTTTTTTTTATTTATTTGTTTAGCCTTGATTTATCCAGGTAAACACTTTGAGAACCACTTCTCAATTACAAACATGACCACAAGGCTGCTGAAATAAATTGACTCATTAGACGCAGCTGTATGAAAACATTCCCTTTTTTTCTGCTCCACAGCAATTTCCATCCTTCAAGCGCTCACATTATCTGCTTTTGTCTCCTTTGCAGCTGTACGGTAAGCTGCGATGCGACGACCAGCCGGTGCTGGAGCATGCAGAACAGCTGCTGGGCGAACTGGGAGGAGAAATCGAGGAAGAAGACGAAGACCCAGCCGTGGACGACGACTACGAACCTTGCAGCGATGATGAAGAGGAAGCGGACGCCCCCATGGAGCACTGACTGCACCCCGTCATGTTTTCCTTGAGTTTTCGTGCCCTCTTCAAAGTGCCTTTTTTGTACTGGCTTTTCAAAGATTAAATTGATTTGCACAAACAGAGCGGTGTTAAAAATCTACTCAATCTCTTTCAGTTAAGTTGCTAAATGCTTTTGTCGAAATAAGTGCATACTTGAGTAATGCTTCCCCGAATCTTCTTGACAGATGCCGATGAAAGAAATGAGTTTTTAGAGGTTTAATTCTCACCAGCAGCCCTCGAATGCTTTACGTTCACTGCACACCCACACAGTTTTGTACGAGCGGGAATGTACCGCACGTACACAAAACAAAAACACAAAAGAAAGCATGTTAATTACTCTATTCTTTTTTTTTTTTCCTCAGCAGAACAAGCAGAACTGCTTTCCCCTCTAAGCATTGTCAGAGAAGCCCAGTTATTAACACTTCATGCCATTTTTACATGCGCTGTGATTTTAATGCCCAGTGTTTATGTAAATGCTTGAATTTTTATGGTATTCAGATTATGCTTCATGCGTCTTTTTTTTTTTTTTTTCATCTTTGGGGGTTAAACTCGGTTAAAACTTAAGACAGTAGAGTGAATCTGACATTAACTCATGCAGAGTACATCTCTCGCTCGCTCCGTTGCTGCTCGAGTGTTCAAAGTGACTTGCATAACAGAGAAACGGAGCAACTGGCTTTTCAACACAAGTCTTCACATAACGTCCTTTTAATAGTCCCACAGTGTTAAGGACATAAAAGCCTGGGTCTGCATTGTGGCATACAATTATTTTCTACAATGTATGAAATATGTAGTGCAGCACCATATAAGGGCTTAGTCCTATAAATATGTTTGCTGTTTGTGGCCAAAGGTGTTTGAGAATGTCTTTGGCCCCAGGAGCACTAAAGCATTGACTGCGTACCAATTTACTCTTTAGGCACAGAGAAATGAGTCTGAAAAGTTTTCAAATCTCTACTATAAGCTGTACAGCCACTTCTGGCTTCAAATCTAAAAGATAAATGAGAGCAATTGCATTTGCTCTATTTAGACCTAAAATATATTGACTGCACAGTTTAATTAGTATCTGTTTAAACTCAAACTTAACAAGACTAGATTAGATTTTGATGCAATTCTTGTCCTGACTATTTTGTATATATAACGCAATTCTGGTGCAGGAAAGCATTACCAAACGATGCATTCAAGGTTTGAAGCTGCGATGTGACAAACGGGATGTAAAAACGTTTCTCAGGCACCGTGTGTATTTGGTCACCACAGCTTCAGAATGCTAAAAGAACAGTCGCATATCATTTAAGATAACATGAGACACAGCTCACAAAAAACCTGTTAAAAGGCCATGAAAGTGGATTCATAAAAGTATTAAAATGCAAACTAGAAAATGTGTCAGGATTGATGAAACTGATCCACTTAAAATGTTACTGCACCTTCTAGTTCAGTGCACTGATGACTCTGGTAAAGAAATGGTTATTTAATCTTTATAGACAAATAAATCAGATTTATTTTATCACTTCTAAACAGGATGAGCAACCAGTTCAGTGTGTGATCCTTTGGACTGATAAATATTTTCTTGATTTTTTTTTTGTCTATTAAATGTTTATCTTAATTGGTAAATCCTAAAATGCTACTAAAGATTTTTCCATGGATCTTTGAGACAGAGGTAAATTACTTTTTCATCCATTTTTTTTTTTAAAATAAAAGACAGTTTAACAACAAAAAGATACTCTTTATTGTGCATTGAGAGATACCCATCTCATTTGATCTCATTTAAGGGCATAAAAAACTTAGAGCCTCAATATAAATGTTTGAGATATAGACAGAAGTGATATGTTTCTTAAGTGACGTTTTTGGAATGGATGGAGCAGGTAGAAAAAAAATGCTTCTGGAATTGTCTGTAGCATAAACAAACAGAACATGTGGAAACTTTTACTAAAAGCCCTGTCTGCATCAGCAAAGCATTCATGTTTAAATAATTACCATTTCTGATATTCAGTCAGTATTATTTTGGAATTTGTTAGAAGATGCCTGGTTCCTCTGACCCTTGCTAAGGGACGTTTCACCAAATAGTATGAGGGTGCATAAATGTTTCAGTTTTCCTTTTTGTAATAGAGAAATAATCTACTATAAATTCAAATTAGCTTGTTTTTAAAATTCTCTAAAGTTGTTGGTTGCCTGATTATAATACCCGACTAAAGAACTGCAAAAATAAATTATTAAAAGGCTTAGATTAATACAGCAGCATGATGATGATGATGATGATGAGTGTAAGTTTTTGTCTGTTTAGTTAGGTGTCTCTCCATGTCCCATGTCTGTTTGTACACACAACACACCATGAACATCCACAGCAGCGCAATGTCTTTGAAAAATCCCAACCCTGGTTAAAAAAAAAAAAAAAAAAAAAAAAAGGAGCGTTATCAGAAATCCTGTTGCAGATAGTGACCCTGCTTGCAAGCTGAGAGGCCTGGCAGCCATTTGATACCCTGATCTGATTCAGTTTTTTAAATTTTTTTATGGAGCATTAAATATGCCCCAGGAGGGGAAAAAATTGCAGATACAATGTTTTCTGTGTGTGTGTGTCCATGTTGTGAAAGTTTTTGCAGATTTATGAGATGCTTTATTTGTGGACTGGATTTTTTTTTTTCTTCTCCCATATCCATGTCTGCTGTGGTTAGTGTACGGGGATGCACCTCTGCAGGCCTTGAAGAATGACGCCCTGAAGCCATTCTGTCATCCAGCATTCTCTTTTTTTCTAATTAAAGCAGGCTCTAATGCGTCTGTGCATTTTTTGCGGTTGCGCCTGTGTGTTGTGGCATGTGTCTGGACGGCTCATCCGCAACACCGTCTGATTAATGACTCCTGTGGGGGTGAGTGAACTCAGGCGGTCAGCCATGTCTGATCATTCTAAGCTGACCCAGTGTGAGAGGGGCCTCTGCGGACAAACAAAGCCTCAGGTGATCTAAAAATCCTTCAACATAATCTCACCTGTACATCAGCTTTAGAACTGCTGGGGTATTTTCACGTGCTGAGAGGTCACTGGGGAAAGGATGCACATTCTTTTCTAGGATGTTTTGCCAGCGCTGGTAGGCATCTGTTTTTCCAGGGTTCCTTCAAATTATGGAATTTGGTGTAAATATTTCTTTTTGACCCTGAAAAGAAAATGGAATAAGGAATAATTGTGTTTCTACACCTGCGTCGTCATGTGAACGTTGTGAATTGCTAAAATATTTTTTTTACTGAAAATCCAGATGCTTGCATGTTCAAAAACACCTCTTGACGTTTCCTGAATAGGCCTATTTCTGGAGGCAGTATAGAGCAAGTGATAAATGGGATGTTTTTATAAAGAAAATGGAAGAATGTACCCATCTATCTAGACTACATCTGTGTTTACCTGTTTGTCCATACATGCATACATCCGTCCGTCTGTCCGTCTCAAAAACAATGGATTTGTTTTTAAATGAAAAGTGTCAGAAACCTAAATTAGCCTGAAGGTTAAAATGGTTCTCAAAGCCCAGAAATACCATAAACCTGTATTTGCGCATTATATATATATATATATATATATATATATATATATATATATATATATATATATATATATATATATATATATATATATATATATATATAAAAATTACCTGGCAACAACTGGATACAAAATAAATATCTGAACCGACTAAAAGACACACATCTTCTTGCAGTGCTAGCTAATTCCTTGTGTGTAGTCATACATAAACCAAATTTGTCTTTTTCAACCTATAGGCTATGTTGAGCTACGTTTAGAGACCTCAGCAGTATGCTCATGCTCATTCTCCAGGGAAACCAAACCTTAATTAATGTTTGTGAGTGTGTTCATGTTTGTGACTTTCTTTTTTTTCCTCTTTGTAATCGACGGTAATAAAATGAAGGGAGGGGAAATAATCCTGGATTAACAGCTTTAAAATGCACGCGTTTCAAAACAACTTGATTGGACCCTAATCATTGAAATTCCCTAATACAGCCAATAAGCATACTCAAACACACACACCAGCTGAGCAAGGCAACCACCAGTTGTACTTGCATCAGATAAGTGAAATTTGCTAGATGTACAGTGTGTGTGTGTGTGTGTGTGTGTGTGTGTGTGCGCGTGTGTGCGTGTGTGTGTGTGCTGTTTATCCTGTATTAGTGTGTCTCACTGACTTAACTAGAAAGTTAAGCGAGGAGCTCCTCTGAAGGGATTAAAGAGGAAATTATCTGAATATGGAGACTTAAAGCTGAAGCCGTTTAAACGGAAACAGGAGGAGGGAGATCTCAGCTGAGAGGACAAAAAAAAAAAAAAACGGAATATGAGAGGCAGCTCTAATGTTTGTACATACTTTCATATGTTCATTTGTGGAAAAAAAAAAAAAAGCCTCCTTGAAGTCACACTCAACCACTTGCGTTTGCTCCAAGGCCTATAAACAATTTGTTCAACCTTTCAATGAGGCCGTTAAGGCTGCTCTGTGAATCATGGATACTGTCCTTTGGTTGCAGGAGCAGTTTATGAATATTCTCAGACGTGACAAAGAGCCTGGAAAGGAGACAGAAATTTAGACAAGCGGCACAAGAGGATGCAGAGGATGAAATTGACACCCCTGACTTGTGCATTGACAGGAAGCTTTGTCTCATCCATCTAGATTGATGCATTTTAGGATGTGGCCATGCATTCTAACTGAATTAATGACACGATAGGATGGATGGTTATCTAACCCAAGAGGTTGACAGCCACAGGGTGAAGCCATGTATCAAATGATCTGTATCCTCTGCTGTGAATCCTTGTCCTGAAAGGAAAACTTTCTTTAAGAATAATAGTTCTTTATCTTTTGCTTACTCTGCAGAAACACATTGTGTCCTTTAATGATGCACAGAAATGTTATCTTAATCATTGATCTCTGTTTTTTTTGTCAATAAAACTATTTTTAAACTGTCCCACTGTGCATTTCTCCATGTTCATACATCTCTGCATTTTCTCAGTTCGTGTGTGAGTATTTTTTTTTTTTTTTGTTCTCCTTCTTTGTCTTGTGTGTGCACACACCACAATCTTGGCTGGGAACATCTGTCTTTCAGAGATAACACAACCAGGGAATTAGCCATGCTGTCTTACAACCAAGCATCACATCTCACTATTACAGCCTCCTTAATTCTCCTCTATTACACCTCTGTGCTTGTGCAGACGAGTGGAAGCAATGTGCTGACAGCGTCATGTCCTTGGGGGTGGGTCCATGCCAAGTTTAAGAATAATACCATGCCAAGCATGCTACATCTAATCTGTAAATCCATTGTGGGCACTCCACTCACTGGTCAGTTTGTTAGGTTCACCATGCGAGCACCAGATTGGACTCTGTGTTTTGGCAACAGAAACTTTCTTAGATTCTACAAGGTGCAGGAAACATTCCTCGCATTTCAATCGATATTAACATGATAGCATCGTGCACTTGCTGCACATTTCTCAACTGCACATCTGTGATACAAAAGGTGCTTTACTGAATGGAGATCTGGAGATTGTGGATAGCACAGTCAGATCATTCTTGTGTCGAAGAAAACAGTTTGAGATGAGTGCAGCTTTGGTTAACTATCCTGCTGGAAGTAGAGATCAGAATCACGCAGTTATAATTTGATGGACATGGTAAGAAACAGTAGTAAGGAAGGCTGTAGTGCTTAAGCAATGCTCAGTTGTTACTGAAGGTCCCCACGTAGTATTAAATCTGCTACTTGGGGATATTGTAATAAGGGGTTGTGATACAGACTTTTTTTTCTTTTTTCTTTATTTCAGTTTTTGGGTTTGCCCCCTACTCTGTGAAAATAATTCATTTTCTGTAACGTTTAAAGACATTTTTGACAATCTCTGTCACGTTGGGGGGCTTTGTAAAAGATCCAAGTGCAGAGATCAACTGTGACAACGGAGTTCTTTAATCTGGAATGAAGAGGTGAACTTAAGGGGAGAACCCCGAAAAAGAAGGTTCTTGAACACAGTCAGAGTGAAGGAAGAATCCAGCAAAGAAAGATGAAAAACTAGGTGCTGAACTACTGAGGAACAAGATTAACTAATCATAAAAGATGTGGAGCAGCTGTGGCAGAGGGAAACATCACAGGGAGCTGAACTAAGACTTAAATGGAACTACATACCAAGGTCTAACACAAATCTATGAGAACAAAGAACAGAACACAAGATTAAACAAAGAAACCAAACGAAAAGGATTTAACCTGTATGGCAACGGGTTTCTAACAATTCTGAACAGAACAGAGAAATGATTCTACTAGGACAAGACCTATTGAATATAAATTAATAAGACGTTTAAAAAAACAAAACAAAAAAAAAAAACAAAACCTGACCACCCAAGTACCACAGCATTCATAACTTTGAGAATAATGAATATCTTCATTGTCATTGCAACAAAACTCGGGTATGGTGTGTCTGTATTACGACAGAAAGCAACAGTAACACCCACACTATAAATAAACACTTTTCCCCCCAAACCTTGCTTCCATGTGGTCAGTCAGTCACGAAAAAAGGAACAAAAATTGCATATAGACCTAATTGGGCAAGTTTGCTACGAAGGAATTTGTGTGGCCTGCATAGACTTTTGACCTTACCTGAGTTGAGCAGCAGGTCACAAATACCCTCCTGGAAAAAAAAAAACAAACGACAAAATATTCCCACAAACATCTTGGAGCTGGAGCTTTTAAAGGTTGTTGAGCCAACATTATATTAAATGTTTAAGAATGGGATATTATTAAACTCAATTTGTGCGCAAAGACAAGTGTCTCAACAACTCTGGCAACATAACCGCTTTCTACATTAGAGAAAAGTCTCACAGAGACATGTTTATAGAGCGGAGTAAATAGCGATTGGATAAAAAAATGAGGTGGTGTTCTGTTGGATAAGGGTATAATTCAGAGCTTTTTCTGGCTCTGAATTATACATGGTGATGCATTGTTTTGAAGTAAAAGCTCTAAACAGTCAGAATCCAATTATCTCTCCACATATCGCACCTGCAGGCAGAGCAGTGTCTCTTGACAAATCAGCGGTGGCAGATTACTCTTTGAACTGTACTTTTAGGGGAAGTTCAAAAGCTCAGGAGGAGTTAACAAGGTGATGCATGAAAAAGAAATCATGGGAGAGGCAGAAAGCAACTCAAAATAACGACCCAACTAAGAGGTCACCGACTGTTTAGGTAACGGAGACCAGAATTTCAGCTTTAACCCTGCCATTCAGGTTCTTTTGAACTTTTATTCCCACTTGTTGGTGCAGCTGCAAAGATGAAGTAAAAAGGGGATACATTTAAATTGAACAGTGTGAACAGTGTGTTTTCTGTCCATCAGAACTAAATAAAACTTTTAATGAACGTCACTGTGGGGGAAAATGTGCTTTTTTTTTTTTCGAACAGTGATAATGTTGTATATGCTTTGCAAGTCCGTACAATAAAAACAGCATTTAAAGAGTTTTGAATGAGTGGCATTGAAGGGATGATGGTTCCTTTTGTTTTGCACAGCCAGAGAACACAGTGGGAGTCCTGCTGACATGGCTGACTCAAAGAAGAGGGTCAGATTCAAACCATAGAAAATACAGAGAGGAAGTAAGTCGGAGATGTTACGCAACCTCGAATAGAGTACCTGCCAAAAACAATTGACTTCTATTAAACTTTTGTCATGCAAAAACCATAAACAATTTGTCTTTGAGATTCATAGGGGACTCAGCAAACATGCTGTATGTATGGGGTCTGGTTAAATGTGAATATTTTGCCCTGAATGCAAACACTGGACTTCTCCGTGAACTTGTCATCACGATGGTGAAACATGGTAGTGGCACTAAAACAACTATCAGCTCCCTTAGGCTGTCTAAACGTCAACTGGTTTCGTTGGTTGTCAAAAAATGCAATCACTTTCACAGCTCATAAAACTGAATCATTTTAGGTCGAAGACAATTTCGAGGGAAAATTTGGAAGAGGAAAAATTTCTACGTTACAATAAAATTCTCCCAGCAATTTATATTCATATATAAATCCGCTCAAGATAAAAATAAGAGAAAACCTTCTGGGTTTGATTTGCGCTATAGAAAAATGATAAAGAAAAGAAGAAAAAAAATGTTCCTCAATTACATTTTTTTTTTGTAATTGAGGAACAAAACAGAACAGGTTCTGTTTGGTCTGGCAGCTGCTACACCGTTTTGGTCCATTTCATAAAATCAAAATAAAACTATTAAAAAACTGTACAAAGGATTCGAAATATGTTTGCGGTACCACGTTTAACATTGCAAGTTTGGATAAGCTGATAGCCTCAGTCACAGTGAGGGGCACTTTTTCCTGATTACAATCCGTGGCGTTCCACACTGCAGACTCAGTCAGATGTGGTGCCAATAAAAAGAATTTCTGCCCAAGCAGAGAGCTCTTTGGGGCTGCTGATGTGTCTGACTGAGTGCCAGATTTAGTTTTTATTCCTCATTAGTTCTCAGAAGCTGATTGATTGAGCAAACTGCTTCCTCTCCATCATAAATCAACCTGCTCTCTGGGAGCGTGCACACGCAGCAGCAAAACATGAACTCACCAGGGGGCAAATCTTGGGGCTTAGGTAATGGTTTAATCAGTCACTGACAGGAAGTACACTGATATTGTGATTACTAATTTCCACATGACCGCATTGCGAGAGTGTGGGAGAGCTGGATTTTTTCTTCTTTAATAAAAGTTCTCGGCGCCACCTTATTATTTTCTTCCAAAGAACCCTTTTTTTTTGACTAATGTGACTGTTTTTTTTCAGCATTTGCTCTTAGAATGCTGCAGTAATTTGAATTCCTATGACGTGTAGAGAAGAGGGGGAAAAAGAAGCACTCAGTTGATTTTGTATCATCTTCCTTATTATCAGTTTGAGAGCGCAGAAAAGTTGCAGCACAAATATGGTGGATTTCTAAATGAAACTCTTGCAGAGACTGAACAGTGGGTTGAATATATATATATATATATATATATATATATATATATATATATATATATATATATATATATATATATATATATATATATATATATATATATATATATATATATATATATATATATATATATATATATATATGATGTAGAGGTTTATGTTGAAACATGCTAATTATTACTGCTCTATATTTCAGGCAGTCCGTTTGATTTCTTGTCCCATTGAGAGAGATAGTGGCTCTCTGTCTCAAACTTAAAGGGTCACAAGGAGGAGAAAACAGACTTAGGCTCTAATTACAGAATTTCTGCAATACTTTTTGCCACCACCTCCAGGCAGGGAGTACATATTTTGTGCCTTGTCTTTTTGTCTGCATTAATATCGCCCTCTCTGCTATACCCACCCCTAAAACTGTGTGCAAGGCTGCGCTCAGTGATATCATGGAGGGAAAATCAATTCAATTTCTCAAAGCACTCTGGGTAGTCTGAGTCCGTACGCCATCTGGATGCCGCTCTGTTCTTGTCTGTGTTCTGTTCCCTTGGAGCCGGCCGCTGCAGCTATCAACTATTTGGCAAGCAGCTTTATTACCAGGCTTGAATGCATAGCAACAGTTACCATCATCCATAACCCTTGGCAAGAGATACAAGAATTAAACTCATCTATATTATTAATGATGCAAAAGGTTGGGTTTTTTCCTACCATTTAATGTATTTTCTGCTGTTCTTAAGCAGCTTGAAATGAGGCCGGAAAAATCTCTCTTTAGAGAAAATCACTTTAATGTTTGGCAATAAGACACATTCCATATACAAAATGTGTTAGTTTGTAAAAGGGCAGAGTTGTCCTTTGCGTCTAAATATAGAAAATAGGTATCACAACCTTCTAAATTGAAACTTTATGATTCATTGGTACCAAAATATCAACATTTTTACAAGTGAATGCAGTGCTTTGACCTATTTTCTGAATGTATGCTTTTCTTTGATTATTTCCACAATTCTACAGTTTCAAGTGACCTAACAGTTGTACGTTATAAAATCAAAATCACTGGTGCCACAATTGTTATTGCCTTGTTAATATCTTTAAAATATATGTAACTGTAAAAACAAGCTATAAGTAAATGAAAACACTAAGTATGAAAATACGCAACTATCCTTAATTTCTTTAGCGTTATTTCAGTTATTCAGTGCGATTCCACATTAAACCGCTAGGTTGCGTATGTCGCATTGGTGGCATAGAGAAGGTCGGGCACAGAAGAAGAATAAACCTTACACGAAGCTTAATATGTTTTATCCTTTCTCTATCGCTGGTCAGTAAAAAAATATTTTCATGCATATATATTGGTATCTTTTAAGAATTGAAGAGGTTATGAAAGCGAGTGTCACCTCGTGAGTCTCGTTGTTCATTTTGTGATTAGCATTGTGTACAAAATGGGACATGTTTCTGAAAGCTAATTAATTCTAATGCTAGCGGCCTTTGTACGTGTGTGAGCTCGTAGAGGGGCAGCTGAGGGACTGTTAAATTAACTTTGAATGTATTATGTTTTACTTCTTCAGACGGTTTCCACACTATGGACATTATTTCAGTGTCATTATTTGTAACATTGACATTTCTTCATAGGTTATTGCAAAAAACCCAGAGAAACAATATTGTTATGATATCTAGATTAAGGAATGTGGTTAAATTGTAGTTTTTGTGTAAGAAATAACACACTGTTATTGTTTTAAAACAATGAATACAATTAAAGGCTTAAATGCTTAAATGTTAAAGTACGTTTTATTTGTGCAAAATAAAAGTAGTAAAAGCTATTTAAAATGGTTTTAAGTAAATTCATATATTTTTATTTTTGATGAAAAATACAAAACATTCTGAGAAACAAGGACAAAGTATTGGAGTTAAAGCACTAACTTGTTTAGAGAATTAAAAGCCATCTGTGAACAGATTTTGTCATTTCATAAAATTAACATCTTTCAATGGAGCGTGTTAAAATAATTCTCGTTTGGTTTAAAGGCATATTATAGCCATTTGTGATGTTCTGAATCAAATAGTTACTCTGTGATGCCTGAAGTATTTGATACATGGAGTATTGTATATGCATTGTTGTTCAGTATTGTTCATTGCACAGAAGATAATTAAACCTTCCTGTTAGATGCTAAAGGAATCTCAACGTGTGTCTCATCTTTTCTATGTCGCAGCGTCAAACATTGAAAAACAAAATTTACACTTTAACCTCAGCCCATCCAAGGTTGGTGGGTAACAAAGCTAAACCGTATGCTTCGAATTTCTAATTTGTAATCCATGACTTCTTTTATGCTTGGGATACAAAAATGCTTGTAAAGTACGACTGTTTTGGGCATGTTTTTCTTCCAAAGGACCTTGAAACCTTGTTGAAATGGATTCTAACACTCAGGTAGATTCTGTCTGAAAACTAAAAGCTAGTAGTCATATTGATTTATAATATGTTGTCAAATCTGTGCAGAAATGCTTCAAAAAGACACAAAATTAATCTTTTCTCATGGCAATTTCAGTTCCCAGAACTAAAGAAAGCTGAGTAGAGCTGAAGAAATCATGAGAAAGGATGCAAGGTTCTGAACAATCGAGAGATTCTCCAAAGAGGAATGTCAAAGATTCTATTTCCTACATGCTCCAACAATGTGGAATGTTATGAGAGGACTGAGTGCTTCTACTGTCAGAAGGGTGTCAATAATTGTATCTACAGTGATTGTTTAAATACTATTATTACTTGTATGGATTTTTTTCCTCATTGATTTAGTTCACTCAATTTAAAAGTTAGATCATTCTACAATTTTCAGTGGAAGATTTACTACTGCAATACAGCCTTTATTTATTTTTTTTACCAGGGATGATACAAATGTAGTTGGCTCTGTACACATTCACCATGTGACAAGGTGTCAGAGGAAAATACTGCTTCAAATGAAAAACACAAAACCAAAAGTTGGTTGACTCACACATAAAAGGTGGTAACAACCTTGCATATTGTATATTTGTTGCGTTTTAAGCATGTTTCACCACAGAACTGATTTGCGTGTATAATCTTCCATCAAAAGATTTTGTTTTTAATATAGATCTGGGTAAATCATAAACAGTCATTTAGTGATACAGAGCCCCAGTATGATACTTCTTTAAATCATTCTCATATATGCTTGAAACCTCCGCAGCTTTAAAATGCAATGAAGCAACTCACCGCATTTCATCAGTGTTGCATGCTCTGCATCATTATTGTGATTGTGTCCCATTTAGTTTACTCACCGCCACTGACATCCCAGTTACTGCAGTCTTTCTTGTCCATTTTTATTGACAGCTAGAGACATGTTGTCTCACTGGGAGTTTCTGCAGGACAGCTTTGATTTGCTGCTCCATTGCAAGACAGGCTACATTCAGAAAGGTAAGCTATTGTTCTTCTTACAACATCTTCTAAAATGTGGATTGCTTCATCATTTGTTTCTAAAATTGAAACCACTCCAGAAGCTTCATGTGATCCCGTTGGAACACCCAGTTGTGTCAAAATTTCAAACATCGATAATTAAACCCAAATTCATACTCCAGAATTTATCAATAAAGTCATAATTTCTTTCTCAAGATATATCTGATTCAACAGTCACAGTCTTCTGTAAATTCATATCTTGACTCTGCTGATGTTTTCATGGGCAGGTTGCTGACATGGTAGGTTAATGCTGGTATGTTTATGCTTTCTTTTAATATAGCTTGTTGGTAATTTGGATCATGGCACATTTCAGTACTCTTTCAGTTAGCAATATGCAGACAGCTTGCAGCAAAGAATGTTCTACTTAATCAATTAGAGTTTTGCTTTGAGACACAAAATGCAGTGACTAATTTTTCAGCTGGACACTATATAGTTATCCTTCGCCAAAAAAACTGAGCAAACCATGTGGAACAGATCTCTCCTTTAACTGTGAATATTATTGCAGAGCCAGATGCTGCAAGGCTTTCTCTGTTTGTTGGAAACAGTTTGTGTATATCAACACAATAGTGGGCATGGCTTTAATTCAGTCTTCTAAGGTGTCCATGTGAAAATAGATTGATTTATTTTTAACTGGTGTGCAAATTGTGACCACATAGCTTACTGTAGTTACAGTTTACATGAAGTCTAAAGTGGAGTTGAGCTTCAAGGACTTTTATTCCAGTTCTTTAAAAATGTCTTAATTAGGATTCTAATTGGATACAGATCAGATTCTTATTTATAGTTCAATATGTTACTGCTGTGTTTAAGTGCATTAAATACAGCCCTGTAAGATTAGCATATTGTGCCACGAGTGTTACCCTACTCACTAAGCAAAAGAATGAGCAAATCCTGTGGTTCTTTGGATTTGCAACCAAAACATACTGAAGTTGGATGTACTGCCAATTAGACTTCCAATTTCTGAAGTAAATGGAGAACAGCACTAGCTACTGTGTGTTATAAGACTGTTGGGACTTCTGTGTCAGAGGGCAAACATGACATAGATGTTGTAAAACATGACATGATCAGCAAGAGTCAGACAGAATTTGGAAAAGCATGAAAGTCCATTTATTGTCACTCACACTTTAATATAACATCAGCTTCATGAACTGTTAAATGCAGTGTGACAAAAAGAAAATGCCATGTCTCAGATTTTAAGTTGTAAAAGGACATCTATTAACAAATGCATTAAGTGGGGATTAATCAGTGTATAGACATATTTTATTTTAATGATTTCAAATGTATAAATCTGTGTCCTTCATGATGTAAATTTGTCTTAGGACAGGATTACTCCTATCTCACAGAGAGCTCACATAAGGTTAAAATAGCCGTGCCACATCCCCCTCTGGTCCTTGGTATGTTATCTGTTTGTTGAAAGTCACAGCCTAACCCAGATAACCTGTATGAAATGGAGATAAGCAGGGAGTATTATCACTTTCTCTTGTACCCTGTCCCTGGATTGAAGGGTACTTCAAAAGGCAGCTGGTCTGCCTGTAGCTCTGGAGGAAAAAGAGAGGATGACACAAGCCCAGCTTGTCTTTGAATACCAGGTGTACCTTTTCCTTTTATTCTGGGCCTGAATGAGAAATGATGGTCAAAGCACAGAATCAAAGTCTGTTTTTTTCCTACTTGCAGCAGCAGCAGAGCAGAGGCTAACCGGAGAAACAAATTTTCATTTGAAATCAGTCAATACTTGTGGTGTATATGCACACATAGAAGTGTGTCTGTGAAGGCGTATGTGAGTAAGAGTTGGCGCTGATACGAGGAAACCAATAACAAATGCCTAATTTGAAATAAAAAATATTTCAGACTTTTCTTTAAGCATTCCCCCTTGTCCTCTTGCTGCCAGGAGAGATTAATAACCATGGCAGCAACTCTGAAATTCATATTGCCTTCTGTTGAAAAGGCATTGGCCATGATTGGTCTATGAAAGGCCGCGAGTTCAAGGGTTGCAGGGATACTGGGGACAGTGGAGTGAGAGGGGATGTGTGGAAAGCTGGGGCATGTGAGAGGAGGGGAATGGGATGATGGGAAAACAAGATTGAGGGAAGCAGGGAAGTGATGGGGAAAGGAGTAAAGTGAAGAGGATGAGGAAGGGAAGGACAGCGTGGGGAAGAATGTTGGTGAAGAGAAGTGGATGTGCTAGAAGTTGAGGCTACATTGGGGTCCACAGAGAGAGCTGTGTGTTGTAAAATGATATGGTGAAGGTTGGAGAGAGCAGGGGAAGGTGGAAGTGGATTGGGGTTCGGAACGCCCAGAGCCACAGGGTGTGTAAAGCTCTCCTGTGTGAGTGGGAGACTGACATGGAATGAGTGCTGAACTTGTCCTTGCAACAAATCTGGATGAATCAGCTGAGGCTCCATCAGGCTGTGCAGGGGGACAGGTTTGTATTGTTCTTGTGAAATAAAACAGCTCTCTGTCCGTGTGACATGTGTGTAGCTTGTCTGTGTGTGAATATCTGGACTTTCTTGTATCTTTTCCAGGACTTTCTGCATGTGCTCTCTTGCTTGCTCCTGGAGGACACGATATTTGTCCATCTCCTCTGCTGAAAAGCTGATTGGTGTAGTGGTCTCTACACCTGTCTGTTTGTCGTCTGTCCTAATCTCCTGCAGACAGAGATTTTGGATACTGCTGGGATTTGACTCAGCAGTGTTCAGAGGACATATTGAACTGACACCCTCTGTTTCAAGGGCCTCGTGGATCTTAGCTTCCTCCTCTCTCTTCTTTTCCAGACTCCTCTCCAGCAGATCCTTTTTTTCCTTTGCCTTTCTCTGGATTGCAGGAAGTTTTCCAATGAGAGGTAAATTCAATGTCTTGAACCCTGTCTGTGGCAGAGTTTTACTAGGATGTAACTCTGGAGAAGCTGTGTCTGAGATGCTAGTTGCATCGGATGCAGAGGGTAAGTGGTCTACCTGCGAACTTGTCTCCTTTAGCAGTAAGGGATTTCTGTCACAATTGAGGTTTGGCCCTTTTAGCCTTGATATCTGGGGGAATGACTGGGAAACTGACAACATGGAGGGAGTGAATGTGGGGTTGCTGTGCTTCCTTGTCTCCAGGGAGGTGTCTGCAAACATTGACGATGCTTTGCATGAGCTGACAGACAATCTATCTACAGTGATTCCTGAGCAGGTACTGCTTTTGCTCCACTCACAGCTTAGCTCTGACAAGCTGGTACTGCTACAGGGGCTGCAGGAACGTGGGCTATGGCATCTACTGCCCTGTGCACCTATTGCAATCTGGCAGCTGGATGGATGTTGGCTTGCCCACCACTCAGGGCTTGAGAGGTGTCTTGAACTTGACCGCCTGGAGCCTGTACACCTCCATGTGCTACATGGGCTGTCTCTGTTGTCACAAATTGATTTGGTGCATGAAATGGACCTGCTTGTTTCCCTGTCTTCCCAGCTATCACTGTTGCCAAAAGTCCACCTGTCGATGCTGCTCCTGTCCCAGTCTACATCCTCTGGCTTCTCATGTCTCTTGCTCCAGCAGCTAGGACTTGGGTTAAGCCTTCTCTCGTGATCCCACTCAGCTGATTTATTTTTTGGGCTCCATCCAGTCCTTAACCTGCCCTCCTGACTGCCTCCAGCAGAAGCACCTCTTGTCCACTCCCTCTGTTGGGGGTCTGAAGTCAGACCTCTGTCTCTGCAGCCTGAGCGCCTCCCTGATTTCCTGCTCTCACCATGAATGAATTCTCTGTCCCTGTGGAAGAGTTTTCTCTTTTTCATCGGGCCGCTACCACAGCTGTTGTCAGGGTAACAGAAGTCAATGAAACTCCTGGGGTTGCCATGGTGACCCCTTTCCCAAAACGGTGTCGAGTTGCATCCCGGCGAGAAGGAACGAAAGGAGAAGTGGGACCGCCAGGGAAAAGCGGCTGTATCTCCTGCTCGCTCTCTCTCCCCTACTGTGTCTGTGAGCCTAGTGAAGACGCTGTATGGTTCTCTCTGCTCAGTGTCCAGCTCTGACTTGAATTTACCACAGCGGCTCCTATGAGACCTCCTCTTTCTGACAGAGACAGATACTGGCTCTGCCACACATCTCCCCAGGAGACAGTCGCTGCCTGCACCAGCCACCCTCCTCACCCTTTTCTTTCTTTGCTTCCTTTTCTTTGCCCATGTCTCTTCAGTGTCTACTGCTCTGCAAACTGCAGAGACAACACTCCTTACTTTGCACTTTGCTAATTGGTGGTTGTTTGAGGACCTTTCTTTGTTATCCTTCTTCTTCTTTTTCTTTACCAGTTTGTGTTTCTTTGTGTTGGTCTTCCTCTTTCTGGGTGACACTTTTGGGACACCCACATGCGACTCTGGTGCTCTGGCAGACTTGTGTATTGTCTCACTCCCACATTCACACCTGGACGGGCTGATGCACATCCCTTGTGTGCCAGGGTGGGTGACAGACTCTAATTTACAGCTCAGGGTTGTGATGGCTCTCTTCCTGATCCCTCCTGCACCCTCTAATCTGCCTCCCGGAGGATTCTGCGAGTTTGTGTCAGAGCTGTCACTCTGAGTAGGGTCAAATGGATGGGGGGCTACCCCCTCGCAATTTTCCTCACTTAGCATGCACCTTCCTTTGTCTGATTCTGTTTCAGGTGATGGAAGGTTTTTGTTTTCAAGGAGCAGATGTGCTTCTGTCTCTACATTGATATGTTGCTCATTTTTACCCTGTCTGTGTGTTCTAATCTCATGTCTTTCTTGTCCTTGCAAACAGGAATGTGCATCTGCTGTATGAACAGATGGCACAAATGGATTTAATTCACCTGAAAGAACACACAACAGTTTTTGTTGCGACTCTTGCAGATCTTCACTGAGTCTTTCTGCAGGTCGAAGATTTGGGCAGAGCGGCTTGCAGCTGTAGGAGATTTGTGGTTGAGTCTTGGTAAATTTAAGCAAACTGACAGGCCATCTCAGTCGGGTTGAACCGTCTTTGCCTTGCACGTATAGAAAATCACCTCCCTCCCTCTTTCTCAGTGTCTCTTGGTGTCTTTCTGCAACTCTGTCTTTCTGTTTGGTGTCCACGTGAGACACCGCCAGTGCAGTGCCACATACGGTCATTGAGGTCTGCGACTGTGAGTCTAATAAGTCCTGGTTGTGATTATCACTGGCTGCAGCAGAAATAGGAAAACGTTCCATCTGTTCCTCTTTTCTGGCAAGCTCTCCGGGGATTGGCTGCGTGTCCCTTAGCAAGACACTGTTTGAGCTGGACTTGTCCTTTTCACTTTCAACTGCTTCCCCTAGTTCCCTGCCGATATCTTCCATTATAGCCTTTACTCTTTCCTTCATCTGATTTCTTTTCTCTCTTTCCTCCTCCTCCTGGTCGGAAAAGACGGAGGCAGAAGGCTCTAGTCTGGGCCCTCTCCGAGAGAAACAGAAGGACACTCCGAGCCTGCTTCCCACCTGCCCTGGTGTAGGGGAAGGCAGTTGGGGGCAAAAGCTGTGGCAAGATTGTGGATGCAATGCTGGAGAGTCTGTGTGAGATGGTGAATGGATCAGTGGAGACTCTCGTAGAGCTGTTGCTAAAGATATTTGTGAAAGAGATTGGCAAGAATCATCAGACTGATGGCTGAAAGTCCTGGAGTCTGTAGTAGTGATTTGCTGGAGTTGGTCACAGGCTTTAGATTTGTCCTCTGAGCTGCAACTTCTTTGGTCCACATCTTTTTCTTCCATCTGACTAACAGCTTTAACTGCACGCCTTAGCCCATAAGTCCTTCTTGGAACTCTGCAACAAGATAAAAAACAGAAAAAGATTTTATTTACAGCTTCATTTTTATCAACATATATGACTTAACAGTTGCTTAAAATCTAATCTAAGAGCCTCTTGAATGAAATTAAATGCTACTTGATGTTCACGGTTCCTATTCCTGATTCCTGATGCGCATTAAGTTAGAGGGGCAGTATTATGCATTTTCCAGGCACATAGTACCATTTTATAGCACAATCAAGTAACTATGTTGCGTTCACTTGTTGTAAAAAGGCTGTACATGTCAAACATAGCTCAAAAGAAATTTGACTTTGCAATTTAAAGCCTTGAAATTGGGCCTCTGTCTCTTTAAGAAGCTTCTGCTCTTATTTTGTCCATTAAGCCATTTACAGATTCATTAGGAGCGTTACACTTTGAAGTAATTCTTATGATAAACTCAGCAGATGCACAAGTGTTTGCTAATTGCTGCTGCCACTAGTCTGAAGGAGCTGAGTGGCGGGGTTGCTGGGTTGGGGTGCTCGGTGAGGCTGAAGCTTGACTTGGAGACTACAGCTTAGAGTAAGAGCTGTGTGGAAAAGGAGTGCTCATTGAGAGCAAGCACCCCCTGAATGGCTGCCATAGGATATTCAATAATTTCTCAAGCAAGCATAAAATAATGAAAGCAACACTCCAGGTATTTTTTTTTTCTCATGTGGGAATAACATTATAACATGATGTAAAGCTCAAACAAGTCAATTTTACAAAATACCCCCCATTTAAAAACAAAGCCCCCTCCACCCATCTTTGACAATATACAAAATGTTTTTCGTATAATATTTAAGTGAAAAATTTGCAGCAGATACAAATGCCTGGGAGTTGAGGTCTCAGAAAAAAAAACTTTCACTCCAACCTTAGAAATAATTCTAAGAATTATTCTTTCTAAGAATCTATTTGAGGTATTTTTGTTTATCATTGACTTAGGCAGATGGATAATACCCTTAATGCTTTATAGGCACCAACTCATTAAAATAAAATGGAATTAACTGATAGAGAACCATTTTAAGTCAGAACTCTGGAAGAATGGTGCAGTCCAGTTCATTTCTTTGTGGTTCTAAATTAGAAGGTAACAAGGTCATTAATGTCCAAAGTGAAACGTCAAAAGCAAACCAGAGCACACCCTTGCAACTTCAGGACAGCTTAGCTAATGTTTGGCCTGCTGTACTCAATCATGAACAAGCATAGGAATGCATATATTAGATGCTGTGAGCTTTTTTGTGAGGTACAAAAAGCTCACAACATTACGCAGATCCTCTTTTCAATTGTGATGTACGGTTGTGTTAAAAAGAAAACATTTAATGCATTTAAAAAGGGAGAATTCCCAGCATGCAAATCCACGAGGAACACTGCAGTTTGTTCCAAAGGGAAAAATAGCAGTGGCTGCAGTTTTTCTCACATTCTCAAGCCATTAATGTATAAACTAAATAAAGTTTGAAGATTCAGCTTTGTAAATTACTAAAGTAATATTTAGTTGTTTTTAATTATTCTTTTGTACTTGTGGTGAATGGGGTCAACCTGTGAAACGTCCAATGGCACAATATCGGCAATGATTTAGGTTATTTTATGATCTTTTGGATGAGTAATTGATGCTCTCTGCTCCTGGTAAGGCTAATCAAGGTTCAACATTTTCTCCATTTACAGACAATTGTTTTCACTGTGGTGTGGTGCAGTCCCATATTTTAGAAATGCCTTTTAAAACTTTCTCCAAACTGATAGATGATAGTCTATTTTTCATGTGGTCTCAAATGTTTTCGTCTTAGATTTGTGCAGGATGTGTTGCTTTTGGCCTACTTCGTGTTGTAAGACAGGTTGTTTTAAATGATTTGGGGAGTCTACAGGTTTGGCAGTTACGGTTGATAGTTTTTGTGAGTTAATCTAAACTAAAAGTGCGGTTAATTACAGATATTTCATATTTTAACAAATCGTCAGCCTAATGGCATAATTGCCTAAGTCCCAATTTAAAAAATAAGACTTAGGCATTTATGCTATTAGGCTAATGAAATGCAGTTTGAAGCTATGAAAAATAAAGATGCAAATAAAAACATGTAAATATGCTCTGAACCCAGACTAAATCTACCGGCCTTCACTAAAGGACTCATCAGCTTATTCATGTTATGGAGAGAAATATAAAGGAAAACATTTTACTATAATTGTGCACATTGCATAGCTATGGTATGTACTATTACTGTAGCACAGATGCTGATACTGACGCAATCTCAAGGGATTAATCTGACATGAATGACAAAAACAAAAGTAGAAAAAAAAGTTTTTCTTCTTCTTTCTTTAGCAATGTCATCCACGTATTTCATCTGCTTCTGAACCCCTCCCCTCCCCCCCAATTTAATAGCAAAGAAAATAAGCACAATCAAGATGATTATTAAGCAACGTACACTTTCAAACCCGCAGGCAAGTTTCATTTATACACTTTGTTCGCCAATATCATTAATTTTAAGTTGTTCCACTACTCTTTCTCCTCTAAAAAAAAAAAAAAACTGCATCTCCTTCACCTACAAATCATCCACTCTCCACGTGTCAGCAAGAATGTGTCTTTATGTTATATTTACTTCACCTGTGGCCTATCTAGGCCAGCTGAGTGCTCTCAAATCTTCGCTTGCATCCATCAAGTCTAAGAATCGTTGACTGGATGTGACGCACTCTAACCCCTCTGGACTCCTGCCACTGGTCTCATTACACACAGACTGCTGCAGTTGGACACAAACACACACACACACACACACGCACATTCCTCCCGCTCACCGCTGGCTTTCTTGCTGCAGCTGTGCGAGTTGGTGAAGACGCCTGAGAGCCTTCTCCTGTTTGCGCTGGTCCTTCCATGATTTTGAGGCCACGTTGCGAACAAACTCTCTGTGCTGCAGTTCCTTTAACCTCTGCGGGAAGCGGACAAATAAAGGGGGTGGGTGATAGGGGAGGAATGAAGATGACAGAGGGAAAAGAGTGAGAGAGAAATTAGTTTTGGAGGTTCTCTGCATGCAGCTGTCTTTCAAAGCTGTCGGCGAGCTCTGTTTGCAGATGTTCTCCCCCAAAGCTCATGGGCAATTAACTTCATTCAGCTTGGGGAAAAAAATGTTTTTTTTCCTTTAACACACAGCTTGAGCCCAAAACACTACCAAACGAAGAGCGTTTGATAGTGTGAAGAGTTCACAAGAAGGAGTCACTTTTCTGGGCTTTTTGAACGACTTTCGTTTGTATTTTACTCGCTTTAAACCAACCGCACAACTTTACATGAAATAATCAGCCACTTTGCAGCTTAGTTTAAGAAAATTGCTCCACCGATTACTGCTTTGGAAACGACCACAAATATGTGTTGGTTGTTCTCAAAAATGCCTATCAAAAATTTAAATAAAATGACAATTGAAGAAGTCCACAACTGTAAAATAAAAATTGATGGCAAATGCAGAATAGAAAATATTTATGAAAAGCAGAACAAAAATGACATTCAATTGAAGCTAACTCAGATGTAAAGTAATCCAGCAGGAGCACAGCAGAACAGCAGGGCTTTGTTCCCTTAAAGTCTTGACATGTTTTGGTATTTTATTTTCTAAGAAATTAATTTCTTCTCGTTTTGATGCAGAACCAGTTACATACAGTCCATATTAAATCAGGTATAACACAATGTAATCAAATCTACTTTATTATGAAATCACAAATGGCAACAGACCAACTGTAGTTATGCTAAGATTAAATAACAAATACTAAATAACATACTTCTAAAGTTAACTGGTTGCCCTAAATTCTATCAAAGTGAAAGTCTTGAATACTTGAAGCTTAATTAGATTTTTATTTGTAAAAACAACAAAAAAAATAATAACAATAAAAGCATGTATCCTTTTTCTGCTTTTTGATTAGAACTACTTTGTGATGGTCTTTAAAATTGAATTCCAACAAAATACATTGAAGTTTGTGGCTATAATATGACTAATTATATAAAGAAAAGAGTTCCTTCCTTTCATTTTTCCCCTGAGGAAAGAACAGTATTCTCATTATATGATTAGCTTACCTAAAAATAAGAAAGTAAATGGTTTACCTTCACACGAGGACAGCCTACATCAGGCAGTGAAACTCTAAAAGGTCACTTTGCTCCATAATGCATTTTAAAGCTATATCGGAGAATCAAAACTGTTTTTGGAGGGGAAGACATAATTTGTTCAGTGCTCTTAGAGGAGGAAAAAAAAAGACATGCTTGCTTAAAATGTTATGCCGTGAGGTTTTCAGGGTTTTTACGGATTGTGAAGGGCTTAAAATAGACTCCTTCATTATTCCTGCACATTGAATAGAAGTGCTAAAGGGGAACAAGTGACTTACAATGTTTTGCCAAAAGGGCTTTGACAAACATCTGTATGTGGGAGTGAGATGAGGCATCATCTCTGCTTGTTTGATAATGTCAAACACAGATACAACAAATGCAAGAGGCGTTTGGGGGTGAGGACATTGGAGAGGGTGGGGGGGCCAAAATTAAGTGTTTTTTTTTTTTTTCTTCTAATGTGGTAGGTCAATTAACTTGGTCATATCTATGTGGGTGATACTGTGTGTTACAAGATTGCGTGTTCATGCGAGGCTGTAGCAATGGCTGCACTGGTTCTTCCAGGGAAACAATGATTCATGCCCCTCACTCCGGTTTCCTTTTCTGACATGCTTTAATCCTTCTTTTATCCATGCTTGGCAGGTGTGTGTGTGCACAGACTTTTTGTCTCCGTGTACGTTTGAAGGGTAGGGATGCGACTCAGGAGTTTGGGAATAGATGCAACCTTGTGCACTGCTTTTTTCTCTTGCTTTCCAGTATATTTTATTTTTTCTTCCCTGTGAACTCAGGCTTTGTTTACCTCATATATTTGTGAATTGAATGTTGAGGTGTAATTTCCAACAAGATTACACCAGATGTACTTTTAGGTCGTGTTACACTTATTATCTGCCCATACAATACGTGTCGCACACATGCACTCATCAGATTAGCTCCTCACTCATCAGATTTATTTATATACTCACTAATTTTTTGCAAGCTGGATCTAATGCAGGAGCTGACAGTTGTCAGGTTAATCTCAGCTGAGTCTTACACAAGCTGGTGTCTTTTTACATTATCGAGTGATGCTTAACCTCCCACTCTGCACTCACTGAGGATAGCTCTATGCGTGTGCCAGTAGGACTGCGGGTTTTAGATCTCTGATACATGTGGATGCCTGAGCGGTGCGGATGCTCGTCATTTGTGTGGCTGTGAGCGGTTATGATGCCAAGCTTATTCTGTGGGTATTATTAATCATGCTAAATTAAAGAGGCGTATATGATGAACGACTGTGGTAAAAAAAAAAAAAAAAAAAGCAAGAAAAGAGAAAGAAAAGATCTGCGTTTCTGCACTAATACTGTTTGTAGCAATCGGTAATAGACCAGTCTATGAGAGAACAAATATATGAGGACGAATACCTAATGCTCTTCTCTTACAAAAACAAAGCAGGTAAACTAGTACTTTGCAAGCACAGAGTCCTTTAGTAATCAGTAGAATCCAATGAAGTCTATTGAGAACTAAAATAGACAAAGAAGAGAAAGAAAGTAAGGTGGTTAAAGAAAAAAACTAAAAACCTACACTTGATGGACAATTTTAAAACAAACATCTGGTGTTTTCTTAAAAAAAAAGCATATAGATATTAAAAGCAACATTATTACAATTAGTCACGACTTATGTGCAATGCAACATCTGAGGATAAAGCCTACATTTCTATTTTTTCTTTTTCTTTTGGTTAATCTGTTTTTTGCAATGCTCTTCTGGAATTTTCCTCAACTTAAAAAAATGCACAAGATTTACAGGAAGTGGTAAGGACAAAAGAGTACTTCTTTTGTTAAAGTCTGCATAATCATACACTTAATTACACAACCTTTTGTTCCTTAAAGCAGCGACTGACGGGGAACCCTTAGGAGTTTTTGTGGAGGTGGACCTCCAACATCTCCAACATCTTTAGTATCTCATTTATTTATTTTTTATCACTCCTCAACTGTTAAAGTGGAAAAAAAATGTTAGTTTTGTAGTTGCTGTAACTCTAAAGGTTAACCTCGAGACTCTTTGCTCTCCAATAAAAACGTCTCATTATTTCTTTAGCCATCTGGCTGAAGTATGTCACCTTTCTGACTTCTGAAATAATTTAATATGGGCACAGTGATAGAACTCAAAGGATTTGGCAAAAATTGCACAATGGAACCATTTACATACATTACTGGTTTTTGTCTCTTAAAGAATTTGTTTGCATCATCAAACATCAAATTTGACAAATTCATTTCAAATACTTCTCCTGGTCCAGAATTGTTTTATATTTATGTTAATTTGTATTTGTTTTGTCGTGTCAACACGTTTAAGAAATGCTCAACTATGGATGAGTGAAAGTTGGTTCCAATCCACTTGGAGAACATAAGGGGTGGTTTTGGAAGGCATTAGAGGAGACATGCTAATAGGCTGATAGCTTTTTTCCCCCTAAAAAATAAATGCGATGTATAAAAGATCAATGCATATAATCAGCAGTAGAGACCAATAAGGCCCTGCATTCAGACATATTTACCCTGGAATCGATGACTAGAAAAAGGAGACAAAGCAAACGCAATCAGCTTCCATTCACCAAAGCCAATACTCCTGCAGGGAAACTGTCTTCAGCTAGAATTTCATCTGTTGTCTGCTCTGCAGGCAGAGTGTACATGCATCCTCTTATTTCTGCTTGTGTGTGTGTGGAGGTGTGCGTGTCCGTGTGTGTGTTCACACAGCACCCCTAGCTGCTGTCAGCTCAGTGCCGCATGCAGCTCGTTTCATGTGCCTGCCGTCGGCTAAAACAAAGCATTAACATTGGCCTGCAGTTGCCTCAATTCATTTCCAAAGAACAATGACAAAGGAGGAACGGCCCCCTACTCAATGTTTATTTCATGATGCACAGTGTGGGCGTTCAGAAGTGGGAAGCGCTTTGGCTTGGTTGAGAGATCGCCTTGTGTTTGCGGACAAGTGTACAAGGGTAAGTGCATGTCTGAGCGCTTTAGCGTGCAAGTATGTGTCTTGGCTTGACAACAGATAGCTTTAGGAGAATGGGCTATCAGCAGAACCTTCAGCTTGTTAGTCCAAACTGGAGGTGAAGTGGATGTAGAAGGAGGAGAGAGCCTTTGTCTAATGGTCCTCTGGCTTCAACTTGTCCAAATCAGAATAACAAAGCTATGCTTTAACCACGATTAACAACAACGTGGTATATTTAACAATGATTATTTGTTTTTTTCAAGAAAGCATAAAGTGAGGGAAGAATAAATAAAACGCATTCTCGTGTACTAGATGCTTAGCAATTAGTTGTTTTAAAATTTGGGCTTGAAGGGCAGAAGGGAATATTCTTGTGTAATAGACTTGTGGCTTAAGAACTTTACATATAATTATATTTTTGTATTCCAGTTGTTGTGATAATTGTTTATTTGTCCATTGCTTGAACTATTTTTCATTCAACTTTAACAGTTTCCTCTTTGGTGCTCTTTTTTTTCCCCCAGCTCAAGCTCATCAGAAGAGAAGACTAAAGTTTTCTCTTTGTGTTCTGCAGAAAATAGGACAAACCAGCAGAGTGATTATGAAAGATGGTGAAGAGCTGGATCTCGGTTAAAGGGCCAGCTCATAAAATAAGACTGGGATTTATGCAAAAAAATGTGCTAAAGTTGGAGTTGCCCTTCTTTGTAAGCAGCTATAGAACGGACGCCCTGTAAACAATTAAGAGATGCAGGTATGGATGGAAACTAAAGATTGTAGTGTGATGTGCTTTAGACCTAAAGGGGATTAATGTTTATATGAAGCAATAGCTTAATGGGTTTTTTTCCTGTTAAAGGGTTGAAAATTTGAGTTATCAAAAATATTTCAGTAAAGTACACTTATAAAGTATTTCTGATATGGCAAGATTAAGTCTTGTATGTTTTTGATGCATCTCAACAACTTTATAGTTAATTCTTTTAGAGTTCTTTCATCAGAGCAAATCTTTTACCTGATTAATACAAAACGAAGCAATCGGTGTATCAAAATATAAATCCAAAGAATAAATTCTTCAACACTTTGTATAGCAGATGAGAGAGAAAGAAGCGCTACAGTTATCACACTCTTTCTGCTGGGAAACAACCAATGGGGCAGACTGTCATAATAATAATAGCACAGCTTTCCATCAGCATGTAAAAGTGCTATAGTAACACATCCAAATTCTACTCTAGGAAATCAAAAAAAGATGCCTGTTTGTTTGTCTATATGTTGCCAGATCGAGTGCAAGTGTTGTCAGGTGCATCTTTCTGTACCTGCTTGTGCGCATGGTCGTAGGAGTTGATGTGGTTGTCAAACTCCTGATGACGCAGGTACTGCTTGTCACACAGTTCGCAGTAGAAAAGCGATTTCAGATCCTCGACGGAGCAACCCAAAGCCCTCTCCGTGCACTCCTGGAGGGAGAAAGATAGAAACGTTCAAAATGAGAGCGCAAGGGGTTAGAGGGGCATAGAGAGCGAGAAGTGGAGCGAATGGCAGACTGTTATCCATTTACAGCGAATCTGCATCCCAGAGACATCAGCAATAATAGCCTCTACATGAGCTCTGCATAAAACTGTTAAACGACATCCTATTAAAGAGAGTTGCCTTTACTGGCACTGCTGGAGGCTGAGCAAAGACGCCGAATCCCCATGCTTATGGCAGCTTGAGCCTGGGGGTAGACATTTAACACAGCCACAATAATATTAAACCTCCGTATGTACCGTGATGGCAAATACGGAGAGTCCGACTGTGGAGGAAATAGCATTGGATAGACAGGAAGCATAGCCATCTGAATGGTACAATTTAGACTTCTGTACAGCGGGAAAATCTTGGATATGAAGGAAAAAAGTTTCAATGCACACAAACGGGTAGGCAGAATAGCACAAGGACAGAGACGTACACACAGTCACACATGTGCTGTATAAATGGCATATGGACCCGAGGGGATAAATTGCCTGTCTGCATGCTTGCCTCAGCCAGCAGGTCTTCTTGGACCCAGAACCTTGCACGGTGCTGTCTGTGTACAATAGGTGTGTGCACTTGTTTGTGTACTGCTGTGTCTGAGTGTGTATGCATGTGTTGAGCTGTGTGTGTGTGCATTCATGCCATGCTCTGCTTCAGAATGTAATTTCCCTGAGGCTAGGGGCTGCCAATAAACACTATTGAATTCTGCTCTACACTGACATGATGGGAATTTAATTTGAGGTTGTCACTTCTTTCTCTCATTCTGCCCTTTTTTCCTTCCCTCTGTCCATTCTCTTCCTCCTCACATTCCCCAGTCTTTTTTTTTTCTTTTTACGCTCCTCCTTTCAGTCAATTAATTTTTTTCTTTACTTCACCTCTCCCTTTTATTTGCTCTGTTTCCATGTTTCCTACTTCCTGGTGCTCTTCTTTTCTGTTTGTGAAGGCCTGGGTCATTCAGTGAGAGATTCTTTTGGCACCAGTTGACTTCAGTAAACACCAGTTCAGACTCCAGAAATTGGGCACAGTTATGTACCAAAAAATATTTTGTACATGTGAAGCAATCTTGTTACCTTGTAGAATAAAATGCCTGAGGAAGATGGGTTTGTGTATTTGAGTGTTCAAACAGCTTGTGTTTATGATGCAGACTTGTGTGAATCTCTGTCTTAACCTGATTAGATGCCTCAAGAGGATGAATCAAAACAGCTTATGTTGCATTTGTAGATGGGGCTGATCCAATTGGATATCAGTCTTGGACTCGATACTGAGGCCATTTTTAGATTGGATATCGGACTGAGGCCACCGATCTACCTGCGAATCCAGACTCCATTGTCTTATGCGACTGTTCAGGTTTCAACTGAGAATACTCTGGAAGTTTAGGCCATTAGTCAAAAAATAGTTGCAGTTAAAATGTATATAATCTGATGTTTCAAAGACATAAATGGAAATATTTTTTTTTTTAATTTGACGCGTTACTGAAGTTTTAAACTAAGGCAGAGTCAGTTATGGCAGCCTGCAGTGAGTTGACAATTTGCAGCTGCAGAATGTGTCTTGCAGACAAAACACAGGACAGATGTTCGTTATGTATTTTGTGCAAATAGTTAGAAGACAGAAAGTGGCTTTATTTAGTTTTTTTTTTTATTTTACTTTCATCTGCCACAAATGATAACAGATTTGGAAATATCAATACTACGGAAAACCTTTAAGTTCAGTTCAAAGGTGGGGACATTTAAAATGTTGAAATTACTTTTAGATTGCTGCAAGACATTGCGACCTTAATGGTTCTAACTATCCAATCTGGCGGGGAAGTGGATGCAGTTCAGAAAGACGGTGCTCTGCAGCTCTGCCTGGCTCACGGCTCAATCTAAGGGTTAGATTATCCTGAGCTATCTCTGCAGCTCTGCTGCTATAAGTTTAGGCTGCTGGCAGACCAACTTATCACTTTTCTTCACTCTGCTACTTCCTTCTACTCTTCAATTTGTATTATTTGCTGTTAATTCATATGTTGAACTTTGTTTTCTCAGTTTTTTTTGTCTCTAATGTAAGCTGCACTGGTTTGGCATTCTGTTTTGGCTGTGGTCCTTTCCTGTTGGAGTATATTGGCTGAAATAATGCTGCCAGTAACTAAACATTCTCTCTCCTATGTAAACTTTTTACCTTTCATTAACTTAGAATTAACTACTACGTCTGTCAGTCTGTTGCTTTTCTGAATATTCTGCTCTGTATTCCTAAACCCTCAGTCAGTCATGGCAGATGGCTGCTTGTACAGAGCTAGAAACTCCTTCTGGAGGTTTCTTGCTTTTAACAGGGAGGTTTTCCTCTCCACTGTCGCTACATACATGCATGGTAGGAGGGATTGCTACAGAGTTAGTGACATAATGCAAGCGATTTGCTACTGTCTACTGCTGGGTTTCCTTAGACAGAAAACTTTTTAAGGTAATTTGAATAATGAACTGAACTTAAACACCATTTGATAAGTAGAATTAATTGGAATGTACATGATTGAGCAGAATTACTTTTTTAATAAAGTACCTTGAGATGATGTGTTATGAATTGTTGCTGTATAAATAAACTGAATTAAGTTGAACAGAATTTTCTAAAACCTTAAATTCTCGGGTATTACATTTTGCAAAGCTACAAAGCTTAAGTACAAAATCCTTTTTTTTTTGCCACAAACAAGAACACCTACACACATTTTATCCATTTCTTTTTAACCGAACACACACACACACACACACATCATGGTAAAGACAGCTTGATCCTTGGCAGGATCAAGTTGTCGGTCAGTTTCTTATACACATAATAGGTGAAAAGAAGGGGTGGACTGACAGGACTCTTTAAGACTGAAATCAACCCTGGTGGAACTGACACATATCGATCCTTTATCTCTTGAAGTGTGTATGTGTGTGCCACGATATTGATCTGACCTGAAGTCACTTCCAGGAAATGATCCAATCACAGAGAGCTGCCTTCACAGGAGACAGACGGCAGTGATGAGGTAGAAACAATGCATGTGTTTGTGCAGATGCATATGTGTGCTTCCTAGAAGTACGTGAATATGATGTATTTTTGGTCTGGCCTTTCCTCGGGATATACTTTAACACTGTCCTCTCACTTCCCTGCATTCTGTCAGGATAATTACTTTTAACAATGAAATATAGAGAGGAGTGTACACACGCGTGGAAGAAAAAAAAAAAAAGAAAAGGTGCGAAGGCATCAAAACAGAAATGTGTGTATATGTGTGTGTGTGCACTCAAGAATAATTTGTTTGTGTCAGAGGCACCCTGGAAAACCATTTTTCTGGTGTACACTGGAATCAAACATGAGAACTTTAATTGGCTCTGAAGACGCAAACGTCTTGTGATTTCTAACCCTTACCCCGCACGCTGACGCGCTTAAACCCATTTATAGAACTACATCAGCAGTAGGAGCTTCCTAACACACACTGAAGCTTGTCCAATAATACACAGTCTGTCAACCTGAAATGCCAGAGCCAAATTAATCTTGACCTCAATTTTCCTCACTAGTGTAAATCTATTCTCATCTAAGCTACGTTGATATATTTGCAGGCTTGAATGGACATCGAATGTGTCATGTTTTCTGATTATTTTTGCAGGCTTCTGAATGTTAATCTGCTTCAATATTACTTGTTTTTTTTTCTTATCTGGAGTCTGTCGAGGAAATGACACTTTAATTTCTGAAAGTGACATGACTAAGAGTCATCACTGACCCTAACCAAAGTATCTGAAAAGATGGATGTCATTTAACATTTCCAGGTGATGTGTAAAAGAACGGCTCCTGCTTGCTTTACTGAGATCATCAGTCAGTCATTGCAAGCGTTGGCAGGAAACTAATGACACACAATATATTATTCAAAAGCTCACAGAGACAAAAATACGCTGATGTATTTCTGGGAATTTTCATAACTGCACTGTTAGCACTATTTAATTTAATTTAAACTAAATTAAGTACAATTTTATTTTAATTTTCAGGATTGATAATCTTTCAGTAATATGGGATGTGGTGGTGGATTCAGGATATAACTACTTAACAGGAACTAACTAAAATATTTTTAGTAAAAATAAGAAGTTAATTGTGCTGTTAGAGAGGTTAGGAAGATAATTCAGCAGCAGTGAAAAGTACAAAAACATCATAGTTGGTCATTAGCAAAGGTTTTGACAGTATTTAGAACATGCTAAGGACAAATTTCCACTTATTGTGCCTGATTTTGTTCAACTTAGTATTAGCACCTCGGTTACAGTTGCTTATTTGACGCCTGTGTTGTCAGGGGATGTTGCTTTAACATTTGTGATTATTATCTACAATAATTATAAGTTACATCATTAAAGTTCACTGCATATATTCAAGATGTGCTGTCTTTACATTCTTATTTTATAAAACAAATATCATCAGGCAAGCGAGTCTAACTCCAGTCTGTAAGAGTCTGCATGCTTATTTTAAATGCTAACGCACCTGAATCAAATGAGTGGTTAATTATGTGGTCCCTGCAGATTTTGGTGACATACAGAGAAGGTAATTCAGCCCTTAACTGTGTGGGAGAGGAGACTTATCTGAAACATGTAGGACACAGGCTTTTTATATGGCTACTTCACTGTTTGTGTGCATTGATAAATGTTTACATCCTTTTATAAGTGACATTACAGAGATCGTGTATTACAGAAACCACTGGGTCACTTGCCTCTCTACATACATGTGAACTTTATTTGACCTGCCATTTTTATTACAAAGGCTTTAATATGATGTCGGCCCAGAGACACATCTATTGGATTCCCAGATAGATTGCTGCTCTAGAGGCCAGTGGCAGTGTGCTTTACACCTCTGTCTGTCACTTTGCATTGCACTTGGAGATGTATGGCTTGGATGCAGTTGCTCGGCAATAGTAACACACTCCATCAAGCTCTCTACACACTGTTCCTGAGATAATTTCTTTCCTGAGATACTGTAATTTCAAGGCCGCATGAAGTTGCTCCCACTTTGTTATAATACCACTAAAAGGTCATGGTGGGATGTTTACTTGCAATGAAACTTTATGACTGGGAATATTTTAAACGTGGCATCCTAACATGGTATTCACTGACCCCCCCAGAGAGCAAAGCCAGTCTCTCGCAAATATTTGCAGAAGCAGTCTGCGTGTGTGGCCATGGGAGTTATAGGAACATGTTAATTCAGTGATTTGGAAGGATGGCCTTTGGCAATGTCGTGTTTATCTGGACTAAAGCAGTGTGTTGGCAGTTTCAGTTTGAGTTTTTTAAAATTTGATCAAATGAGCTAAAGCTGGGAGCTCATACCTTCTACCACTCTGAGTATTAATTTACATTTTCCACAAATTAACGTTAATGAGACCCTTCTGCCTGAGGTCAGGGAACATTTATAGATTATAACTTTATAGCTTGATTTCAGTGTAATCTGAACCGTCATATTAAGCTGTGGCAGAAACAGTCAACAATCAAATAAAAACTATAAAGTATAAAAGTAACATTAAAAATAAAGTGAATAACATTTTTGTCCTTTGGGGGTTTGTTTTCTGCTTTTCAGGTGTTTAGTACTGGTGATATTTTAGGTCAAATATATACCAGTAATTCCTTAAAGGTTTGCAAACTGTGAAGCACCACTGTATGCTAAGCCCTTACAAGTAAAGATGAGGTGTAATCCCTATCCCTTTCCACCCCACGGACTTACAAAAAGAGGTTTGTGATAAGGATACACAGTATTATGTGTTCTGCCTTTCAAAGGGGTCCTTGGGGAAACCTCCAGGCAAAACCGAAGTCATTCATCTCATGAAGTACCATCTTCTTTTATCTCAAAGCCCCAGCTCATATCAGAACCAGAAACCTTTGCTTCATTTGGGAGATAAATGCGCCTCCTTATCTCGGTAGGTTCATCGGGACCAGAGGCATCTTGAACATGGCTCTTTCACCATGTTAACACAAATGCGCTGATAATCAACATTTAGAGAGGATATGTGCTAAATGCCTGCAACATATCAGTTTGAACTCCAAAGGGCAGGTTTTCATTTCCACAAATGTCTCCTGAAGTATCCAGGAAGCTTGTCTCAGCATCAATCCAAAAGTTGACTAAATATATCTCTTTTTTATATATGAGTATCTCTTAGGTCACATGCAGTTGTTAAAAACAAAAAAAAAGATTTAAAAGGTTGTTAAAAAAGAAATACTTGAGAGTTGTAATATCCATCTATCCATCCTTCCTATACTGATATAAAATTGCCTTAATAAAAGGGACACTTCCAGGCTCAGAATCACACATCAAATGCTTTGCAACATCCAATGTTTCAGAGAATCGTTTAGAAAAATAGTTTAAATGTTGCCAGGCTGAAGTACCGTATCGTCAATCAAATGATCCTGATTATCTGAAAATAGACGGTCTCTGTACTCCGAGCACACAGAGCGATGATATGACCAAATCCATCAAAATATTTAATGGAAATTTATTGCAGCTGTTTGTAGATTCCCTCTCTGGTTCTGAATTCGGCATCTTTGTTCTTACACTGCTCAGATCCCCCATTGAGCGGGATCCTGTTTGGGCCCCACTGAGCAAAAACCGTGCTGTGGCAATCATCTGTTCTCTTGATACTAATGTCTTATCCTTCAGGATTGTTAGGACTTTCTGTGGCTCTGGCTTCGGCTGCGTCCTCTCCTTCAATGTTTCTAGCGCTGCGTTCCTCACCTGCTGAAAAAGATCTAATACATTTCCTTCTTTTCTCTCTTTTATTACAGTTTCCCGATGGTTGATCCTTTTACTTTTAACCAATTAGATTTTAAAATCTAATTATGTCATGTAATCTTAGCTACACTCTTCGACATAATTTTGACCTTTTAAGATTAGAGATCTTAAAAGCTTTGAAGAGTCTCTAGAGTTATCTAACTACTGCATTTTATCCTTGTTGTGAAACTCATCTTGTAGGTATCTAATATTGGTGCTGACAGCAGACACTCAGTTTTGTTGATGAAATTGTTCAATGAAATCCTAAAGAGAACTCAAAATCAAGATTGACAATGGAAAAATCAACAACTCAAAACGGATAAACACATGGTTTAGAAGCTTCGTTGAATCTTAATTCGCTGTATCTCTGGTTCCTAAAGTGGGTTTTGAGATCTCCCTCAGAAATTAATCAATAAAATAAAAAAGCATGTTGACATGATTCTCCACACAGTAAAGAAGAAAAAACCCAGCACAGTAATGCTGTTTGTGCTGTCATGACACCTCTACTCAACTGTATGTCTAACATTGCTTATTGAACAGAAAGCAAAGGTCACAACTTTTGAGACGCTGTTATTTTGTGGGTCGGGTTTGAAAATCACTGCAATTTATCACAAATAAACAGTTTTTTGAACTGTAATGTCAACCATTTCTCTTATTGACAGATACGACTGTAGATGTCCGACTCCACCAATTTCCAAGTAACATTTGAACATTTTACAGGAATATAATAACAATAATACAGACTTAACTAAATGTAGCCTTTGGGAAGTCAGTTCACAGTTTTATTCACTGGGGAAAGTTTAGGAAAGCATTACAGACAGCTGAATAAGTGGTACACCTGTGTATTTGTGGTTAGGGGAATGTGTAAGCTCTATGAATTTGCTGGCTCTACTTCAGCCCCTTCTGCCTTAAGCATTCTGTATTATGAATAGAGAGATGATATTTACCTAACATGTCATCAACGCCACAACACACCACTTTTAAAAGTAAGAATGTAACTGCAGGCCTTACCTCCCGAATCCTGTATATAAAATATTACTAATAATTCTGTTCTGTCATGGTTGTTTTTCTTTAAACAATGAGCCTGGTGAATGAGTGTTTTAATAAACAGACCTCAGCAGGGCACAGGAACAGATTTACATAAACAGAGTATCTGACACTGATTGACAAAACTGATGCAATTTAGATTGCAACCTTTTGGTTTTACTTCCTGTCTTTCTTGAAAACGTTGAAAATCTCTACACTTCATTTTTTGCTTTGATCCCTAACTAGCATGAGATTCCAATGGATCCAATCAGATCTTCTGATTTTTTTTTAAATAGCTCTAAAGAATATAAAATATAAAGGAGTTGTTCAAGCTCAAAAAACACGATTGGGAAGCTAAATCTAGCTTTGTAAAATGTTAGAAGCATTAAAACGCTATGCTATGCCATGCTAGTTTTAAGGAAGATGAAGGTATGTGAAGATTTTGGAGCAAAGAAAGTATAAACATCCCCAATTTTTGTCCTTTCTTTCCTTTTTTTGTATAATAAAGTTTAACTCCTGGCTTTATATTAAAACAAAAGCGTTTAATATTCATCCTTCGAGTCAATATCAGCGAGGAAAAAAAGTGTTGAGTTACCTTTTCCTTTCCAGTCTACATGACTGAGTGAATAAATTGTTATGATTTAATCAATTAAGCCTAAATAAACAATTAACATGGCTCCCACCAGCCAACTACTCTTGAGTTAAATTGCTTCTCTCATCTCACTGGACACTCTCTTTTTGGCTGTAATTAAATATTGAACAGTATTTTTCATGGATTGCTGGACCGACCTTAGAAAAACTGTGAGGATTCGCTCTGCGGTCTGACATGACAGATAGTTACTGCGGCACAGTATTTTGAGAGCATTTTGCCTCCTTAATTTGATGATGTTTGGATGAGACACAGAATGGGGAAAGATCATTAAAACCGTTCCCTAACGCAAATTAGATGTGACTTGAGAAGAGCGAAGCAGTTTTATTTGATGAAGAGAGCAGGGAGGACAAATAGAAAACAACATTTACACCAATTACATGATAAGATATTTCTAGATAAACACAGAATCTCATTAGAGTGTCATTACAAGTAAAAAGATATTCAGAGAGAAATGGTGAGTACAACTATTTTTTTTTTTTAGAAGGATGTGGATTTGCACCTCTCCAGGCTTATTAAATATGCTGGCTTGGACATTCAGGGATGTAACTGATCAGATGGTATAATTGTTAACAGCACCCAAACATGGGTTTTAATTGCATTCTTGGTTCAGTGTTAAATTCAAACCAGAGCAGAACTAGCGGAAAATAGGACAGAACAACACTCATGCATGCATAATAAATGCAGATCCAGAGTTTGGAAGAACACAGCCAATGGTTACAAATTCTCTCTGCTCAAATATAGAAACTTCCACTGAATAAAACTTCTAAAACAGGGGGTAGAAAAGAAAACAGTAAGATCTTTATGAACATTGCAACTTTTGAAGAAACTATTCTTAGAATAAGCTGCAGTTGCAATGTCTCTCTGTAAACCCTGAAGTGGATTTGGTATCAATCTAAGATTTAAATGTATCATTTAAGTGTACTTTATATGTATGTATACATATGTTTTTGTTTTTTTTCTGTAAGAGCTTACCGCCAATGCCCTCAATAGTGCTCATTAACCTGGGAATTGAGAAACACCTAGGAGGGGCTTGCAGTTTGTTAGCCACACCGTTGTTCCAGAGAACAGGAATAAAACACAGCTTGTTGTTCCACAAGCCAGCATTAACATTGGAGCACAGCCAGCTAGGGCAGGAAGTTATAAAAGTAGAAGTTTGAAACTCTCATTAACTGTTGCTTCAAATATTTTTTTTAATGAATCTTTATTATTCTTTTTATGTCATATGGCCAGAATTGTGATGTAGAATTGTTAAAAATAAGAAGGGCCCCTAAGCAGATAAAAAAGTCCACTTACACCTTGGGCTGGACCTCGAAGCAGCTTCAGCTTCAAGCTTTATCCCTGTCTTTTCCCAAAATGCTGGCACCAGGTGATTAATGATACAGCTTCCCTTAGATACAAATATTCCCTTTCTATAAATCAAACATCCCCGTTGCTTTAGTTGTAGAATGCAATAAATCTGGCATCAAATTACGAGAACACGTTACGTCAGATTCACAATCTCCTTCTAATTCACAATGTCAGATTTAAATTCTGTCTGCCCATTTTTATTACCTATCCAAGTGCTGCAGAAATGCTAGGTGTTGCATAGATGTATCTGTTCACGTTGGTATCCTAATAGATTGCAAAAAGACTTTAGATGAATTATTTGCTTATCTTAGTGGTGCACAATTAGCTGCCACTTGTTCAATTATAATTCAAGAACATAAGTCCCAAATGGTATGGATGCGTTTTTGGGAGGGGCATACACTAGTGTTGACATAGATGTAGAAGAAGCTGTGCATTAAACATGCTTTAATGCACAGCTACCAATTTAAATGTCAATTCACCAAAAGCAGTCATGAAAAGCTTGCTCCTCCCAAACCCTTTATTTTTGTGATATTAATGCTTTCAATGTTAATGTTTCCTTCGACACATTAACAATAATCTGTTGGTGGGATGTTAGTTTCCAAATGGGGAGGATGCAGTGACACCTAGCAGCTTTTTATTCAAATGCCTGCTGGAATATAAGCCGTTTACAGGGAGCTGTTGTAATAGTTGGCTGTTAAATAAATGGAATATATACTGACCCCATTTATTTGCTGCATAGGCTCTGGTTGCATACCTGCTCGTGTATCATTACCGTTCAAAAAAATTCAGTCCCAGAACCAGGCACTTTAGCAGGTGACATTTTCACTAACAGCATAACGTCACTTTGCTTTGGACAGAAAAATCTGTCTGTCATTATCCTGTAAATCAAGACTGAGCTGAAAGGAACCGGGGGAAAAAATATGAGAAGAGTCTGACAAACACAACCTGTAAACAAGAGACATTTGTCAATTCACAGAACTTCTAATTACCACTTCGCCTTCTGAGAACAATTCAATAAACTATTCACAACTGTTTATCAAGCTCAATTAAGTCTTTAATTATCTCCACCTTCAGCACTGTAATGAATAGAAACAACTCCATCTGAAGCGACGACAAAACCGTCTCCGAGCGCATTTGCTGTTTCACCCCCACCTGCCTCCAAAGCGTTCCTCTGATACTTTCTGTCAGACACATTTATTCACGCAAGTGGAGAGGCTGTGACAGCACAGGAGTCTGGCAGAGCAGCAAGGTTTCGTGCTATTCTTTTTGAAGTTAGTGACAGTTGACCCACAGGCCAAATTGCTCGTTACTGTAATAACCTGAAGATATCTGTGGCAGGCATACTCATGCACGCACTCAGACACGGAGTGCCAAGCAGGATAGCAGAGTGTTAATGAGCTGATATTTGCAGCCCTAATGCATCTCCCTCGGCTGCCTGTAATACGCCTCTGCGATCTGCCCAACCCTTTCCTGATGAATCTGTATCCGTCTTCCTGCATCCTGAATGCGCATATGAAACTGGGGGGTTCGGCACCTCAAAAAAGGTTAAGAACCACTGCTCTAGTCAGTGTTCTGGTCTATTTGCAGTCGGGTTTGTGTGTCTGTGTGGGTGTGATTGTTTACTAACTCAATTAAGAATTTGGTCAAAGTAAGTGCATTCAGTGACCATAACCAGAAGTTTGGTGAATATACTTGTTTTTGTTTTTAAAGAAAAGAGAGAAAAAAGAAAAAAGACATGGAGGCATGCAACATAATGTTGCTTTTAATGACTAAGATAAAAAAAACCCCACAATGCTACAATCTTAAAAAAAAAAAAGATTCTAGCATCTAGATACAGGTCAAAAAGACTTCTTACTTATAGTATATTCAGCCTTACCTGTTGAACCATATCATTTCAAATACTTTAGTAATAATAGCACATAAAAAAATGGCTAAAATCACCAGCTAAGACAGGTTGCCACAGATTTTGTAGAGATACCAGAATGTTCTTCCAGTATGAACATAGTGCTAAATATGGCTTACAGAAAAGCTTTTGCTTAACAACAGACACAAGTAATATATATAAAACTGTTGCAGCAATGACCCAATGTTGCAACATGCTAAGCTATGCTATGCATGTGCTCTGTCTGCACTCCAAAAAGTTCAACTCACCTCCAGGTGATTTACCTTGACTAACTCTGATTAATTTAGCTAATACTTGATTTGGACACATGGGAACAAGTATATTCTGTTTTTATTTTACTTTTTATTTATTTAACTTTTATCTCCAGATTCTGAAATATGGACAAAACTTTTCAGACTAACACTAAAGCAAAGATAACATACCATGTTCTGACATAAAACTATCAACTTCATCCCAATATATCTGTATTATACAAAATGGAGTCACATTAAAAGGCACAAACATTAGACTTGAAAAGAGGCAGCACAGCATGCTCTTTCTTTTCTCACAGCATAAGATGGATTTTAGCTACTCCAGCATAAATACTACAGTAAGGATCAGTGTGACAGTAGCTTAAATAAAACCATTATCAAACATCCAAAGCAAAGCTAAATTTTTTGTGACAGGCTCCCAGCGTGCTGCATGTATGAACACAAGTTCCAGGAATTCATTCTGGACATCTTGCAGTTAAATTGGATGGCGCACTACCAAGCGAGAAGCCTGGAATTTGAACAAGTAAGACTATGGGTGAATACAGCTGAAAATCCTCAGGAGGATTGAAGGAGTGAGTGTGCATGCTGATAGGAGTTGCCGCTTCACACTGTTTCCCCTGTTCTAATGTTGCCTTCCTCTAAGCTACTGATATTGTAAATTTGTCCAGATTTATGTGATGTTGATGGAGGCATAAGACAAAAAAATCTTTGGGGAGCCTCAGCTGCCATTCTCAACAAATAGTAAACAAAACGCAACGGCTTCTTGTGAACTTATCCCAGATGCCACTCAGAAGAGTTGTGGGAATGCATCTCCAGCAGAGAATCTCGTTTTATTGACTGCATATGGAACTACCTACTGCAGAGAAGACAGAGATTCTCTTTTTCTTCTGCATATACTCTGCAAGTCCCTGGTGTTCATGCCTGAAAACGGCTTGTGTGTGAGCGAGGAGAGATCTGCAGATGGAGAAACCAAAACTGTCAAATTATTAAATCCTCTGTCCCATCGCATCATTCTTAAGTGACAAAAAAAATGGGCGCCAGTGGAAATGTGCCATTTACATGTCATGTCACTTGATAGAAGACCACCATGCAGTGTACGCCTGTGTTTCCCACGGAAGCTGCAGGTGTCCTCATGTCTTTGGGGTGAGGAACTCGAGGATCATTCGCAAAAGCAAAAAGAGAAACGTTTCCAGGTCAAATGAGTTGAAAAGTCACAAAGTTGGAAAGAGCACAACAACAACAACAAAAAACACCTTCCTTTGGAGATATTTTATATTGTGAACATATTTTCTTGCTCTTCTCATTTACATTTCTTTGTTGCATCTCCAAGCAAGGATGTGAGAGGCAGATGTCTGTGTTTCTTCACTCTCCTGGGGCCTCCTCACTTTTCGTCTTTATGTCTTCATATGAGGCTCTTAAGGATTTTTGAGGACAGACGGTGATGGCAGTATAAACAGTTTTTAGGTCATTTGAGGAGGAAGCTACCTTCTCTGGCCAGCTACTGTGAGGCACAGAAACATCTGGAAAGTTGTTCATGGAAATATTTGGGAAAGGGGGTTGCACTTGATGAATGGCAAATGGTCTGTGGTTGTATAACTCTTCCAGAGGATCCCAAAGCACTTCAAAAAACTATCATACAAGTGAATGGATGAAGTGCTAATGTAAACAGACTTTATTGAGATAGATTAATGAACATTTAACAGTTTAAGTTGATAAACCACAGCTTTACAAAACCCAACCTGAAGAAAAGTAACACAGCTTTTAAATATTTTACCTTTTGCCAGTATTTGTACTTTTCCATCTACGAAATAAGCTCTTTAGACCTGGTTGTTAACCAATCATTGTCCCTCTCAGAAACAGAGTGAGATGGACACCGGCACTGGCATTTGTGTTTTCTGTGATTGATGGTTATCTCTCACACTAGTTTCTGAAGTGCCACTGCCCTGCAACTTTAGGATGCCTCCCGACTCCAATAAAGCTGAATCAAGAGGCTAAAACTGCCTACTTGGCATATTGTCAAGTTTTACAAAGGCCTGGTCATGAACTATTAATTTGATTCAGGAGTGTTGGAGAAGATACGCATCCAAACGTTGCAGGACACTGGCACCCGGGGACTGGAATCGCTGACCCCTGTCTTAGACAGTCATCATTGTTGGCTGTTTTTCAAAATCAGAACATTCCTGCCATTGAGGACCATTAATCAGACAACTGCCCAGTAAGCATGTTGTGATTGTTGTTCTAGTGAGAATCCAGCTGCCTCCAAAGGAAAGCTGAATAAAGTGGAAGTTTGCAAGATAAAAACCACTGTTTGTGTGTCTCCAGTGTTTTCCTGCTCCCTTTGTGTCTTTTTATTTCATTTGAATTGCCTTTTCTGCATTGCTCAGCTTCACCTGTGTCTCATCAGCTGGCTGGTCCCTAAGCGTGTAAATATAGACCAGTTGCTCCGCCTGCTCTTTGTTTCACTTCTTTATGGGGTCCTGGTTTCAGATTAAGCCTTGTTTTTTGTTTTAACAACTGTACAGCAGTGCAATTGTCGAAGCTTTCCTGACTGGAGGCTACCTGGGAGAATATTTCGTTCAGTTTAAGCCATTGCTAATTTCTGAAATGAACATGTTATTTCATAAAAGTTAGTATTTCAAAAAGTAGTTTTTATATTTCCAGATACATTTTTATATATAGTTTGCACTTGAGCTTCTCTGTCAAGAGCACAAATAAAAAACTATACAGATTAAAGGTAGAGCTAATTGAAGGGGGGATACTTGCAGGTTGGAGAGGATATCTTAAGTGGTAGTGCTTTATCAGCAAATTAATACTATTTATAATTATTTTATAGTGAAATACCTTTTTCTAACTTCACTTTCTCAAAGCTTTATTTATCTCAAAGCTGCTTTTATGATTCCAGCAACACTGGATGTAACAAAGTGTAACGTTAACATTTGAACGGCCACGCGCCAGAAACATCTTGTTTTATTTATAGATGCAAAATGTAAAGATATTGCTGAGTAGACGGATGCATTACAGTTTTCAGAATTTCAAACTTTCTTTCTAAACATTGGCCACTGAGATACATTTTTCAAGCTGTTTGCCATGATTCTTGCAAAGTCAGGCAATTTTTTTCAGCTCCAGTGTAGATACAGTAATGATAATCTCAAGGGTAAATAATGTACACTGTTGCTTTGAACCCAAATGTAATAAACAATAAGTTAGGGATTGAAAAACATTTGGGACACCCTGATTAAAATTGTCTAGGGCTGTGGTTAAAAATGTGACATTGGCATCCTTCATCCCAGTAAACAAAATCGTTGCGCGATACAATCAAAACATACTTCAAAAATGTGGCAGGACCGGATGGTTCACAAAAGTATCCTTTTATTTCCTCCATTTTAGATCCATGTATAAAGCATTTTTAGTTATCCCAACATAAATGACAAGAAACTGTGTGACAGCAGCTTTACACACTGCATGCTAAGTGTTGCATTTACTTTTAATTAAACAGAGTTATGTGGGGTTATAAATCAAATCTGAATGCATTTAATACATTGCGTAGTTTCAATTAAGAATAAAAAAAAGCAGCACAGCCCTGTTTCATCTGCAGCATATTGCATTCAAATACAAAAGAAAATGAGAATAACTATCGAATACTCGTCAAAAATAACGAGACTGCTTTTGTTTGGAGGCGACAACAGAAAGCCAGGAGCATCGACAAACTGCGCCGCTTTCTAGCCGAAGTCGTAAATCTAGGATTTGTCGCAAGGCCTGACCAAACGATCACTCAGCAGGCAATCAAAATTTAATTCCCCGTCCATCACGCTTGCAAGGCCGTAGGAGCCACGGTGCCGACCTCACCACCCATCGCTGCCTTCATCCCCCTCTCTCTTTCTCCTCTCAACTCAATAGGGCTAACTTGTTTTCTCGGAGTTAATCATGCACTGGACAACCGAACTACCCTGTGACACATTTAAAATATGCCCACCACTCGACATGCATGCCCTGCTCTCTCCTGTCCCCATGTTCCTGCCATACTGAACACGGTTTGAGCCGACTGTTTGGCCTGAGTAGGACAAGTCAAGTTATTTTAATGGGAATAACTTGAAGAAAAACAAAGATACCTGAAGACATTTTAATTTACTGGGAGAAATGTGCTGGATAGATTTACGAAAGAAAGAATGTGTTTGCGCAAATCCCACGGCGACTCGACTGTGACCTTGCTCTGGCTGCGGCCTCTGTTTTCTCTTTAAAGTTTAAGTTCCTACCACTTATTCGCTGAAGTATGGTGGGACTAATGTAAGTTGGGTTGAACTTTGTGCTTTTCACTGGATTTTCTGAAGCTTGCAGCAAGGAGTCCACCTTTTGCCCTGACTTAACACAAATTCTCTAAAGGACTGGATGCGTAAGAAGAATCTTCGATGAACAGATTAGTAGTATTTGATCATCTATTATCCTTTCACTTTTTGTCTTTCCCATCACAAAACCTCCCATTCCCTCAGGTGTTTTTTCTTTCGTTTTCTACCACTTTTACCTTTTTATTATGTTGCGGATTCCTCCCATTCTCTGATTCGTATCCACTTTTCTCTTTAGAGCTCTAAAAGTACTTGTCAGTTATGTGTCCTTCCATCTGAGTGCCTATCGAGCCGCTCTTCGTTCATGGTAAATGTCACCTCAAGTATTAAACGTTTTCTCTCCCAGCTGGCAGATAAAAAAAGAGGTATATGGAGCATTCACTCTTGACATTTAAATTACATACACAATTGAAAACCCCTGCGAACAAACAGTAACAGGGATTTACAGCATTGTTGAGTTACCTCATTCTCCCGTCTGTCCAGAAAAGCCGCTCAAAGACAGCTTCAATAAGTGATCACAGTGTAGTCTGACAAATTGCATTGAAAAAGACTGCAGTGCTAGTTTGCAAACTTTTCAGGAAACATTAAGCACTTGAAGAGCTGTAAGATGACTCTGACTTTAATTCATTTTATTTCTCAATTTTACAAAAATGCTAATTGCTGCTCCATGTTTTGTTGAAGTGTGTTTCGCTGTGTTTTACTGGGGTTACTGGAGTAACACAAAGGAACTCTGTATTGTTTCAAAAATTTTACACATATATAAAAGTATTCCTTTACCCTGACCCCCCTAATAAAATCTAATGTAGCCATCTGCCTTCTGTGAAGGCCTTGGAGATTTGCTGGGAAACATTAGTGGACACACAGCATCATGAAGTCCAAGGTTGACAGATCAGTGATGACGTTAAGAACCACTTCAAACTTCACCAACTGCAAATATGCCAAGACTTGTTTGTCAAACTGTCTGGCTTTATTAGAAGAGCATTTAGCAGAGGCACAGACTAAATATCCATGGGAAATCTGGAAGGGTTTCAGAGATCCACGGCTTAGATGATATTATTAGTTGGATGCTCTATAAATCCAAACTTTATGGGAGAAAGACAAGAAAGTACGTTTAAAAATGTCACAAGCAACTGTATGGAAGAAGGCGCTCTAAACTGACCAGAAGGAAATGAAACATTTTAGTCACATGCAAAAAAGCCCATGTAGTTTAAAACTTCCTGGACATCAACCAGTAAACACTTTCCTCACTTAGAAAACTGTATATTGGTGGAAATATAGACAAGCTGGTCATAGTTGGTGGTGTAGATGGAAGTTGTATAATTATGTAACAATTTAAAGATATGAGCTATAAAATACACTGATGCTTAAGATACAACACAATATCTAAAAAAAAAAAAAAGTTAATATCTGCTTCTTCTTCTACCCAAAATAACAGAACCTAAATTTGAAATAACTTGGATCAAAAAGTCGATATCCGTTTCGCCCCTTTTTGCTGAGCAGGGGCTGCTTTTGAAGTTACTAGCACTTTTGTTCAGCTCACTGTTACCCACTTCAGTTTGCATTAGAGCTTTCCCAATATTCTCGAGTCCATTTCTCTTTTAAATGTTTCCATTAGGAGCTGAGATTATAACTAGCTCAAACCAATTACCTCTTTCACTGCGGTCCCTCTCAGCACTGGAACTTAAATCTTACAATGACATCAAACCTTCCATCAAACCAGTTCAACTTTGTTCCAGATGCAGTTCAGAAAATCATTAGTTTTTGATAATCATTTTGCTCAGTGACAAGGCTACCTGTGAAGAGCAAAAACAAGCCCATCACAACGCATTTCTCAGAACTTTGAGTTGTCCACAAATAGACGTTGCAGTCACTTATTTTACGAAGAAAAAACGGTTGGAAGTGTGATTACATCTGATTTTCCCTATGTAAAAACAAAGCTACTGAAAATGAAGTAAGTGAAAATGTACCCACAGCAGTTCTGGTCATATTTTAATTTGTTTGTTCAACTGGTATCTAGTAAATGCATACCTAAAAACCGTAGTTTGTCCCAATTAGTACTAATGCTATAATTATTGCCATTAGTTTTAGCAGTAGAAATATTTTTAATTACTTTCTTCTGACTAACAGATACGGGATGCGTTTCTCCATTGCATTATTGGACAGGATTCTGGTAGCTATTTTAGTGTCAATATGACAATATTAAAAATATAGTCACAGATCTTGTCACATCTAACTGGATCAGGTAAAATGCCTTGTGTTATTTTTTTGGATGCGTTCCCCAGTATAGATCGACCTTCAGATACAATGCTGACAGTACAATCTGGTAAGAGAGTGAATGCTGCAGACATTCAAGAAAAAGTTAATTAATTTAGCATTAGCTGTTAGGCAGCTACAGTGGGTGTTGGAAGCAAACAGCTACTGAATGTAGTGAGAATGCCTTTAAGTGGCTTTGCTTATGCAGTTATGTTGCCAGAATACAGCTATATTTTCTATGATTTAAATATATCCACCTTAGTTTCTCCAGCAGTGAGCTCTCTTTGTTCAAGTCTAAAAACATCTGAGTTTTCATTTCTTTTTAGAATCTCTATTAAGATAATAATGCAGACTAAATATTAAACAAAAAATATTGATTACTTCCTCCCCACAATTGCAAAGTTAGTTTCTGAAGCAGAACGAAAGTGAGCAAAGTAAACACAGCGCAGTTTGAGCTTTATGAGATTAGAGGAAAAGACAGGTTAAGAAGTAAAGGTAATCACTTTGTGACAGCCACAGCTTTCAAGAGCAGACCTAACACAAACGAAGATTACACACGGTTCTGTTACAGCCCATATAAGTCCCAGTAACTAGGAAACTAACAGGCGAGGGGCGAGGACGGATGAGAGCGAGCGATGGGTTGCTGATGCCGCTGAATTGAGGAATGATTGCTCCCTTTCAAGCTTTTATGATTGCAGATTCTTTTGAAGCCGTCGGGTGCGTTGCGGGTGAGCATTTGTGCCTGTGTGCTTGTTCTCTTTGTGTGGTTCATTTGTGCTCTATCAGGGGGATAACACAAGTGTGTCCAATAAAGGTGAGTGATCTTGTTCCAGGCAGATTGCACAAGTGCATGGGTGACTAATAACACCTCTGAAGAGGAAATTAACTGTTTGCAGGCACACATACGCAGACTGTATGAATTTTTGTCCCAACTTTGTAGGGCCTTTTTTTTTGTTTTTTTTTTTTGCTTTCCTGCTGTTCTGCTACTCGGTGGTGGATAGGATCTTGTGCTGTGCGCAGTTTTTCTCAGATCTAAATCTTCCTCTGTTCCCTGCCAGCCTTTCTTTTCCTGGATCCTTCACCATCGTTCTAACTTCTCGCCAACCGTCGGCATGGCAGCATTAGTATGTATGGCAGCGTAGCTCAGGGTTTAGAGGTTTATATCTCCTAATAGACAGAGATTTGTCCTGTCGCACTAACAGCCACATATAGCTTACAGCTCGACACGGGGGAGGAATGACTCTTTCCAGTCTGTGGGAGAAGAAGAGGCCATGAACATTTGTGTTTCTTTCTTATCTCGAAGGAGAAAGGTTCCTTCTTCGTTTAGACCAAACGCATTTGATGTTCTCCTTACCCACTTTCGCTGCTCTCTTTCTGTCTCACGTTTAATAAGATTGGATTAAGGTTGAAGAAACAGGGTAAGGAGATGAGGAAGGGATGAGAGCCTATTAAGCATGTGAGAGGTGAGATGACATTAGGCTGCACAGGCAGAGATTGAGGAGGAAGGCGTGTGTGTGTGCGACCAGATGTGCAGGCGTGCAACGGCGTGCGTGTGCAGCACATCTCCTGTATTTATCCCCATGGAAAGAAGGTAAGAATAGGGAGGAAGTGAGGCGTTTAGCGGTGGAGCGCTTTAATCAAGGGGCGAGCAATCCTGCATGACCCACTCTGTCATCCATTATTGATGCCTGCCTCAGCCTGGGCTGATGAATCATTAAGCCACTCATCAGGCCTGGGAATTCTGCCTCCTCCTCCTTTCTCGGCCGGTGACACTCATTTACATAAATCACACGCTGCTGTTTTTCACATGCCGCTGCATAAACGCAAACACTCACCCACATTCAGCTATGCATGCAAAGCTCGTAGATTTTTCTTTCATCGTTCTGTAAAAGGAGTAACTTCCACTTTTTCAAAAACGTACACACTGGCTGTCCTGCCTCGAAGTTAATATGGTACCTCTGAAAACTCATTGAAAGTGTGCATAGAGCCAAAATATTCAGCAACTAGTTCCAGACAAATAGAGCCACATGCTGAAACCACCTTATTCCTGTTTTAGTCTGGATGTAGGTTTAGGAAAGGTTTAGTCTTCTGGCACACAGAGATGGTCTACCATCTGACATAAAAACTTTGTCGAGTAAAGATTTACAACAGTATAAACCAAAACTAGTCAGGGTTTAAAACCAGCTGGATCATATGTGACAAAAGTACCCACTCTTATTAATACAAGTTAATAACAATTTCTTTATATTCTGTATAATCAAATGCATTAGCAACGTGTTCAGAAAAGGGCACTGCACTGCTGTATGTGTGTGAGTGTGTGTGTGTGAAAGATTTATGAACATATCAGTCATATTTTTTTGTGGTTATCTCTAACTCTTAAAGGCAAGGCGTCCATATAAAATTTTGAGGTCAGGTTCCAACATCTTCCACTTTTCCCCTTCATCATTTTTACCTTTACAATTAATCAGAATTTTGTTCTGATTAAGAACAAAATTCACTTCATATTTTAATCAATCAAATTATGCCAGTAGATTTGAAACATTTTTTTTCCTCTTTCAAAATTCAGCTTTACTGCTATTTTAATATCTCTCCCATCTGTACAGTAGTGGAAAACTACCAAGGGTGTTTTTGTTATAAAAAGAGGCCATGTTCACTAATCTCACTAAATCTTTAATATTTTTTGCAAATAAGAATAGACAGACATTAATGATTTTCTTTCACATTTATAGCTTTCAGATGCTATAATTACACTGAAAAACCAACAGTATATTCACTCTGATGAATGTTCTAAAAAGCGTTGACTCAGGGGAGCTGAATGCAAAGATTGTGGTTATATGACAACAAATTGCATAAAAACTAAAGAAGGGTTTTTGGCACTTTTGCATGAAAAGCACTTAGGTACTACAACATAATACACGAAGGTCAACATGCTACGATATATTTTTTTTTCCTGTTTCTCTTTAGATGGGACAAGTGTTGCATATGTAGAATTATATCATTTGTTAAATGAAAAGAGGCAGACAAAAGCAGAATCTTACAGACTTTGTGTTTATACTCCATGCCTCTGGGTTTTTGCAGAAGTGGAAAAGTAGGGAATCTCGGGTAAACTGATGAGTACCCATGCCATGCATATGCTTTTGCTCACAATCCACCCACACATTGCTTCTCATCTTTGTGCTATTTCTCTCCCTTTTCCCCCCCTTCCCTCCTGCCGATTCTATGTCTTCCCATTCTCTGTTATGACTAATCCTGTACCACAGGGTTAAGAATATACCTCACAGCAAGGGTAAGAAGGCCACCAAGCAGACTTGAGCAAAAAAAAAAAAAAAAAAAGAATCGCTGAAATGCAATCACTGCAAACATACATACACAAACAGACAGCAGAGTCAGGCACCCTGCCCATACAAAAAGAGTTTGCCAAGGACTGGTGGCTGGTAGCTGGAGGCTGCTTGCAGACCGCTGTGATCCTGCCATCCTGGCAGCATGCAGCCAGGACATTTCTGCACAGCGCTAACCTAAGCTGAGCTCTTGGCATCTTCAATCTGCTAAACATAGGAGCACTGCATCTCATGGTAATTGCAGCAGGTTGTTTTTTTTTTTTTTTTACCATGGCGGGTAATATGAAGACTGGTAGAAGCAAACAGCATGAATTATTAGTGTTATGTTGGCTCTCGAGGCTGGTGGAGGTAAAAAATTGTATAATTTGATTTATTTCTACTGAGGCATGACCAGCCCTTTGCCATCAGAATGTCCTAGTAGGTCCTATCTGCTTTGATACATGAAAATGAGCCCATGCTAGACCGAGTGTACGTGGTAACACATGCAATATCATAACGCAACATATAATTCTGCTCTGCTTGTGTTATTTCCTTTTTCCTCTTCAGTTTTAAATTAACTAAATAATATCGACTTAGATGCAAAGACATTTCTAACCGTAACCGTTATGCCCATTTTATTGCTGTGAATCCTTGAACCTCACTTTGACTTTCGCAGCACCTATTTTTACTCAGGGAAGTTGGTCAGAGGTCAGAAGGGAATATGAAGCATCCCGAGTACAAGAAAACGGCTGAAGCAGCAGAAACATAAAAGCTTCACTTCATGATTCAGCAAAATCCCCTGGAATAAATAAATGCATAAATTCGAAAGAACCTCTTATTCAGGAGGATTTCATGTGTTTATCTCATTATTTAACTTCTTAATGCATCAAGTATTTAACATGATCTCAGACTAGTTTATAAAACTGTCCTAAAACTTAAAAGATTATGTTGTGATTGTTTTGAAATGAGATTTTATAAAGCTATTTTCAAGTTATTAAAACGCTACCTCATGGTTTCTTGCGTTGCCAGGAATTTTGCTTCACCGTAATGTGGAAAAATGAAAAGCATTTTGTGAAACATCAAATCCTGTGTCATAAATTAAATATGTGTGTTGATGCCTCCCTGTGTGGAGAGAGACACAGAGAGAGAAAGAATTAGCTAAATTGATAAGAGAGTAGATATTCCCTACATTAAGGGACACCATGGTGACTAAATCTTCATCAGTGCAGACTGAGCGTCTATACAGCTTAACAGTACATTGTGTAAATATGTATTTTCTTATTGATCTGACATTTTTGTTGAGGGTAAGTACATTTTACTGCGGTGGAGCATAGGTGAACGCTTCTTATTTACATAATTTTAGCATTGCACAGCAACTTAAACTGAAAATATGCAGTATTCAATGGTTTAGCAGTGGATATGCGAGTTTCCACATTTAGTAAATAAGTAATTTCCATTTATTTATTTCCTGTGTGCGAGTTTTCCTGCATGCAGTAATACTTGCCACAACGGCCTCTTCTATCCAAGGCAAAGCAATGCAGAACATAAAAGCCTTGATGTTATGTCAACGAACTCGGTCTCAGAGAAGTAAAACTTGTTCATATGCATTAAAATTCCTTCACCGCTTTGATCTATAAATGCAGTGCCTGCTCAACTTCTCTCAGACACATTCATTTTTATAAATAATCCTCATGCACATCCAAAGTGGAAGAAAAATGTGATGTGAAGATTGAGCCGGGAAAGAAATCCAAGCTGCTTTATTCAGAAGGAGCCCCCCTCGGTCTCTGATAGGCTGGGAGTATTTCCTGGGCTCCTGCTCTGCCAGAAGGCACTGTGAGTCATCTCTCCTCCAGAGAAGAGATAATTAATTTGTCTGAGCTGCTCTTAACCCTGGCCTGGGTGTCAGCGGTGGTGGAGATATGCGGGCAGTGGAACCACACAGATGCAAATATGCGCAACGCACACACCTGGGCGTGCATGAAGGCACATCAAAATATGCAAGCTGTGGTTAATGGAGCTATAAATGCAATCTCCACGACCGTTACCATGTGAAGGCGTGACTCCAGATGGACTGAAAAGAGGAAGAAGAAGGAGCAGAATGGAGATGTGAAAATTGAGGTTATTGAAGAGCGGGAAAAACTGACCATCAAATAAAGCACACCCTGGCTTCCCTTTCATTCCTTCAAGGACTTTTCTGCAATATTGCTACTTCAATATTAGTCTCCTCACCCACACCCAAACAGCCATACTGTAGACGCACACACACACACAACACACACACACACGCACACACACCTACACATCCGCACAGACGATTCAAAGGCCTAAACAGCTGCACCTTTGACCTGCTAAAAAATGAATGGGCTTCAGAGATGAGATGAAAAGCGAAAGGAGAGAGCTGTGAGAGGTGTCAGAAGAAAGACGTGAGAGCAAAGGTTCTGGCTAGAGAAATGGAAGTGGAAAATTATAGATGATGACTGCAAATGATAGTTTGATAGAAAAGCAACAAAAAACGAAACATTTACACAGTTCAGGGTACTGGGACGAGAGGCTTCAAGAAAATAAAAGAACACAGACGCTCTTCAGAATTTTTTTATTACTTAATTTCAGTTGATTACTTAATTTTACGATATTCTCGATGCCATCAGATTTTTTGGGTCTGTGATTGTCTTTTGAGCAAGTCAGTTAATCTCTGCCTTAGTTTATGTTCCAGATGGTTCATCGAGCATCCCGTAATTATCAAACACTCACTAATTGTGTGCGAGTGTGTGTGTGTGTGTGTGTGTGTGTGTGTTTATGTGCTAGCGTGTCTCCAGGTGATTATCTGATGCTGTGATCACTAATGACCACACAGACAAACATCTGTCCTGAGGTGATGTGCAAAACGAGAGGTTGGCCATCTGCTGTGCCTGCCGCCAGCGTGCATGAGCAAGTGTTTTGTCAGCTCGTGTGTCGCTCAACGCACAGATCTAACACTGGAATGCACGCTTTGTAAAGTTTAGGTTGGATTATTTTGAAGAGGTTGACTGAAGCACTCCTCTATAATCAGTACCGATGGTGGGTGGCGTGCCCCCCGTCTGGAGGAAGAGGCGTTGCTGCAGGCTGAAAGCCGAGCGAGGTTCTGTCAAGGATGTCAGCAGAAAAATAAAACGCACTCATCTAAAATACATACGTTTTTAATTTGAAATTAAAATAAATTAATATGTAGGTAGAAGTTGGTTTTTGACCTTCCATCACTTACAGTGTCTACACTTATTATGACTATATTTATGATTTGCTAAGGTGTTACAGGCTTTTAAAGAGAGCCTGCACTCCCACCAGAAAGTCCCGTGTTTTGGAGGCAAGTTGAGAAGGAAAGGACCAAAATGGCAGCAGGATGTTTTCAGACGCACGGCGGGGAGTTGAATGCAGGATTTAAAGTTTGAAACTTACCGAGACTAAAGGAAAATCAGCATGGGACCCAGGACCAGAGCAACAGTAGAACCCAGCAGTGAGACAAAGAACCAAGAAGCTGAAATAATGTGAAGATCTAATGAGTAACATGGACACCAGGTGAGTACAGGCAACAGAAGGCAGAGCAGCAGGAAACTGTGGGAAGGATGAGTGACTAATTACAGGAAAATTTGAATGAAAGCACAGAGGATGTAACTAAGCAAACGCTAAAGGCTGACATTGTGAAAATAAACTAATACACATAGAAAAGATAGAAGAAAAACCGAAGAAACTCAACAAAAAGAGCCAAAAAAATAACTTGATCTACATGTAAACATGAGGGAGAGCTTAAACACAACTGTGAATCATGACAGAAAGGGCTTCAAAACATGGAGTGATAATAACCTGAATGTAGATTTTTAATTTTGGCTCGTGTTTGAATTGCTTAAATGGATTATTTTCACCTTTCTCGTCGATACATGTGCGGTTTTTAGCTGCCATGACTGCACTGACTTGGTGCTGTCAGTAATCAACTGTCCCACAAAGTTTATCCACAAAGCTCTGACATGTACTTCATGCAACTTCTAAAACTTTGAAGATGTTTGGACCTTTCATGATGAAATATTTAAATCAGCTGAGGCTGTCTTCACGTTTTCATGTCGAAAAATCCAGCCAACTCTCAGTCCTTCCAAACAAGTTTGCACGAACAAACTCTGTACCAATGCAAGTCAGTTTAACCCGTCATGAATATTTGTGGCCATTATGCAGCACCCTCCACTCACATTGGACCACGTGGGAGAGATATATGAAAAATCTCAAAACAGACTGGATAAAAAAAAAAAAAAATCTGCCAATAAACCATCATAATGTCCAAAAAAAAGTTAAAAAAAAAGTCATAAATGTTTTATATTTGAGCACATTTGTTCAGGAGGAGAGGACATGTTTTTTTTTTTTGTTTAGCAAAGTAGAGAAAAAAAATTAAATAACTTCTTGACACAAATTTATCTTGCCACCATGCACACTGAGGAGCAAAAGATAAATAATAAGCAAAGAAAAAGAAAAAAAAAAATCTTGTGAAGTCTAAGGTCACAAAAGTCTCACTAAGGATCAGATGCTGTCTACAAGGCAACTGGTTGCTAAGCAGTTATTCCATAATTAAAGTCTTTCCTGCTTAACCGTCACCAGCATAAACATAAACATGACATTTTCTGGACTCCACTGGGACTTTGACTGGATATTTTTGCTTTGCAGGCGAGGCTAAGATTGAACTCTTTGGTAACAGACATTCCAGAGGGGTCTGGCGTGAACATTCGATGAACATGTGGAACAGCACCTTTTGATTGCTGCTAAGTATGGTGGGGGATCTGTGTTGCTGTGGGCCTGCTTTGCTCCCATAGATCCTGAGAATCTTTCCAGAGTGCATGTCATCATAAGCTCTTTTAAATAGAGTGTATCCCCGACTATTTGCAGTTCAATGTTCTTTGACTCCAAATTATTTGAAGAAGCGACTTCTATTTTACTTGACACTGATTGGTTGTGTCCCCTAAAAGCAGAAATAAGGAAGCTCGTACATGTCAGCTGAGTTGGTTTCCGCTTAATGCATATTAAATTATATTGGGAGTTTGAACTATAAAAATTGACAGCTATGCATGTTATAAGCATTTTTAGAAGGGGTAAATTGATAAATTAGCTATAACGTTAGCGACCGTGAATATGTAATGTTTGCAGGATACCAGAGTAGCAACTACTGCAAGTTTATTTTTTCCACCAGAGTGATCAATAAAGCTGGCTATTAGAGTGCTTCCCTGGGAATATGCTGTGCACATGCAAAAATAAAACAGGTGACCACTATTTTGTATTCATAAAGCCACATTTCTCATCTTGAGACAGAAACTCCCTAGTAATGCATTGCATATTACAACCTCAATCTGCAAAAGGATAAATAAATTAAGAATATGCAGTTTGAACAGTGTGCACTGTTCAAACTGCAGTGGGTAAGAAAGTCATGCAAGAAATACTCTGTGCTTTGACAGATAATAACAAGTGGATGATCATAGCTGGATATACACAGATGTATATCAGCCTAAATAGGTAACTTTGTTTTACTATAGTAGATGTCTCTGATATAAAACAAGTGATGTAGAAAAAATATAATAAAATGCATCAAGATAACATGAAAGACGCGAGACTGTAGAGAAGACATTAAGAAAAGCAATTGTATAAAAGCTCCGTATATCTGATTAAAAAGGTATGCTTCTTCTTTGTAAAGAAATAAGGACTGAGAGTGTTAAAAAGAGAGGGAAATTAACTCCACTGTTGGAGAAAGGCTCCTTTGACAGTACAAATCCCCCTGGTCTGAGGAACTCCTTGTATTCTCTGGCTAGATGACCACAGATCCACAGAAGTGTGAATTTCCAACAAGTCAGAAAGATACTGGGGCGCTTGATCTCGGAAGGTTAACAATAACTTTAAAGCGATCGCCTAAAATGCACTGGTAACCTTGGAAAAATTGAAGAGAGATACGTTTTAATTTTTCCAATTAGGGGGTTCACCACAGATTGCCATCTGCTATGTGTTTACTATTTGCAACGGGGGGAGGGGGGTAGAGGGTATGACAGGTGGTTTGTCTGCTTGTCTTGTTGTCATAGTTTAAAATAATCAATTAAAAGTTGAAAAGGTAAATTTTTTTTAACATAATTAAAAGTCCTTTATAAACTAAGCTTTTTATAATTATTAACATTTTTATGTTGTAAGAACAAGTTCTGGCACGAATATTGCAATAACGACTAAGATATCTTCATCTATACTACAATTTCTGAACATTTCAAAAAACGTAGTAGTCAGAGTAGCTTTATATGAAGATCTTCCCAACTACGCTCATCTCCTGATACCCGATGCAAATTATTTGGGAGGGCCAAACAGAGTAAATATGAATCACAACACGAGTTTGACAACATTCTCAACAAAGCACTTTTAGAAAATATGGGATTAATTTAAAGCTACGTCAAATTAAGACTTTGGGCCTGCACACAATCCACAAGAACAAGAGTTTTCTGATTTTGCTTTAAGTTGCAGGACAGACAACAGTGAACGTACTTATCAAGATGTGTTATACCTTAGAAGAACTAAAGTGCATCGTATTGCTGAATTTGTCAGCAATACAAAAATAGACAAGGGAGCCAGCAGGGTCAGTTGTCCAGGGCCCACAGGAGAGGCTGGGACTCAGAACTGGGCTCTCCAACTATCAAATTAAATCAAGATTACTTTAATGATTCCCAGAGGGATTTTTTTTTTGTCAAAATAACAAAAACTATAGAAAAAGTACAAATAAGAGTAAAAAAAAGGGAAAGTAAAAGTAAGTACCAGAATGTAACACATATGCATTATACCATAGACAGTACAACACAATCAGCCAGATCTAATATCTCCCATCATTATGGGCCAGATTTGTTTTCCTCCAAAATAGGCCTGTTTGGAAATAAAAATGTAGCCTAATATTAATGCTACATCAACCTTTTTATTATTATTATTTTACGCATAATTGCCCTTGCAATTAGTAAGCATACCCTTGTGTGTGTGTGTGTGTGTGTGTGTGTGTGTGTGTCCCCCAAGTTGTATCAGCTACACTGTGACTTACGCAACATTTGACTCTGTGTTCATAAAGCTGCTCCACAAAAAGCTTGGTGTGCTGCTGGCAGAGAGGGGAAAACATCCAGCCTAAATCTGTCGCTCCATTCTGGGTCAGGCAGCCCCTCCATCACTTTGATATAAGTAAACGGTACCAGGTCTGTTACCAGAGGAACACACCTCAAGCCGCAGGTGCAGCCGATCTCCGGTTTGTTCTCCGATCCAGTTCCACCTGCAGACAGACCTCCCTCAACTCTGTCCTCTGTTGAATGTACCAATGAGCACTGTTTATAAGTATGATATAAATGCTGACTTTTTATGAACAAGGAGAAGAGTAGTCATTTCTCTTTTGTCTCCAAAAGAGAAACAAGCTCAGACTGATTTGCTAAGAACAGTACAAAACAGAATATCGACATAGACAAATTATACTTTTCCCTTTCAGTATATCAGTATGCTTAGAGGTGAGCATTGTTTTACAAAAATAAATATGGATTTGTTTATCAGTAAACCTTATACAGATCAACCACCATCTTTATAACAATCTCGATTCAAAAATACAACTATATATGGATGATGTTTAGGATGTTTGTACACCTAGCGTCTGCCTCAGGGCACGCTGTGTTGTTGCTGAGAGACTTGCAGGTTACATCACCTCAAACAGCAACTTTATTTTCAAAAGTTATATAACGAAGCACAAACAGTTAGAAAACTTTGTAAACCAGAGTGAAAATATACTAAAATAGAAAGCAAAGCGAAAAAAAAAAAAAAAAGCTGACAAGAAGTAAGCAAAGGGAAAACAATTGGAGCAACAGCACCTCTCTGGGGGAACCAGTTCACTTATCAAGCAGAGGTTATTATGCGATGAGGCACTAATTAATTCATTAGTTAAATGAAATGCCAATAAAAGCTTGAGAGGGTTTTAATACCGATGCCAACTGTCGTTCCCCCCCCCCCATCCTTGCCCTTTCCCCTCCTCTCTCTCATCATCCCCTCTCACCCATCTGTCCAAATTATCCACCTTTCTCCCCAACACACACTTGCTTACATGCCATCTCCAAAGCGCTGAGTGTGTGCGGTGATGGAGGACATTAGCCGCGATCAGCAGGAGCACTTTGCAGCGGTCAGCAGGAACGGCGCAGTCACACAGGACTTTAGCATTCAGTAGCACTTACCTGCGCTCTCTCAATCTGTTCCTCCATGGCCCTCTGGCCAAGTTGGTGAGCATGTAAGTGCATTGCCATTAGCCTTTATAAATGTGAGGTGGTGCGGCATTACAGGTGTTGACTGTGAAACAGTAACTACTCATTATTTAGCAGCTGTCTCTGGGCTTTTATGGTTTAAACATTTTCTACCTTTTAAGTCAAGACTTTTTCACTTTGTCGCTAACAGGAGGAAGACTTAATGAATGTCCAGGTTTTCTGCTGAGAGCTTTTTTTTTTGATACTGATCCTCAATCACTCATGATTATGATTTTAATTAAAAGTGGCAATTAGATGCTCAGACTGCCATCCCAAATGGCCCTCTAGTTGGCTCTGCTTGTTTCCGCTCCTTCATAAGTGGCCTGATATTTGTAGCTTGCAACATGACTCACTCTGAACATTGTAGTCTCTTTTGCTGCTGAATAGTTTTTTTTCAAGGTAATTGTTTAGGGCATATGTTCAAATGAAGCCTTATTTACATAAACATTGCTTAGCTCCCTCTGGAGCCAATAAGAACACAACAGAGAAATGCAGAGGGGGAGACACACACAAACACACGCGTACACACACAAGCCCCATTTCCACTCGCTTTGACACTGTATGACATTCTGAGTTGAAACTCTTCAAGCAGTTGTAGTAAAATGTACATCAAACAGGTCTGGGGTGGAAGGGTGGACACAAGGCATGCTAATAGGGAGTCTGGTCTTCATTTGACTGAAAAAAACCGACATGGTTTGTTAGGGTTTCGTATGCAGAAAAGCATCCATAAAACTATGTGGTTATTATTTGACCAGACAGCTCTCAAAGAAATACACCAATTCAATCTTTTGACTGCAAAATGCCTAGTGGGAGCACATAGTGTGTTTAAAATAAGAATATGACTGTAAGCATGTAAAAGCTGCGATCACTTTGTTTATGTCTGAGCTTATTGTCGAAATGACAAGCCGTAGTCCAGGTGGAAGCGTCACGCCAACCTAAACGTCTCATTTAAGTTTCTGGAGAAAAACTTTAAACTACTTTAAGACACTTTGGTGATTACAAACAGTTACTTCTAAAAGATCTGTTGATTCATAAATCATGTTAATCTCTAGCAAAAGCATTATTTAAATGCCCTTCTATTGGCATTGTTTTTGGTTACACCAAATTTAAAAATTAGACCTCGATGGCTAGATTTGATTACTGATTTCTGCCATTAAACGGAAACTAATTCAAAATAAAACTGTCTAATTACCCATTGGCTTTGGCTACACTGAAAACAGACACAATTTTCCCTCCCACTTTCTAAAGTTAAATCAGACTTTTCCTGCTTTAGGTCAGATAGAAAAATGACTTATTTGCGTAATGCCACAAAAAAGAGACGGGGAAACTGAAGAGACCTTTAAATAAAAGTGCTTAGTATTTTGTATTATTGCCTTTTAAACATTTTATAAGTGTTGTTTTGGGTGTCCTTCCACACAGTTTCTAATAGTTTGCTGGTATTTTGACCCATTCCCTCTAACAGAACTATTTTATATGGCACAACTACTATTTTTCCAGAGGGACTCCTGGGCATTCCCAAGTCAATCTTGAGTCATAATCTTTAGTTAAGTGCTTGAAGCCTCGTCTGTGTGGGACATTTCAGAAACACCTCTGCCTGGAGATGTCGCAAAAAACATCCTTATAAGGTGCCTAAACCACTTTGATTGGGTTATATAAATACATCTCTTTTCTGAGCGCCACCATAATAGCTCTCCTTGAGGCAGCGAGCTCTCAACTTGGATATGGCAGAAAATCTTCACATCACAGACTTAGAGACATCGATTCATCTTTAGGACAGAAAGGTGTGCTTATCCTTGATGGACCACTTCATCAAATCTAATCAGTAATAATATCTAAGGTCATGCGGACAACACTTTTCAGAGTTGACGCTTTAACTGAGTGAAGAATACTTCAAAGTTAGACCTTTTCAGCTGTCAGGTGTTTAAAAATGAAGTCAGAGAAAAACAGAAAGGTGAATGGGAAAAATCATCATGATATTTGCACACCTTTCAACACTTCTAATACACACTGGAACACACACACCTGTGGATTTTAGCCAAATGCATTTCTCCATTTATGCCACCAAAGGGCATCATAGCCTAATATAGGAAAAATTTAAAAAAAAAAGCTCATTACATTCAAATTAATTAAATATTCAGTGAATTGCTGGCTATTTAAATCTTCTAAATAAATTCAAAATATTAGCTTAGAATGCAATTCCTCCACCATATTTTATCTGTTATGAAACATAGAGCACCTTTGTCCATTTTGGTGGCTAAGACCTTCTGTGCTGCTTTAGCTCCACAATTCTTGATGTAAACATGACTGGTGACTTATGACAACAAAACATTGAAAGTTATGAGTTCAACTGACAACAGCATATCATCTGTGAAGAAACAATTGGCTTAGTTTCCATCGACACTGACTTGAGCTGAATGTGATAATTATGTGTGACAATTGCAGAGAGCCTTGATGTCTGAAGAAATGTTCAATATTCTAAACCATTTGCTGCTGGTAATTGTTCCCATTTTTAGCGAGAAAAAGTGGGTTTTGTCTCGGAAGAAAGGGTCCAAAGAGAGAATGGTGACAAAAAATGGCTGGCTGCATATCAGGTTGGATCTGTCTGAAATTAGCAATCCATTGGACCTGAAACAATTCCCTCTTCCAACACCTTTTTTCTCTACTATCGCCTCCTGTCGTCCATTAATGCCGACGCCAATAACAAAGAAATCCTTTAAAGTGTTAATGAGAGTTTGAAGAATGACTCGCTACTGATGATTAGGTGATAATACACATACAGAATCCAAAATTTAGACACGTTGCGCAAACCTAGAATAATTACTAATTAGTGGTGATAAAGCAGTCATGAGCAAAAAAAAAAACTTGCCCTTGACACCAAAGAGCACACTCCAGGGAGGGTAACTAAATAACATAACAGAGCACTTTTAACATACACAAGAGAATATGTCCTGGAGTTGGAAAATGGCTGATGTTCAGCACTTATTAGTGTCCAGTATTGTTTTTGTTTTTTTGTTTTTTTTTTCATTCTGCAATATCTTATCAAAAATACATGAAGTTATCCTTGACAAATCCCAGATGTGAGACTTCAACAAATCAGAGAGCAACTGTCTGTTGTAGCATTTTCCAGAATTGGAGCCACGGCGGCAAAAAAGACGCTACTCAGCACGTTTAGCCGCCGTGAAAAGATGCATTAAAATCACTCCTCCTCACTTCACCTAAAACAAGGGGTCACTTTTCGACTGCTCGACCACAAGCACAGACTGTTCATCATGTTGACAGGTTCATATATCGCACCTTGTCTACGCTAATACAGATAAATCTGAAAGCATCTTTTTCTCTTCTACCTTTTGACCTTCCATACCTACCGATCCGGCATTTTACAAATAGGGAAACTTCCCTTATTTACATTTTTGCTTCATTAGCTCTGACAGGTCTTTTGATGTTTCCTAAAACAAATAACACCTGGAAAACACAGAGTGAGCAATTTGTATGAGACGTGGCTTAAATTTGTATTTTCATTCAAAGGTCAAATACAGTTGAGCCTGCAATACCCTTGAAGGATGTCAGCATTTTTGTCGAGCAAAGCAAAGCAAGGTCAGGCCTTGAACAGAGAATCTTTAGATCCACAGCTCCTTTAAGTATCGCACGTCAGTGGTTTTGCTTGATCGCCACTTTTACGTCTTGTGTTTTCTATCTAACAATTTACACTCTTCACAATGAAAATATTTTGCACACAAGTTAAAAACAATCAAAGGTTGTCAATATGAAATCCCCTTTTGCCAGCCTTTGCTAAGATTTTGTTTTCTTAACTAATTTTTGGGACATTTTAAAAATTTGTTCTTGAAAAGTCAGAGATTTGGAATAACTCTCATTGCTCTTTGAATAACTAATGGCCACTTTGGTTTTTAAATTGTGTATAAGAAAAAAAAAAGCAATAAAGATATTTCTCTGGGTTAGCTGAGAGAGTTTCCTGTAAGTTTTGCAAATGTTGACATGTTAGAACTATCAACTTTAATTTATTTCAGTAGGAACTGAAAGCAAGAGCAGGAAATCCAGTCAGAGATCATGGGGAAATGGATGAAGCTAAATACTGGGCAAACATTGCGGAAGACCTTAAGGCTTAACACAAACAAACTTTCATCTTCCAGCAGGAAAACAACTCTAAACATACGGTGCAGTACAGTCAAAGCAACTTTTAGAATGGTTTCATCAAAGAACTATTTTGTGCTAGAATGGTCTAGTCAAAGAACCTGTGGCAAAACTTGATATCTGATGTTTACAACCCTTTCCGACAAACATTTTAGCATCATAATCCCCTCGAAAGAGGAAGGCTTTGTTAACTGATTGATGTAAATACAATGTTTAATGTCTACTCTGTATACAGTGTTGGACATAATGATCTAGTGACACTTTCAGAAATTGAATGCCATAGGCCTTGTAAATGTAAACCTTCCTGTTTTGCTGCAACTGAGCACAGATTTGACAAAAACTGTGGCACATTTTAAGGGAATCCTCATCTCAGAGATGCACCGAGAAGCTTCAAACAACTTTTCCATAAACTTGGGAATTAGCAAACTGTTTGAAAACTTTGCATCCTCCTCTAAATTTAGATGTGCCACTGAGCCACAAGTGTTTAGAAATTTGACTTTCTCTGATAAATTAGGCAGAGAGGAGGCACTGTTGCAGGAGCAGCCAAAAAAAAAAGAAGCTTTTGATGTTTTTCCAGTAGATGAAGGAGCCCTGAGACAGGTGATAGGAATGATGAAATTCAAACACGGGCCCTAATTTGCAGAAAGTGAGATATGCACTGTGCAGTGTGCATCTAAAGACTTGATATGCACCGATGGTCTAACTAGATATCGTTTTCTCGCTTTTACGCGCGCGTGTGTGTGTGTGTGTGTGTGTGTTTGAGAGAGTGTGTTAAAGTTTGCCGGGATGGTTGTGAATGTGACTTATTGGCGTGTCTCTCCGTCAGTCTGACTGCGTCTGCACCGCTCGCCTCATTCCCATCACACAGTCAGTGCGGGCAGAACATGACAGACTGGTAATAACTCGAGTGTTCACGCACATACTCGTGCACACGCGCAGTTACACACATACCAGCTGCTTCTTTCCTCCTTTCTCATCAAACTTGTCATCAGCTGTGCCAGTTTGTCTCATCTCACATTAAGAGCTCATGAATAATATGTGATTACCCAGGACCCTCCGAGAAGCTCCTGGATCTACTTGTGACGTACCCAGATACATTCACGCAAACACGCAACTCACCTAAATATACACGGTTCAAAATATCTTGCTATTTTTTTGGGGGGGTGGGGGTGGGGGGGGTTGGAGGTTTCCTTCTTTTGGGCTTTACTTCTCCAGATTTACACCACAGACCACAGATTTGCACGCTGGACACAGTCAAGTTTGGTGGCTAATATTTCCCGTCGACACAAAAAAAGAGTTTCTTTCTTGCACACACTCGACAAACAATGCAGACCAAAACAATAGACTAGAGGTAATTAGGCCTATTTTTGTCTTCTCAACTCATTTCCTCCTCACAGAAGTAATGTGATTTGACTCATTTAATTCCCAAAGGAGAGGAAAAGGACTGTAGCGGACAATGGCTTCATGCTTGACTACACGATTTTTCCTCTTTTTGAAATAAAAAATATTCCAGTCTTCTGCCTTCCACCCAAAGGACGGGTGGAGGGGGGAAAAAAAAAGAGGAAAAATGCTATTTTATTGCTCAGGAAAAGAAATTATCACTGTGCACAAAAAAATATTCTCATTTACCCTGCAGCTGTATTAGAGTGTTACTGGGTCTGATGAGCTTTTTATTCTTATTTTTATCTCTCCTACCTTCAGGTAACTTTAGGAGTTTCTTGTGAGGACACCCTGGTGGGGTTCCTGCAACTTTTTTTTTTTTTTTTTTTACATCAAAATTGCATACTTTTTCCTCATCTTTTTTCTTTGTTTCTTAGCAGACTTTGCATTATGAAGTCTGTTTTTTTTTTTACAGCAGTCTCTGTAAATCCCCATTATTGTTCATATTTAAGAACAATACGAGTGTCAAAAAGTAACCTGAACTGACTTAATAAATTTGACTTAACTTGTAGAATAACTAGGTAAAAATAAGTTACGCTAATGGTTTTCAATCCATAATTTCTGTGCTACAATGCGTAAGCTACGTAATTTCAATGCTTTCTCATAGTATATCTCAAAAAAGTTACTGGGTTTCAGCTAACTATCAAAATCCAACTATTCAGGCAAAACTTGGATAATCAGTTTTGTTTATGACAAAGAAACTTTGGGTTGAATTCTAAAATAATAATAATAATAATAATAATAATAATAATAATAATAATAATAATAATAATAATAATAATACATATTTCTTTTTGAATGACCAGCCCAATTTTAAAAGTAGGAAAGTGCTTATGAAAATAAAAATAGATGGAAGAAGCAATGAAGAAACAAAAGTGCAAACTTAATATGTAACTAAATGTAATTGAAGTACTACTATGGTCTGAGTTCTGGATATCTTTTTAAATGGAGGCGAAATTGTATTGAATTGAACTTGCAAGTTGTGAAATACAGAACTTGTAAGGACGTATAGACAGCACCTTTAGATAACGGGACAGGGCACAAAGTCAGAAGAACAATTACCTTTACATTTTTCCCCCCTCAATGCATTTCAATCCATGAAACTTCCATCTCTCAGCCCTCCAATTTAAGAAAAGTCAGAAGATGGCCTCACTTACTTACTCTAGAGTACTTTACATGCCCAAGTAGTGAAAAAAAAAAAGTTTCCCCACAAACAAGACTATAAAACATGCACATTTCCCTCCACTCAGCATGCTCTCCTACCGGTGAGTCACTGCTTCCAGTTGGACAGAGTGGTCCTCTGAAGACACCCTTGACTCGCCGAAAGTGTCCATTGCTCAGGTGAGTGGAGCTGATAACCAGGTAGTAACACGCACTACACGCCATCCCGGGGGAATCTCGAGGCTTGGGGCCCATTAAACGAGTGGGAGTCGGTTCCTCCTCCACCGATCTGAGATGCGGACGATGCCCGGTCCTGCCCGGGGGTGCTGCAGGTGTGAACGTCTCACTCCAGTTTTCTGATGAGAAGTGAAAAACGTGGGGCATGATAGCGTTCTGTGGGATAGCTGCCTCTACTCCTCGAAGAAGAGGGGCATAAACGGAATAGATTAAAAAAAAACCCCAAAAAACCAGGATGTCTTTACTTACCAAACTCTTCCGCTGGAGTCTGCGTTTGGCATGCTGTCCGTCGGTCAGGCTGGAATAAATGGGTGAGCGCCTGTGGAGTGCCAGAGGAAAGAGATGGATTCATCCAGGCACACAAACACACACACGCACACACACACTCGCTCTCTCCTCTTCAACCCTCCTCTTGCCTCCTCATGCCCACTCCACTGTCCAGTCCAGTAAAGTGTAGCCTATAGCTGCGACAGCTCGCAAGTCGGACTTCTCAGTGAGGAGAGAAAACAAGGGAAGCAGAGACTCTCCGCAGGTGCGCATTCTTAAATTCCACGCACATCGAAAAGCGAAGAACGCTGAAAAAAAAATAAATAAATAAAAAATATCTCATAGCCTACTTGTCTAATTCCCCTCTGTATTGATTGGCTTCACAATCAGGTGTCTTGTGAACGAAAATCTGCGGTGCGCGGCGGGAGGGACGGTAAATCCATCCAGAGGAACAGCCTGGTAGTTATTATCGGGCTGCCGCGCAGGCAGGTTGAAGTGGTTCATTCTTTCTCCAAAACACACACGCACACACTCCTTCTCACCATCTCTCTCTTTCTCTGTTTCTCTCTCTCTCCCATTTCTCTCTCCAGCCAGTGTGTGTGTGTGTGTGTTTGTGCTGCTCTGGACCTGATTCCTTTCTGCTGTATAATATACAGCCCCAGTTGAAGCGTGGGTCTGGGATAGAGGGGGATCACTCGGCTCCACGTTGTGCTTGAGTAACTCTCAAACACACCTCCTTGCACACGCCAATTTCTTCCACCAGTATGTTTTCATCACGCCCCCCCCCCCCCAACCCCCACCATTGCTTACCATCGCTCGCGCACAAAGAAACTTTTCTCGCCGACATCATCTTAGTGTGTGGCATTCTTCCCCCCCTTATCGGAGTTTGATGCCCTCAATCAAAGCAAACGCGTCACACTGTTTGGGCTACATCCCCGGACTGAGGAGAGGGTGGAGACAGGGTTCGCTTTGCTGCAGCCTTAGTGATGATAAAAGGGTCTTTTTTTTTATCTTTTTTTTTTTTTTTTTCGAGCGGGTTGTGTCAAAGAGCAGCTCGGAACCAGCTGCAGATGAGTCTGGCAAGCTGTCTCGGAGACGGAGATGCATGGCGCTGTTCACCCCAACGTGGTTCTGAAACCGTTCTGCGTGTCACACCCTGCAATTTCAGCCCAGGACTGAAGTTCATTTTGTGCTCACTCTAACGGACAGCTCCGTGTTCCAGCAGTAAAGTCGGTAAAAAAAAAAAAGTCCATCGCTTTTTTTTTTTTTTTCCCTCTCTTCCTTTTTTCTTTTCACTAACAGGCTGACGCTGTAACCACCCTGGACAAAATCCAGGGACCTTAAAGAAGTATAAGCACTTAATTTTTTTTTTTTTTTCATTTTGCATACACAAACATGAAGTTCAGTGAAAACAGTGGTTGTCCCATTTTTGTTTTTACAAAAGCTGATAGGTTGTGCTAGTAATATACACCTAATCTGGTTCGCCCACACACCTTTGGAAGTCCCATATTTAGCAAACAGAATCCACTTACTGTAATTTATTTTCAGTATAGATAAATCCATCATCTGAAAACAAAAAGAAGATGGAGCAACTACGAGCCTACAAAGTTAAGGGATCTGTGGAGGATCTGCAGAGATCCACGGCTCAGGTGGGAAAAATTGATGTTATTTATGAACTCCAAACATTTGTTGCTCTTTAAGAGGAGACAAATTTCCTTTGTTGACACCGATAGCAATTCTAGTTTGTTATTTGCCAGTGGGGAATCCAGCAAACAGGTGGAAGAAAGTGCTCTGGTTGGGTGAAAAAAAAAAAAAAATTGAACTGTTTAATCTAGAAGAAAACCAGTAGATGTGGAGAAAAAAAGCAATACTGGATTATCCCGAACAAAGATATTGTCATGGTTACATATGGAGATTAGCGCATAATGATGGGGTAATGCTTTTCTTGAGCATTAGTGACAAAACATTTTAGATTTGTATCTGTAGAGACAATTGAAAGCCACGTTTTTCTTTTGTTTTATTATTATGCTCTGCTTAATGTTGATCTGGCATATAAAGTTCCAATAAAATACATTGAAGTTTACGGTTCTAACATAACAAAATATGAAAAACATCAAGTCGTATGGATACGTCTGCGTGTCACTGTGTACTTCTGGTTGGCATCACTCGTAATTTATTATCAGATCCAGGAAGTTATTTAAGGTTGAGCCACTTGTCACTTGCTGGGGAGATGCAATACATCTTAACAAAAATGTCAGACTCTGAGAGGCTACTCATCCTCCAACTTTCAACAGATTTAGCACAGCTATCAATTCAGTCTGAGAGTTTGTGAAAATGGGCCACCCGGAGGGAGAGCAAAAACAGAAAAGTTCTGGCGTTCTTCCGCAACCAAAACTGAACTTTCCTAATTATTCTTTTAATCTGTTTTACTGTTTTGCATCTGATACACTTTAAAACAGCGACAAATCCTTATAGCTCTGTGGCAAACTTCTTATTTTCAGTAATGTTCCTCTCTCGGTCAAACCGTTGCTTTCTCTTTACCTTATCTAGCCGCTTGCTCAGCTGTCTTTCAAGTCTTTGACAAATTATTATCTGGTCCTTTAGGCCCCAGATTCTGCCACCTCTCACCAGCCCGGATTGTGGGCTGTATCATTACATAAATAAGCCTCAGAGCAACAGCATTCAAAGCTGCCTTGCATCTTTGTTTTGATCTGCTATGATGAGAAAGCATGTGGCCGCGCTGTTTTTAATCTGGATGTCCTCCTACATGAGAGGTTTGTTCCTTGTGGGATTTACACTTCTTAATGCAGTGCAGAAACTGAGTCATGAGCGCATCAGTCCACCGTATTCACCATGCACAGGACTGTTGCAAGTGTCGTATCTCCCTCTTACAGATCGGCAGAGATGTTTGTACAGTGTAGGGGGGGATGTGGACATATGTTGTTGAGTGATTAGCACGCGTCTACTGAAACATTCAGGAAGGAATTGCAGATGTTTTCATAGTCCTATTTTAATGAAAGCAGGGTCTGTGAAGAATTGACGCCTGCAGCTTTGAAAATTTGACACATTTCATGCATTGTCATGAGTTTGTTGGATGCTGATGTTGACACAAAAGATGAAAAAAATATATATTTTGTATTTTTCCTGACAAGTAGAAATCATTTAATTCATTACTCTCCCCCCTCCCTCTTTGTTAATACCAAACACGTGTCATGTTTTTGCATCTGAAAGTGAGTGCCCATGCAGGCAGACTCAAATCAGCTGCAAAGAGCCCAGATCAATCCAGGACTGGAGGGATCATTTCTTCCAGCTGGCCTGAGCACAGCTGGGGATCCTCTAGGAAAGGTCGGGGGGGAAAATGCTGGTGAAAAAGTTTCCTAGACTTCTTGGCTCTCAGAAAATTGTTTTACCAAAATAGCTTTTAAACCTCAGGGGATTTACTTTAATGTCTTTTTAAATGGATTTGAATGGTGAATTACAGTTCTGAATATGAATGTCTTCTAAAATGTTAGAGTAAAATATTTTTTAAGCTGCTCAGTGGCATTGTGCAGTTAGAACATTTAACGTCTTTGAGACTGAGAGGATAACTATGTAGCAGACATAATAATAAAAACAAATATCAGCAGGAAAAAACCAGAAACAAGATGAGAAAACAGCCAGTAGTAACTTCACTGGTTACGTGAACATCAGAAATGACCAAGAAACAAAGGAAGGAGGTGATCTGACCAGATTAATCACTTTTTATTTAACATGCAATCATAAGGTTCTTGCAACTGTTGACACTCCATATGCTTGATAGTTTTCTATATTGGTTTATTTAAATATTAAGTATTTAAAGTATTTCTATTGAAGTCCCCAGTGTCAATACTGTACAATCAGTTTTTGCTGTAATTACAGATGCCGGTCTTTTGGGGTGGGTCTCTATCAGCTTTTAAACAGCCAGATCATTGTCTCTTTGCAAAAGCAGGTTAAAATTGTCAGGTTTGATCTTGCCACAGATTTTCTGGACTTTGACTGTGACATCTACACATTTATACTTTCATCTGAAACTGAAAGCCCCACTGAAAGGTGAACCTTTGCCACTGTCTCTCTATTTCTGCAGGATTGTCCTCTGTTCAGCTCAATCTATGTTCAGAGATAAACCTGTGATCTTTCAGCTTTTCATCTTTCCCAGCTGAAGAGAAACAATACCATTGCCAGTCGAGAAACATAGTCCCTCCAGAGTGTCCTGGGTCTTCCTCTGAGTCTCCTCCTGATTGGACATGGCTGGAACACGAGGGAGGCGTCCAGGAGCCATCCTGACCAGATGCCTGAGCCATTTCAACTGGCTCCTCTGGATGTGGGGAAGCAGCGGCTCTACTTTGAGTCCCTCCGAGATGACCAAACTTCCCACCCTATCTATAAAGAAGAGCCCAGACACCCTGTGGAGGAAACCTATTTCACCTGCTTGTATCCAAAATCTCATTATTTCGGTCACTACCCAAAATTTGTGACCATAGATGAGGGTAGGAACATAGATCGACCGATAAATCGCCTTTTGCCTCAGCTCTCTTTTTACCACGACATACCAGGACAAACTCTTTATTGTTGCACACGGGGGAATTAAAAACAATACTGTGCAGTTGTCAAAAATAGAAATATCAAACTCACAACATGTCATCTATACCTACGCATTGCCGCCTGCCCAAAAAGTACAAACTCTCTTTAGAGTATTGAGGATGGTGAAATGATGTGCAACATGTTATAGCTCCATATTTTGCGAAGCACTCCAAGAGTGATGCATTCAGTTGGCCCTCTATCTCACAGCACTGGTGGTTATCGTGCTAAAGCTAAAGAAAAACGATTCCATACTTAGGTTAGCTTTGAATTATTCAAAAGCAGAAAATTCCCTACTGATCGTTTAGCGTGTCTGTCAGAACATGCCAGTGTTTATTTTAACAGCCTTCCTTAAATTCAGGCCTGAACAGCGTCTTCATTCAACTAAGCCAAGAATTTGTACTATTTACATTGTATAAAGTGATCGGTTTCACGACGCCCTGCTGTTCTGTAGTTCTAAACTCTCTAACATCATGCTGTTGCTGTAATTTACTCCTGCAGCCATGGACTCACCCCCTTCACAGATGAAAGCAAAAGAGCACCTTAATGTGAATGCCTGCAGATACGTTTTCACTGTGTCAGATGTCTGTTGGATGGAAAACAAACTTCTTCTTTTTTTTTTTCTTCTCATCGGGTTCTTTAGAAAACAGGAAAAGAAGAAGAAGAAAAGAAAAACTTTTCCCCCCTCAGAAGAAAAAGGAAACCAGTTTCACACAGGAAATTACCAACAAACTGTTTTCCGACAGATGTTTTATTTAATGTCTAATACATTTAAGGACTGCTAGATAATGTACTTTCTATTTTTTCCAGCGTGCCTGTGAGGACAGAAATTGTGTCCTGAGCAATCTGGTGATGCAAAAAGACAACTCCAAAGATTCCTTGATGGTGATTGAAAAAATGAGCTCCTTTGATAATGATGCTGTTAAACTGTCAGGGATTTGAGAACACACAGTATGAAGCCGTGTTACGTGCTGGTTTAACACCTGCTGGGTTTCCTGCCTGTGTGTGTGCCTGTGTTTCCAAGAGGAAAAGGTGTGACGGGGCTTATTTGCACTGATCATCCACTTGAGGAAAACCGTTGTGTGTATTTTAAACACTCTAATTCCCTAAAGTACTGCCCCCCTCCCTTTGCTCCCTCCTTGCTCCTCATGCACTCATTACTGTTAGAAATGATGCAGTGATACAGAGAGGAGAAGAGGAAAGTGGGAGTCAGGGAAAAACAGAGAGAAAAAGTGAAAGGAAAGGGAAAAATCTTGGTGGTATCTGTTTTCCCCAGTCATTGCCTCTGGGTCTCCTTTCCCTCATAATTCTTTGAAATATTATACTTTTGGTGTTTGGCTCATATAGCTGTCTTTATGCACAGTGAAAGAGGTTGGCTCTGAATGCCTTCTGCTATTTTACGAAATGGTAAGCTGGTGAGGAACCCTAGAAGTTAGTTTCTCTTCCAAATCCACTGCGCCGTCATGGTGAAAACGCCACCTGAGGAGTATCACTCTCCCTGTGTGGTCAACGATGACTGCAAGTTTAAAAAAAAAAAAAAAAAAATTATATATATATATATATATATATATACATACATACATATTCATACATAGTAAAAAAAGACCTTCTTTGTTGATAACTTCAAGATGTCTCAAGATGGGATTTTGACCCATTCTTGCAAGTAAGCCATCTTAACATTTTTATGGTTCTTAGAGTCATTTTTTATGCACTTTCCCATGCACCCTTACGCCGTGATGTTCCTAACTTCAAACCAATCTATTATATTATTTGGGCGATGTATGTGTAGATTTCTCCTACAAGTTTTGGATGCATCCCTACTCCAACACACCTGAATTGCTTCCTTGGCATTTTGGAATCAGTGGTCAGTGACAATTCACTTGATTCAGGTGCATTGGAGCGGGGATCCATCCAAACATTGCTGGACTGTGAGACTTCTGCTGACCCCTGATTTAGACATTAATTAGCCCATATTGACAACTCCTCTTCATGACTTTCAACACTTTTTTTGTTCAAAACATAATTCTTTGTGTTCTTTTTATATCTCGGATAATTTAGAAAATAAAAAAGATTAAAAAAAACACTGAAAAACACTTTTTACTGGTTCTCTTTACTATGAATAAACATTTCCTGAGAAACATGTTGATGTATTCAGTAGTTATTTTCCAATTTCTAACAAATGTCATTTTGTAGGCGCTTACAAAAAAATCCTTTCAATTCAGTCATACATGAATTCCAATTGATCCTAGTTGTCAGACAGTATGGTTTGCCCAGTTTATTATTCAAATTGGTTTAAAAAGTTTCTAAGGAAGCCCAGCAGATTGCATCAAATCATTGACTTTCAGCGTTCTAATGTCAAGCATTACATTCAGTTTGTAGATACAACACATGTGACTCCATGATCCCATCATTGACGAGTTTATCTGACACTTTTCTGCACACAGAGAAGCATGCGAGCGTTTCATTTTTGATTGTTACATGTGCATTGTGCATCTAGACGCTCATGAGCGTTTAGATGCACAGCTCAGCTGGTGCATTTGTCTCTGTTGGCAGGAGAGTGTGCCATTTACGTCTAACTTATCTTCATGAGAGTGCTCTCTCATGTACTTTATGTTCATTTATATTTGAGGGCATCCCGGAGCTGGCTTTCATATCCGCGGCTGTGCGTACACGGACTGGCAAGAGTATAAAAATGCCACAGACTGTTGTGTCTACACATGGGCATGGCCATGCACAGCGCCGACTGGTACCGCAGATTGATGGGAGTGAAATATTCTTTAATCTAAATGTAAATGGAAGTGAAATTTACCGGTGGGTTCTATGTAATTACTAGTGCACGATTTATTAGAGCTATGTTTATGTAAGGTGGAGAGCAAAAAAAAAAAAAGGGGAAAATATGACAGACAGGAAATAAGGCAAAGTGAGTTTTGGGGAGGAGGGGAAGAGTGGGGTGTATATGAAGAGAACAAATGAGAAAGGGTGGTAGACATAACGGAGTGAAAGCGTAAAAAGAATGGATGATTTATATTTAGTTACGGTTACACGGTGAAGCTGTGTGGGTGCCGTCTGCAAAGCGAGAGGGAAAGAGGAAATGAGAAGACAAAATTGACAAGAAGAGGAGAGGAGCTCTGTACGTGATTCTTCCGAGATGGAGCAGACAGGAGACATGGGGGAGCCAGAGTGGGCTTAAGGACCCGTCTCTCAAAGCCAGAAACTTAGCTTCTGAAGTGGACCCATAACCCTGTGAGCGGTGGTCAATTTGTCACTCTTTTCTATATAGTCCGTCCTGATTTGAATCTCACAAGCCCCGGAACTGCAACAAAACGGTATCATGAAAGGGATCATCGAGTCGCACCGCTGTGCCGATGCCATGAATAGGACCGCAACTCACACTCATGCAAATGAAGGGAACGTGTGTATCTTTTATGTGTGTCAATTTCTCTTTGAGTCGGACTGGATTTGCATGCATTTGCTCAAACTCCCCGTGCCACATTCCAGTGGGGGTATGATTCATAGGGAAGTTTTATTGCACTTTGACAGAAGTTCATTTCATATATCTCAAAACCCTCTGCCCACCCTCACCTCGTTCTTTCACTCCCACACCTCTCCACTGCCCCTCTACCTCCCTCAGGCTTCCTCCCTGCAGGCTAATTAGCATTTTTGACCTACAGTTTTAGAAAGACTCAAACTATAGAAGCACATTCTGCTCCCAAGATTTCTTCCATAATATTTAGTATTCTTCTCACGCAATTGGTTGTAAAGTTTATTATTGTATGTGAAAACGCAAAAAGGCAACAACACTGGTCCAGAAGTACTTTTTCTAAGATGAGGAAAACGAGGGAACTGAGTGACTATATTTTTATGTCACTTTCCTGTTGAGTATGTTTTGGTTGAATGTATATTCCCTGGGCAAAAGCGGACAGATGTTGGTCTAAAAATAACACATTGTCTCTATCTGGTTTCATATGTTTGTGGTCATTCTAAATGAAGACATTGAGCATATTCCTACCAGTGAAATGAGACTGAATCAAACTCAGGAGTTTCACATCTGTACACAAAAGTCCAGGAACTCCTATTTTTGTCTGGTGGCTTTATTTTCATTCCTATATTATTAACTGACTTTTTTGTTGTTGTTGTTGTTTTTTTTAACACATCCAGGTTAAACTCCTTTCTTTGTTGGCCTTGGAGACGTCCTGTCAGTGCTGCATCATCTCTGTTATGAGGGCAACTTGGTGAATTAAACACTCACTAGTGGTTCAGAGGTTTTGCTGCTGTAAGAGACTCATGCTGAATGACTTATTTATCTTCCATGAAGACACATTCAATTTAGTTTCCGTAAACCAGAGAGTTCACAGCTTATATATAGTTCACATTGTGTTAAATTATTTTAATGGGCTTTACTTTACAATCTGCTCAAGGTTGCAGTCATTCTCGTGTCTTGTGCATACTTTGGCCTTTCATTTTCATTCAACTTTTCATTAATATGTCTATGAACAGCTAGTTTCGTTTGCATTAACCTAGCGGCTTGTGTCTATTACTGTCTCCTGGAAAATTGTCAGCTTTTCCCTTGTTTGTTAAAACAATAATACAGCTATATTAATAGCTGATATTAATGGTAAAAAATACATATTCTGACTCTTTATGGACTTACTGGAATAAATGTTAGCGTTTCATTATTAAAAGCTTTTGACGCCCGTGTTTTTCATACTGACTGAAATGATGTCTTTTAGTTGCGGCTTATGCTTTCTGACATTTCTGCATGATTTATGACGTTTGTGTTTCTTATAAATTTTTAACTGTTTATGAGGAACATATGAATGAACTTCTAGGTATTAAACTGCTGCGTTTAAATGTGGGCCAAATTGTGGCGCGCACCATAAATTATGAAAGTTTAATTTAGGGCTAGAGTAGAGAATTTGCCTCAGCGTTCTAATTAGGTCCTTTTTCGGTCTGTATCACACTCCACAGATTTTAGATTGACATCACATCCAGCTCCTAGACGGACCAAGAATAATGTTTTGTTGAAATGTCAAGTATTGCCCAAAGTCATGTTTTTTTTTTTATGCGCTCAATATTCTCATCGGTTCTTTTCATTCTTTTTTGTACTGTGTTTGTTACTGCATGTTGGCTAAGTAGATCCCTCACTTGTTCAGCACTGTAAAGTATATTTTTAGAATATATTTTTTTCTTTTTGTGGCAATAATATTAAACTTTTTAGACTGCATATTTGAGTTTCAGTGCCGCTCGGTAACCAACAGATATTACCCGTTGCTGCGCCCTCTGATTGAGTCAGAAGGGTTCCGGGAAACACATTCGGATAATTTTTAGTCAAACGTGTGAGCACGCTCGAGAGTCCTTACATCTACACTTATTGTACTTCAAAGAAATGGCAGAAAGGATTAAATTTGGTGTTAGAAGGAAGCGCAAAAGCTTTTTGCAGCTCTACATCAGTGCTTGTGGAGGAGGAAAGGAGAAGAGAGCAGAACTGATAGAAAGGGAGGAGAGCTATCATTGTGCTCCAAGCTGATTTGAAGGAGTCCTTCTCTGGCCTGGCTTCGTGCCCTTGTTCTGTTGGCTGCCAGCCACGGCAAAGCAGCGCCTAGCGGGGTCAGAGGAGGTTAGGTCATGTGTTCGCAGAAGCAGTTAAAGATCCACTTGGCAGCAAATGGCAAACTCGGCAGTGAAGGTCACATATGCGGAGCACGACGGGCAGCATGTGGAAAGAAAGAGAAAGGAGCCGGACACGAGGATGTGGGCGGGGTGGGAAGGAGATAAACATCTTCCATCTTTCAATTTATTGCTCTCTTTAACTACAGAGGGAGAAGTGCAAGTGATGCAGCAAAGTGGGATATAGGGGCTGACTTTGCTTGCAGTAACATATAGCCCACACAGGAGCTTTATAGTGTTGTTCTGGTGCTGGAAGGCAGAGACACCGAGCAGACAAACAGCAGCTGCTTCTCTATCCATTCAATCCTCTCTTCCATCCAGCTGCTCACAAATATCTCTTAATCTCTGAAAAGGAACATAATTCCCTGAGAATTAAGCACAGCGACGTACGGGATCGGCGGCTCAGCCACGGTGCATGTCGCGCTGGTGGTGAGCGCTTTGGAGCCAGAGGACCGGCACCGTGACCCATCTCGGCTTGCTTTAATCTAATCAGTCTCCTCAACTTCCTAATAGGCTGATTTTCCCAACAGTACGCTCCTCTGGGACAGCTTCTGCTTTTATCTGTTGCACGGCTGTTTACTGATCAGAGGTCAGCAAATGGCCTCGACTTCTGTAGAAGAAAACCAAAGCTACATCACAGCACATTACATCCAGAGTCACAGTGATTAATGTGCAGCTTGGGTATACAATTTTGTGTTTATTTCAGTGCCCGAGTGTGTGTGTGTGGGTGTGTGTGCGTGTGTGTGTATGCGTGCTACAATGTGCTCGGCTCGCTCTGTCAACTAGACTTTAATCTAATCTGGTAGCCAGGCCGACCATGGTGACCTGTAATGATTTAAAGCTGACCTCAGCTCTCTAACTCAATACACTCTTTTCTGCTCAGCTGCAGGGTGCATATATGTGTGTTTGTAATTGGGCATATATAGTGCTTCCTGAAAGTATTTGCATCACATCAACATTTTCACACTTTGTCACATAGCAATTATAAATCTTGATGTAGTTTGGGAGGACTGGCCTTCTCATAGGGGGCATCTGCTCTGTCCTTGAACGCCATGGTTCTTCTGGTATTTCCGTTTCTTTTTGTCTTGTTCTATCACATAAAATATAACAGCTGAGGTTTGTGGTTGTGATGTGACAAAATGTGTAAAGATTAGATTGTGCCTGGGGATATGTTTGCACGGCACTGCAGGAGCACATTTTTTTTTACCTCAAAACCATAAAAATTAAGGTAAAGATGTGGAGATTGTGAGGGTGACTTATAATACCACCTTCACACTGACTCTGTGCCCACCCCCTTTGCCCCCCACTTAGTCACATAAATATGTTCATGCAGAAGCAAATATCAGGTTGGCTGACTCTCATCCTCCAGCTGTCTGTTTCTTCACTCTTCTTTTTGACCTTCATTTTGAGTTTATGGGAGTAACCTCCAATCCTATAAACACGGCTCTGTCTAGCCGCCCCTCTCACCAACACCGCAACCATTTTGGAACACACACAAACCTGACCAAACACACACGTCCGTGGCACACACACACACACGCACACACAATGGTTATTGGATTCATAACTGGGAGAGTCCTATCCTCCAGCTCACTGTGCAAGATGAGAGGTGCTGAAATGAAATTCTCCCTCAGAAAATCTCTGCTCTTACCTGGGATTTAGAAAAGCTCTTGTAGGGCTTTCTCTCATTCTCTTTCCCTCCCTCACGCGCTCACGTACACGCACGCGCGCGCGCACACACATCATGCCTGTAAGAGAGTGCACGCCCAAAGAGAGAGTGAAAAATAAGTAGAGGGAGCAAATGAGAGCCAGGGAGATGGAGAGGGATTACAATGGGGCACATCTGGGATGGCAGTGGGACGACAGGAAGGGGAAGAGGAGCTATGAAGGCACTTAAAAAGACATGGTGAGAAGTGAGTTTTTGAGCATATTGATCTGTCTATCTCGGAGGCTGTGGAGAAAGAGACAAGGGGGACCAGAGATGGTCAATGGGTTTTGAGAAACACACACACACGCACACACACACACATGTTTGTTTTGCTGTCTTTGTGGGGACTTTCCATTGACTTCCATTTATTTCTACAGCCTAAACCTGACCTTTACCCTTTTCCTAACCCTAACCCAAAAACAGGGTTTCCCCTTGTGGGGACCGGAGCCTGGTCCCCACAAGGAGCAATTGGTCCCCACAACGTAGGATATGTCAGGAAAATCATCCCCACAAGGTATTACAAACAAAGGCACACACACACACACGCACACGCACACACAAAAACAGAAATAGAAAACTTATCTGTTCCCATGGCAGCACTGATGTAGTTGTTTCTTTATCTCCATCAGTAAATGAGTAACTGGAATATTATCTTCTCTGTGCTCCTCCTCCAAAAAACCCATTTGATTCTGATGTTCTAACTCAGACATGTTTTATGGTCAAACATTAAATCAAGAGAGGTCGTTCAGGACAAATTATTTTTATTGCTTGAATCGCAGTGACAAAGTGTATCAAGCTGCTGTTCTAGAGACTTTGGACGTGTTACATGAATCTCATCAGCACGGAAAGCTTATCTGGGAATTTTAATTGCTTTCACAATCTTTAAGGTTCACCACTGACCTTGGTGAAACAGCAAAGGACGATATGAACTCACTGGTATACAACCCCTATTTACATTAGATATAAACTCCAACCAAAGCTCGGTTTATTCCAGCCTGGGTTTGGCTGGTGATAAAACAGAAACCAGAACAAACCGTATCAAGCTGCATCTGATGCACATGATGTCATGTCTCTGTTTGCTCTTGGCTGCAACAAAGAGCAGGAAATGTTTTTTCCAAACTGTATTTTCCATCTTCTACTATTTATACATTTTAACGATGTAATTATATGTATCTGAATTTTACCCCATCCACCATCTGTCAGCACCATCTGATTGTAATTATATTAAAATGTAGGAAGCAGTTGGTGACACCTTTTACACGCTCTTTTGCAATTTCTTCTGGTTTTGCTTGTTATCACTAACATTAAACAAAGATAAACAGAATAGATGCAAATAGTATACTTTTTTAAATGATGATTTCATGTATTAGTAGAGATAAATTATCCAAACCAAATTAGCTCTGTGCAAAACCATATTTCTGATGTCAGAGCCAACAGGAAGCACACTTTCCAAAACCTCCACTTGCGGCTTATCATTTCAGGTGATAATTTCTTCAAACTCTTGGGGATTAGCAATATATTTTTGTGAATGTTCGATGGACATCTGTGTAGATTTTATTCAGCAGAGGTTTTATCCTTGGGACTCTCCGACGGATGCAATTCGGTCCCTGTCTCTTTCTTTGAATACTGAACACTTGGATCAGGTCTTATAGGTGTTGTTGGTTCTTTTGTGACCTTCAGGACGCGTTGTCTATCTACTTGTAGATCCACCACAGCTAGAATCCTAATGGCCCGGTGACGACGTTGTGTGTATCCCTTCCAGGTTGACAGACCTCGTCTCTTTTTGAATTTTACTATGTTTCACAAAACTTTCACATATGATCAGAATCATTTGTGTAGCTTCCTTTCCTCTCAATAAATTAATATTATATGAAAACTGCTTTTGTTGTATTCATTCAGGCCATGTCAAGACTCTGGGAGATAAAGATCTAAGACACCTCCAGAGACATGGTCACCTACTCGAGTATTTAAGTTGATTCATATAAGCATTAGTTGCCATTCGTGTTTGGGTTTTCACAGCAGTACGTAATTAAAAGATGCACAAATATCACATTTTCTCCAAAACATGTAGTCTGTTAGATTTTATTTATAAGTAGCCAAACTGTAACCTTGACAATTGTTCATCGCCACTGTCTTCAAGCTTTTTTTTTTTACTGTTTTTTAGTGCTATGCTTTCTTTCACTCTGTCCTTCCTCACTTATTCATGCCTCTTTATCAGTTTGAAATTCCTGATAGTGCTCACAAGAAACAATTTTATGCCTTCCTTTTTTTTTTTTACTTCCTTTTTTTTTTACTAACTGTATCACACAAATTACAACACTTTCTTCTTTGCCAGAAACTGATTACCTTCTCATAGCACCAACTCTATAACCTGAAGGCAAATTTCTTCTTTTTATTATGAGCCTAAAGTAACATGACTTGAGAGGGGCAAAATGATAGAATGACAGAACAATTTGTTGCTTGACCTGCTTGAGTTGTTTGGGAGAAATGTAGCTGATAGCGAAAATTCAACCTGGAAGACTCCATCACCTCCGTTCGCCCATCGGCGTCATGCTCATCTCCGACCTCAGCTCTGGACCTCACCTGGCGTGTCCAATCATCAATCAAGCTCTGCATAAACGGATTCACACCGAAGCCGTCAGCCGCTTCCCAGCTGCGTTCAACCCACCACCGCCCCTTCTCCACCTACATCCTTCGGCTCTCCACGATGGCACCCTTTCCAGACCTCCACCACCAGTGTCGGGCCCCGGGGGAGAGCATCCCTAATCGGTTCTCGGGATGTTCATCGAGTTCACATCAAATCTCAGCTCAGATCAGCTGCCGGGGCCCGAGCGCCAAAGAACTGTTATTCATTGCTGTCATTAAATCTTTTAATTGTTCCTTTTTCTTCGTCTGAGTCTTTCCAGATTGAAATCACATTGTTTCTTCTTCTTAAGGTTTTGATATTCTCATTGAATTTTGTCATGGTTTCAATGCTTTTTGGTTTTAGTTTTCAAAATGAAGAATATTTTCTCCCACCCACATGTATCTGGCCTGTGGGTCTGCAATTAGATTCCTGTCATACTGATGCTTCACTAATCATATACACATATATAAAAATTAATTAAGTTTTATTTTATTTTATTTTATTTTTATTTTTTATTTTTTTTTGTGTTTCTTGTCTGATTGGTATTGTTTCTCTGTAAAAGCACTTTGAATTGTCTTTGACTGAAAGGTGCTATATAAATAAAATTGCCTTGCCTTGCCTTGCCTTGCCTTGCCTAGTATCAGACTTTCGCTGTGATACTCAATTTTTACTTCAAGAAAACGTTTTTGAGCTCAACTTTTCCTTCGTTTCTTGCAGATTCTCTTGCTGGTGAATAATAAACAGCAGTATAATTTAAAATTAAAAATAATTCTCAGTGAGACCATGGTCCATGAGTGGTAAGAGTACTCGGCTCACCCCAAATGTTCCCCCGATTTACACTGCTTGCGTCTCTGCTTCGCCACAGAGCGGACGCCGCAGTAAATATGCCCCCATTATAGTCAACAAGAGCATTTACACAGCCTATATTCTGTATTCTTTAATTTCTTTTTATTAAATCAGTCTTGTTTCTTTCTCTCTCTCTCTCTCTCTTCTCGACCAGCTGTTTGCTCTCTCCCCTCACACCTGCAGCCTGCTAGTCAATTAGCCCGGTCTATTGTTCCAGGATTCACATTCCCAGTATTTAACCACCTCTTTCTCATTCCTGCTCGTTGGTTTCTTCTTTGTTCTCCTGCTGTATCCCATTAGATCCTGTTCAGCAGTCATGCTCCTTGTGGTTTTGTTGGTTCTTGATGTTTTTGTTGTCCTCTGGCTCCCTGTGCTCCCATGGTTTTTCGTAAGTCTTTGTTCATATTTTTCCATTAAATCTTCAAATCAACTCACTGCCTCAGCTTACCTGAATTTGGGTCAATGCGAGGTTAGGCATCTCTGTCGGAAGATGGAAGTGCAATAAAGAGATTCAGTCAAGCCCCACGTGCCTTCAGGTCTTCTCTGAAAAATTGGCTCATGAAGAATCATCATTACATTGTCCTCAGAACTTCTTTGAAGTAGTTGCATTTGCCAGTGCCCTGCATGCAAAGAAGTGTTAATGTTGCAAAGCAATTCTTTAAACTGAAAAGACACAAAGACAAAGAAGGTTCTTTCCTCACTGAAATAATACAATGGGTAAAAAGGGTTCTCCTCAAACAAAAGAAAAGAAGAATTATTTGGAAAAGAGAGAATAAAACATATCCTGAAAGCTTAAAACATGATTCATGTAAACATGAAATGAACTTAGAACCTTGTTTGATTTTTGTTTTCACATGACAACCCAAAATGACTCTGTTAATAGAGTGATATGGGTTAAAACAAATAACTACCTACTGGGGAGTTTCCTTTGATTAAATTGATAAAACAATAAAACAACGAATCTCTCAATTAGGTGCCTTAAGCAGTTGCCCCGATAGTTGCCCTGATTGTGCTGGAAAATATTCTGTTTTAAACCACTTATCTTTCCTGGGATTTTTAACAGACATCACATCGCTGCTAAATTTTCTTGGATGGCATAGGCAAGGTCTACGAAAAAAAAAAAAGAATGAATGAATCATGTGAATGATTTCATAAAGCCCCCATATTAATTATGTCAGAGCAGGAAGAACAGAAGATGAGGCCCCAGTGGCCTTCTCTGCTATCGCTCTATCTTTTAATTATCTGCCACTCCTGTATGGAAAGCAGAGGTTGGTGTGGAGAGGCAGAGATAGGACGGAGCTTATATTCCCTCATCAGCTGCCTGATAGAAGTGTATGCTGATACCACACTTTTTTTTTTTTTAATCTTTCCTTGCCTAATTATGGAGGGGGAAATCATCTTTCTTTACTGCTTTACACATTTTTTATAAAACGATCTCTCCTCTGTTTCCTTCGAGCAACTGTGGAGTCACTGTGTCACTGTGTATTTGCAGTGGACATTTGCTGGGGAATAACATAACTTGAAATCCTGACATTCTTGCTTTGCCCTCAACGACGAGCTACTAGACCAGCGTGAGGCGTTAAAACAAGAGGAAAAAGGCATCACTGTGGCGCAAACTCCACAGGGATGCCTGAAAAATGCTTCATATAGCATCAGAATATAATCTACAATCAAGTGATTCTCTCTTCTACAAGGATACATGGAAGGGAAGCCTTTTAAAATAAGTCATCAAGGTGTGAATGACTTGATATTTACCTCGACTCTTGAGCCGCAGTCAGCAGAAATAGATCGCTGTGCTGTTTCTCTTCATTAACAGTATGTGCTAACATCCATGCAGTTCTGCTCTGTTTCTTCTGTGTTTACTTGTTGAAATTGCTTGAATCGAGATTTTTTAAAATTCAGTTGGATGATAGATTGAACTTGCCGTGTGACCTGTCTAACTGTCAAGCCAATATACGTTTGTATCAGCCACTTCAATGTCATTTATATGCAAATTAATTTATCAGATTCAGCAATGCAGTATCAGACATAAATTAAAAAATAGTGCTGAATTAGTGTTCCCTGTGATGGATTGGAGTGTGGCGAGCGTCTGCCAATTGTCTGAACTGAAACCACTACCTTGTTTGAGTTGCAGTTCTGTAGTTCTGTTTTTCAAAAATAGATTTTTCAAAAATAATTTTCAGTAATACTTCCTTTACCTTTAAATGGCACGTCACAGTCAACTTATAGAAAATGAAAGAACTCCTCAGAGTGGTCAACTAACAGCTAGTCAGACTGATTTTTAGCAGATTTTAACTATTTAAAACAACTGAAATGGGATTTATTCATATCTATTGGATAAAACATTATAAAACATAATAAGATAGTAAACATCGAAACTATTGTTGAGTCAGTTGCTTTTTCCTTTGTTGAACACTGTTGATATTGCTATGCAAAGTGGTGGCCAGGTGGATCCACCATCATAGCTGAGACTAGTCAGCCGCTGTTTCAATTCAAAGTCCTTTAAAGACTAAAGAAACTTTTAAATGTGCTACAAAATGTGGATTGACTTCATATTTGACAGCTAAATTCTGCATCCTGTACAGTAACGGCTCAATACAGAACTGGTTTTGCTCTAAATTTATTACACACAGGCTGAGAGATTTGCTGTGATCAAAGGAGCTGATTGATAAGTACTCATTTTAGCCAATCGGATAAAGGTTAGCACTTGAAATCATGCTCATGCTTGAAGGTGCTGATTGCTACGAATAGTGGTTTGCTCCTTTGCTGCAGTCTATTCATATATTCATTGATCATGTTGTAGAAAAGGAAAGGCAATGATACTGTGATTGAGTTTTGAAAACTGGCTTGTTTAGCTGCTGAGCATAAACAGCAAACATCACATGCTTGTTGATATTCAGTTGAAAACAGTATGGCAGCCAGTCACAACTTTTGAGTTGAAAACAATTGAAAGGACAATTTGAGGTTTTTGAAAATCTATGTTATCAGCTGGCACTCAATTCAGAATCACACAGATGTGGATTTTGTTTGGATTTTCTTCTAAATGGACACACTGAAATAACCTCACACTTTCGAGTTAAAACATTTTTAACATGTTTGCATTACATGTTTGCGACCAGCAGAGCGGTGCTCTCTGGTATCGCTCAGCTTGGCACAAAGCAGTCCCGTCTGGTAACACACACACACACTAATGGAGTTTGAGTGTTTAGTGACTCGGCTGCCTCCCATGGAAATGCACCCTTTCTTTTTATGGTTATTCCCCTGGTAGATGTAAAAATGACCCCTGTCCAGGCAGTGGACTTATATGTCTTTGCATTAAATGTGGCATTCCCAGCTGTATCTTGCACAATGACGTCAAATATGGAATGTTGCTGTGCTTTTTCCCAGCTGCATTGATGAAGCAAAACTCTGGTTACCCTTTAGATTTTGCCATATTTCATTGACAAGTTGCTGCTTGACTTAGGTGATCAATAGAAGCTGAAGCATGGATCATTTTTTTGTGGTGTTTTTCAGTTAAGGAAATAAGTGACATACATGATGGAAACATGTCTGACAATTTTGAGTTCAAATCCTATTGTTCTTGGCTGCACATTAAATATGTTTAACCTTCCACAGCTCCGGAGTACGGTGGCCGACAGGTGCAAATGCGCAGCAAAAGAGAAAACATGCAAACAAAAGAAAAGACACCCCCCGAATCAAATGCAGCAAACAAAAAAGAAAACACCCCCGAATTAGAAAACACCCCCGAATCAAATGCAGCAAACAAAAAAGAAAACACCCCCGAATTAGAAAACACCCCCGAATTAAATGCAGCAAACAAAAAAGAAAACACCCCCGAATTAGAAAACACCCCCGAATTAGAAAACACCCCCGAATCAAATGCAGCAAACAAAAAAGAAAACACCCCCGAATTAGAAAACACCCCCGAATCAAATGCAGCAAACAAAAAAGAAAACACCCCCGAATTAGAAAACACCCCCGAATTAAATGCAGCAAACAAAAAAGAAAACACCCCCGAATTAGAAAACACCCCCGAATGAAATGCAGCAAACAAAAAAGAAAACACCCCCGAATTAGAAAACACCCCCGAATTAGAAAACACCCCCGAATGAAATGCAGCAAACAAAAAGTGTTGAAAACGGAAGTGCTCCAGACCACTATGGGGAGTCTAACAAAAAATAGCTGTGTCCGAATTCAGGCTCTGCATCCTTTAAAGCGGGTGTTCAGAAAAGCAGCAATGGCGACAAAATAATTTTTGCTGTATTACACTTAAAATTACACAAAATTATTTTTTACAATGTTTTTAGGCGAGAATGTAGATGTATAGATCTGAAATATCTGCTCGGTTCATTAATAAATCACCTACTTCCAATATTGCTCCGACGTTTTCGGAGATGTCTTCTCCCGCTGCATTAACAGCCAGCTTCACTCGCAAGCTGTCAGCTGGCCGGGCGCTCCATGTAGATATTAATAAAGTATTTAATTTATTCCTGAGCAAATGGGTTTGACTGATTAAAGTTAAGCCTTCAAACATAGTTTATTTAACTGTAATGTCTTACTACCTGAGATCTGGAGAGTATTTGAAAATGAATAATATCCCTTGTATACATTAAACATTTTAGAATCAGACAGATTTTCTTTTTACTATGGAACAACCTTTATTACAAAAGGTGAAGAATAATACAGAAATAAAGAGTAAAAAACAACTGAGTCCGTTTTTTTTCCTTCGCTGCTCTGTGCTTCACGTTGTCACGGTTGCTAAGCAACATAACGCCGAGATGGAGGCTAGGCAGCTAGCCGGAGGCTACAGCTTCTCTCTTCTGGTCGTCCATATTCGTGGCCTTCGAAGGACCCGTCTTCTGTAGATCGGGCCGTTTCTCACATAGACATAATAAAAGGACAGACGCCTAATGGACCGCTCTCGTCTTATCAATACATACTTATATAAGTATACAAACATAAATAAATAATCATTAATACTGAATAATATACATTAGGCTATGCATGATTATGCACGCACACACACACACACACACACACATATATATTATATATATATATATATATATATATATATATATATATATATATATATATATATATATAATGTTTTCCAGCCTACGAGTTCTGGTTTAAGAGTGATTCAGCAGCTGAGATTGGGTCCAAAATCCGATACGAGATTCATCCGTGCTGTGCAGTGAATCTGTCTCTCCCTTCTTCCTCACGTCGTAGGAAACCTTCAAAACAAAAACGGGACATTTTCGAGTTATCTTACGTTGACTGAGTTAAATAATTAAATAATAGCCATTGTCATCTGTGTAAACTTTGCTGGTGAATGTTATGATTTTTATAATATTGTTTCATTTCTATAGTAGGCTCTTGTATCAGATAATCTAAATGTTGGAGAATGACTGAAACATTTTAAGATTTACGGAATCTCGGTTAGCTGTCAGAGCGGGGGCTGAACACCAAGCACTATAGCTAGCATTAGCTGGTATTTCGCCAGTGGACATAAATACAGTATAGTAATATTCTAATCACAAAAATACACAGTAATATGTCCATCTTACTTGCGAAAAGTCTGTCGAGCCCTCACGTCAGTAGTCCGTCGATCCGATCAACAATATTCCGCAGTGCTGAAGGCATCTTCTGCTGTTTTGGTTGAGCAAAGCAAAGTGTATTTGCGCCGGAGCAGCCAATCGTGGGGGGGAGGGTGTACTCTTTTATTATGTCTATGCTTCGAAGGATCAGTTTCTCAGGGCCCTTGAAAGGATGCAGAGCCTGAATTCGGACACAGCTATTTTTTGTTAGACTCCCCATAGTGGTCTGGAGCACTTCCGTTTTCAACACTTTTTGTTTGCTGCATTTCATTCGGGGGTGTTTTCTAATTCGGGGGTGTTTTCTAATTCGGGGGTGTTTTCTTTTTTGTTTGCTGCATTTAATTCGGGGGTGTTTTCTAATTCGGGGGTGTTTTCTAATTCGGGGGTGTTTTCTTTTTTGTTTGCTGCATTTAATTCGGGGGTGTTTTCTAATTCGGGGGTGTGTTCTTTTTTGTTTGCTGCATTTAATTCGGGGGTGTTTTCTAATTCGGGGGTGTTTTCTTTTTTGTTTGCTGCATTTGATTCGGGGGTGTTTTCTAATTCGGGGGTGTTTTCTTTTTTGTTTGCTGCATTTGATTCGGGGGTGTTTTCTAATTCGGGGGTGTTTTCTAATTCGGGGGTGTTTTCTTTTTTGTTTGCTGCATTTAATTCGGGGGTGTTTTCTAATTCGGGGGTGTTTTCTTTTTTGTTTGCTGCATTTGATTCGGGGGTGTTTTCTAATTCGGGGGTGTTTTCTTTTTTGTTTGCTGCATTTGATTCGGGGGGGTGTCTTTTCTTTTGTTTGCATGTTTTCTCTTTTGCTGCGCATTTGCACCTGTCGGCCACCGTACCGGAGATTTCTCCCCTTCTCTGCAAAGTCCTAGAAATGTACAACTTTTTGTTTTTTTAAACAGGTGAGAGAAGAATTACTAATAACTTAATGAAACCTCCTTTTAAAAAAATAAAATAAAATAAGCCCCCTAATGAATATACACAGTCCAGGACCCACAAATTTACTTTTTTAGCAACTACAATGTATTACATTTAAGAATGAACTTTTGTTTGATATTGCTGAAAACTTTCTTTTGCTTTTCTTTGGCATCAGCTGGAGGCAGAAGTCAAAGTGTTTGGACGAGAGGCAAGACGTTATCACCCCAAGCCGGGACTACGTTTGCAGGGAGCATCTGTATTCTATGTAATAGCTGCAGCTGGTTGTATGGGCTGGCCTGTTCTTGCCTCCAATCTATATGTGCTATTTATATGCTGCAGCAGCCGGTGGAGGCAGACAATGGTAGTAATTGAGACACCTGGACTCTGCAACCTCCTTTAAAACCTTGCCTCCCTGCAATCAAGATGGGCTCTTGTCTTTGTTTCCCTCTTCAAACAATGCAAACATTTCTGCATTGTACACAGAGGATCAGTGTCCGCTTATTATAATATGCCACATCTCATATTCTACTTATGGTCTTGTGATTTATGTTATTGTCTTTTGTAAAAGAAAAAAAAAAGCATGTTTCTTAATAGCGTTAAAATTTTGTTTGGAACTGTAAAATATTTTGAGGACAGAAGAGTCTTGGAAGTGATGAATAGTTGATCCATTTTACTCTCCAGTTCACTTTAATATGAGTGAAGCATTCAACTGTTCAGAGTTATTAAAATGTCACAATAAAGTGAAGCACAGAGAAGCTGTATTCCACAAAGAACACCATGAGAACATCACCATGACATTTCTTGCATAATGTGAGTTTCATCATCCGTGTATTACCGATGCAGTCAGTCTATCTCGGCCATGATGATATCATGTTCTGGTTTCTGTCATAACTTGTCAAATGAAATCA